>NC_083727.1:77984323-78304503 GCF_028564815.1 Eubalaena glacialis | reverse complement strand
AGGATTGCTTCAGGCCCTATTCTGGTTCCGGGGGGCAGGCTGAGCCTGTGGTTCATTCTTCTTCCTGATGGGAAAATAGAGTGACCTGTGCCTGTCCCAACACCTAGAGCTAGTCTCTCATTGGTTCCCCCTCTTCCCGTTCATCCTCGGGACAAATTGCGACCTGTACGAAACAGGAGGTCAACGGTGCTGAATCTCCACGTAGGAAGATTGTTAGTGAAGCGGCTGGAATGGCGAACCCGAGCACAAGGAGAGGAGAAATGAGGTGCGTTTTAGAAACCTTTCCCGATCACACGGTGTACCATCTTCTGGGTTTCCCAGGCATGTTTTCGATGTAGGAAGATGCCCTTGAACCTGGAGATTTGGGACCCATGGCATGGGTACCACGCAGTATTACTTTAAAGGGTCTGCGTTTGCTCACCCAACCTCACCAATCCTCTCAGCCCCAAGAGTGTCCAGCCTTATGTCTCATCCAGCTGTGGGTCTAGATATGGTCAATCCAGGTTGCATCAGAGCCACTGAACGGATTTTGTAAGAATTTCTCTCTCTTTCACTGTCTTTATTTTATGGGTTTTTTTTTTAAGTAATCTATTTTTATAATGGGGTTTAGCTGCCTTTCCCTGCTGTGTTTATGCCGCTTTACACCCTCTTGATTCACTTCCAGAGAGATATCAATACATAGGTTTTAAGACTCTTCCTAGTCAGATATATTCTTGGGCGGTGAATAGGGGGTGTTGAGTCCAGTTCACTGAGCAGGGAGTAGGTCTTGTCTATTACATATTTGGCTTGTGGAACGGTATCTGAGCTAATTTCAAACCCTTGTTTTATGAATCGCCCCACCTCAGCTTTCCCGTTAAGCAGCCATAGTGTGTTTTCTAAATGTGTGACTCTGTTCTGTTTTGGAATTCAGTTCAGGTGTAGCGATTTTGACATTCCTTCTACAAGTGATAACTTAGGATAAGTTTCGTTTTCTGTGTGACTTACTTCACTTAGAGTCATCGTCCCTAAATCCACTCATCATGCTGCTACTAGCCTTATGACACTGATTTCATGGCTGAGTGATATGCCATTGTGCATAAGTACCACAACTTCTTTATCCATTTTTCTCTTTCCTGGGATATTTAAGGTGTACCGAAGTGGAGGTTCTTGGAAACAGAGCAGCCCTAAACTTTGGGGTGGCTGTGTCTTGTTGATTTTTAGGTTTCCCGATTTCTACGCCCATGAGTGGAAGTGCCCTATGCTCTCTAAGCTGTGTTTATTACATGTTTCAGGACGCAGCGTACACTTCTCCAGAGTGGCTGTTGGCAATTTCCACCCCGCCCATCAGCGTAGCAAGGCTCCCATGTCTCCATGGCCTGTCCTGCATTTCTTGTTTTTACACTTTTTTCAGCATGGCCCTTTTGACCACTGGCAAGCCAGACTTTTTTGTAGCGCCGATATGCCTTTCCGGCTTGCTTGGTTGGCCAAAAAGGGCGTATGCGTTTTTTCCTGAATATATTCAGGAAAAAACGCATACGCCCTTTTTGGCCAAGGGCATCATTGTCAACGCTTTGCCGCTTTTCATGTGCTTTCAAGGCGAGTCGAATCTACCTCCTGAAATCGGTTTCCTGCAATTCTGCCTTGCTTTCAAATCCTCTTCGTTGCCTTCCCTCAATATATTTTTGGACGAGAGTTATCATTTATAACTCTGCAGGTTTGTGAATTGCAGTGCCCCTGAGCTCCATTTGTCAACTCGCTTTTTTGGGAGCTGGCCGCAAAAGCGCAGGATTGCTTCAGGCCCTATTCTGGTTCCGGGGGGCAGGCTGAGCCTGTGGTTCATTCTTCTTCCTGATGGGAAAATAGAGTGACCTGTGCCTGTCCCAACACCTAGAGCTAGTCTCTCATTGGTTCCCCCTCTTCCCGTTCATCCGCAGGACAAATTGCGACCTGTACGAAACAGGAGGTCAACGGTGCTGATTCTCCACGTAGGGAGATTGTTAGTGAAGCGGCTGGAATGGCGAACCCGAGCACAAGGAGAGGAGAAATGAGGTGCGTTTTAGAAACCTTTCCCGATCACACGGTGTACCATCTTCTGGGTTTCCCAGGCATGTTTTCGATGTAGGAAGATGCCCTTGAACCTGGAGATTTGGGACCCATGGCATGGGTACCACGCAGTATTACTTTAAAGGGTCTGCGTTTGCTCACCCAACCTCACCAATCCTCTCAGCCCCAAGAATGTCCAGCCTTATGTTTCATCCAGCTGTGGGTCTAGATATGGACAATCCAGTTTGCATCAGAGCCCCTGAACGGATTTTGTAAGAATTTCTCTCACTTTCACTGTCTTTGTTTTATGGGTTTTTTTTTTAAAGTAGTCTATTTTTATAATGGGGTTTAGCTGCTTTTCCGTGCTGTGTTTATGCCGCTTTACACCCTCTTGATTCACTTCCAGAGAGATATCAATACATAGGTTTTAAGACTCTTCCTAGTCAGATATATTCTCGGGCGGTGAATAGGGGGTGTTGAGTCCAGTTCACTGAGCAGGGAGTAGGTCTGTTTATTACATATTTGGCTTGTGGAACGGTATCTGAGCTAATTTCAAATCCTTGTTTTATGCATTGCCCCACCTCAGCTTTCCCGTTAAGCAGCCATAGTGTGTTTTCTAAATGTGTGACTCTGTTCTGTTTTGGAATTCAGTTCAGGTGTAGCGATTTTGACATTCCCTCTATAAGTGATATCTTAGGATAAGTGTCCTTTTCTGTGTGACTTACTTGACTTAAGTCATCGTCCCTAAATCCACTCATCATGCTGCTACTAGCCTTATGACACTGATTTCATGGCTGAGTGATATTCCATTGTGCATAAGTACCACAACTTCTTTATCCATTTTTCTCTTTCCTGGGATATTTAAGGTGTACCGAAGTGGAGGTTCTTGGAAACAGAGCAGCCCTAAACTTTGGGGTGCCTGTGTCTTGTTGATTTTTAAGTTTCCCGATTTCTACGCCCATGAGTGGAAGTGCCCTATGCTCTCTAAGCTGTGTTTATTACATGTTTCAGGACGCAGCGTACACTTCTCCAGAGTGGCTGTTGGCAATTTCCACCCCGCCCATCAGCGTAGCAAGGCTCCCATGTCTCCATGGCCTGTCCTGCATTTCTGGTTTTTACACTTTTTTCAGCATGGCCCTTTTGACTTCTGGCAAGCCAGACTTTTTGTAGCGCTGATATGCCTTTCCGGCTTGCTTGGTTGGCCAAAAAGGGCGTATGCGTTTTTTCCTGAATATATTCAGGAAAAAACGCATACGCCCTTTTTGGCCAAGGGCATCATTGTCAACGCTTTGCCGCTTTTCATGTGCTTTCAAGGCGAGTCGAATCTACCTCCTGAAATCGGTTTCCTGCAATTCTGCCTTGCTTTCAAATCCTCTTCGTTGCCTTCCCTCAATATATTTGTGCACGAGAGTTATCATTTATAACTCTGCAGGTTTGTGAATTGCAGTGCCCCTGAGCTCCATTTGTCAACTCGCTTTTTTGGGAGCTGGCCTCAAAAGCGCAGGATTGCTTCAGGCCCTATTCTGGTTCCGGGGGGCAGGCTGAGCCTGTGGTTCATTCTTCTTCCTGATGGGAAAATAGAGTGACCTGTGCCTGTCCCAACACCTAGAGCTAGTCTCTCATTGGTTCCCCCTCTTCCCGTTCATCCGCAGGACAAATTGCGACCTGTACGAAACAGGAGTTCAACTGTGCTGATTCTCCACGTAGGGAGATTGTTAGTGAAACGGCTGGAATGGCGAACCCGAGCACAAGGAGAGGAGAAATGAGGTGCGTTTTAGAAACCTTTCCCGATCACACGGTGTACCATCTTCTGGGTTTCCCAGGCCTGTTTTCGATGTAGGAAGATGCCCTTGAACCTGGAGATTTGGGACCCATGGCATGGGTACCACGCAGTATTACTTTAAAGGGTCTGCGTTTGCTCACCCAACCTCACCAATCCTCTCAGCCCCAAGAATGTCCAGCCTTATGTTTCATCCAGCTGTGGGTCTAGATATGGACAATCCAGGTTGCATCAGAGCCCCTGAACGGATTTTGTAAGAATTTCTCTCACTTTCACTGTCTTTGTTTTATGGGTTTTTTTTTTAAAGTAGTCTATTTTTATAATGGGGTTTAGCTGCTTTTCCGTGCTGTGTTTATGCCGCTTTACACCCTCTTGATTCACTTCCAGAGAGATATCAATACATAGGTTTTAAGACTCTTCCTAGTCAGATATATTCTCGGGCGGTGAATAGGGGGTGTTGAGTCCAGTTCACTGAGCAGGGAGTAGGTCTTGTCTATTACATATTTGGCTTGTGGAACGGTATCTGAGCTAATTTCAAACCCTTGTTTTATGAATCGCCCCACCTCAGCTTTCCCGTTAAGCAGCCATAGTGTGTTTTCTAAATGTGTGACTGTTCCGTTTTGGAATTCAGTTCAGGTGTAGCGATTCTGACATTTCTTCTATAAGTGATATCTTAGGATAAGTGTCCTTTTCTGTGTGACTTACTTCACTTAGAGTCATTGTCCCTAAATCCACTCATCATGCTGCTACTAGCCTTATGACACTGATTTCATGGCTGAGTGATATGCCATTGTGCAGAAGTACCACAACTTCTTTATCCATTTTTCTCTTTCCTGGGATATTTAAGGTGTACCGAAGTGGAGGTTCTTGGAAACAGAGCAGCCCTAAACTTTGGGGTGCCTGTGTCTTGTTGATTTTTAGGTTTCCCGATTTCTACACCCATGAGTGGAAGTGCCCTATGCTCTCTAAGCTGTGTTTATTACATGTTTAAGGACGCAGCGTACACTTCTCCAGAGTGGCTGTTGGCAATTTCCACCCCGCCCATCAGCGTAGCAAGGCTCCCATGTCTCCATGGCCTGTCCTGCATTTCTGGTTTTTACACTTTTTTCAGCATGGCCCTTTTGACCGCTGGCAAGCGAGACTTCTTTGTAGCGCCGATTTGCCTTTCCGGCTTGCTTGGTTGGCCAAAAAGGGCGTATGCGTTTTTTCCTGAATATATTCAGGAAAAAACGCATACGCCCTTTTTGGCCAAGGGCATCATTGTCAACGCTTTGCCGCTTTTCATGTGCTTTCAAGGCGAGTCGAATCTACCTCCTGAGATCGGTTTCCTGCAATTCTGCCTTGCTTTCAAATCCTCTTCGTTGCCTTCCCTCAATATATTTGTGGACGAGAGTTATCATTTATAACTCTGCAGGTTTGTGAATTGCAGTGCCCCTGAGGTCCATTTGTCTACTCGCGTTTTTGGGAGCTGGCCGCAAAAGCGCAGGATTGCTTCAGGCCCTATTCTGGTTCCGGGGGGCAGGCTGAGCCTGTGGTTCATTCTTCTTCCTGATGGGAAAATAGAGTGACCTGTGCCTGTCCCAACACCTAGAGCTAGTCTCTCATTGGTTCCCCCTCTTCCCGTTCATCCTCGGGACAAATTGCGACCTGTACGAAACAGGAGGTCAACGGTGCTGAATCTCCACGTAGGAAGATTGTTACTGAAGCGGCTGGAATGGCGAACCCGAGCACAAGGAGAGGAGAAATGAGGTGCGTTTTAGAAACCTTTCCCGATCACACGGTGTACCATCTTCTGGGTTTCCCAGGCATGTTTTCGATGTAGGAAGATGCCCTTGAACCTGGAGATTTGGGACCCATGGCATGGGTACCACGCAGTATTACTTTAAAGGGTCTGCGTTTGCTCACCCAACCTCACCAATCCTCTCAGCCCCAAGAGTGTCCAGCCTTATGTCTCATCCAGCTGTGGGTCTAGATATGGTCAATCCAGGTTGCATCAGAGCCACTGAACGGATTTTGTAAGAATTTCTCTCTCTTTCACTGTCTTTATTTTATGGGTTTTTTTTTTAAGTAATCTATTTTTATAATGGGGTTTAGCTGCCTTTCCCTGCTGTGTTTATGCCGCTTTACACCCTCTTGATTCACTTCCAGAGAGATATCAATACATAGGTTTTAAGACTCTTCCTAGTCAGATATATTCTTGGGCGGTGAATAGGGGGTGTTGAGTCCAGTTCACTGAGCAGGGAGTAGGTCTTGTCTATTACATATTTGGCTTGTGGAACGGTATCTGAGCTAATTTCAAACCCTTGTTTTATGAATCGCCCCACCTCAGCTTTCCCGTTAAGCAGCCATAGTGTGTTTTCTAAATGTGTGACTCTGTTCTGTTTTGGAATTCAGTTCAGGTGTAGCGATTTTGACATTCCTTCTACAAGTGATAACTTAGGATAAGTTTCGTTTTCTGTGTGACTTACTTCACTTAGAGTCATCGTCCCTAAATCCACTCATCATGCTGCTACTAGCCTTATGACACTGATTTCATGGCTGAGTGATATGCCATTGTGCATAAGTACCACAACTTCTTTATCCATTTTTCTCTTTCCTGGGATATTTAAGGTGTACCGAAGTGGAGGTTCTTGGAAACAGAGCAGCCCTAAACTTTGGGGTGGCTGTGTCTTGTTGATTTTTAGGTTTCCCGATTTCTACGCCCATGAGTGGAAGTGCCCTATGCTCTCTAAGCTGTGTTTATTACATGTTTCAGGACGCAGCGTACACTTCTCCAGAGTGGCTGTTGGCAATTTCCACCCCGCCCATCAGCGTAGCAAGGCTCCCATGTCTCCATGGCCTGTCCTGCATTTCTTGTTTTTACACTTTTTTCAGCATGGCCCTTTTGACCACTGGCAAGCCAGACTTTTTTGTAGCGCCGATATGCCTTTCCGGCTTGCTTGGTTGGCCAAAAAGGGCGTATGCGTTTTTTCCTGAATATATTCAGGAAAAAACGCATACGCCCTTTTTGGCCAAGGGCATCATTGTCAACGCTTTGCCGCTTTTCATGTGCTTTCAAGGCGAGTCGAATCTACCTCCTGAAATCGGTTTCCTGCAATTCTGCCTTGCTTTCAAATCCTCTTCGTTGCCTTCCCTCAATATATTTTTGGACGAGAGTTATCATTTATAACTCTGCAGGTTTGTGAATTGCAGTGCCCCTGAGCTCCATTTGTCAACTCGCTTTTTTGGGAGCTGGCCGCAAAAGCGCAGGATTGCTTCAGGCCCTATTCTGGTTCCGGGGGGCAGGCTGAGCCTGTGGTTCATTCTTCTTCCTGATGGGAAAATAGAGTGACCTGTGCCTGTCCCAACACCTAGAGCTAGTCTCTCATTGGTTCCCCCTCTTCCCGTTCATCCTCGGGACAAATTGCGACCTGTACGAAACAGGAGGTCAACGGTGCTGATTCTCCACGTAGGGAGATTGTTAGTAAATCGGCTGGAATGGCGAACCCGAGCACAAGGAGAGGAGAAATGAGGTGCGTTTTAGAAACCTTTCCCGATCACACGGTGTACCATCTTCTGGGTTTCCCAGGCATGTTTTCGATGTAGGAAGATGCCCTTGAACCTGGAGATTTGGGACCCATGGCATGGGTACCACGCAGTATTACTTTAAAGGGTCTGCGTTTGCTCACCCAACCTCACCAATCCTCTCAGCCCCAAGAATGTCCAGTCTTATGTTTCATCCAGCTGTGGGTCTAGATATGGACAATCCAGTTTGCATCAGAGCCCCTGAACGGATTTTGTAAGAATTTCTCTCACTTTCACTGTCTTTGTTTTATGGGTTTTTTTTTTAAAGTAGTCTATTTTTATAATGGGGTTTAGCTGCTTTTCCGTGCTGTGTTTATGCCGCTTTACACCCTCTTGATTCACTTCCAGAGAGATATCAATACATAGGTTTTAAGACTCTTCCTAGTGAGATATATTCTCAGGCGGTGAATAGGGGGTGTTGAGTCCAGTTCACTGAGCAGGGAGTAGGTCTGTTTATTACATATTTGGCTTGTGGAACGGTATCTGAGCTAATTTCAAATCCTTGTTTTATGCATTGCCCCACCTCAGCTTTCCCGTTAAGCAGCCATAGTGTGTTTTCTAAATGTGTGACTCTGTTCTGTTTTGGAATTCAGTTCAGGTGTAGCGATTTTGACATTCCCTCTATAAGTGATATCTTAGGATAAGTGTCCTTTTCTGTGTGACTTACTTGACTTAAGTCATCGTCCCTAAATCCACTCATCATGCTGCTACTAGCCTTATGACACTGATTTCATGGCTGAGTGATATTCCATTGTGCATAAGTACCACAACTTCTTTATCCATTTTTCTCTTTCCTGGGATATTTAAGGTGTACCGAAGTGGAGGTTCTTGGAAACAGAGCAGCCCTAAACTTTGGGGTGCCTGTGTCTTGTTGATTTTTAAGTTTCCCGATTTCTACGCCCATGAGTGGAAGTGCCCTATGCTCTCTAAGCTGTGTTTATTACATGTTTCAGGACGCAGCGTACACTTCTCCAGAGTGGCTGTTGGCAATTTCCACCCCGCCCATCAGCGTAGCAAGGCTCCCATGTCTCCATGGCCTGTCCTGCATTTCTGGTTTTTACACTTTTTTCAGCATGGCCCTTTTGACCTCTGGCAAGCCAGACTTTTTGTAGCGCCGATATGCCTTTCCGGCTTGCTTGGTTGGCCAAAAAGGGCGTATGCGTTTTTTCCTGAATATATTCAGGAAAAACCGCATACGCCCTTTTTGGCCAAGGGCATCATTGTCAACGCTTTGCCGCTTTTCATGTGCTTTCAAGGCGAGTCGAATCTACCTCCTGAAATCGGTTTCCTGCAATTCTGCCTTGCTTTCAAATCCTCTTCGTTGCCTTCCCTCAATATATTTGTGCACGAGAGTTATCATTTATAACTCTGCAGGTTTGTGAATTGCAGTGCCCCTGAGCTCCATTTGTCAACTCGCTTTTTTGGGAGCTGGCCTCAAAAGCGCAGGATTGCTTCAGGCCCTATTCTGGTTCCGGGGGGCAGGCTGAGCCTGTGGTTCATTCTTCTTCCTGATGGGAAAATAGAGTGACCTGTGCCTGTCCCAACACCTAGAGCTAGTCTCTCATTGGTTCCCCCTCTTCCCGTTCATCCGCAGGACAAATTGCGACCTGTACGAAACAGGAGTTCAACTGTGCTGATTCTCCACGTAGGGAGATTGTTAGTGAAGCGGCTGGAATGGCGAACCCGAGCACAAGGAGAGGAGAAATGAGGTGCGTTTTAGAAACCTTTCCCGATCACACGGTGTAACATCTTCTGGGTTTCCCAGGCCTGTTTTCGATGTAGGAAGATGCCCTTGAACCTGGAGATTTGGGACCCATGGCATGGGTACCACGCAGTATTACTTTAAAGGGTCTGCGTTTGCTCACCCAACCTCACCAATCCTCTCAGCCCCAAGAATGTCCAGCCTTATGTTTCATCCAGCTGTGGGCCTAGATATGGACAATCCAGGTTGCATCAGAGCCCCTGAACGGATTTTGTAAGAATTTCTCTCACTTTCACTGTCTTTGTTTTATGGGTTTTTTTTTTAAAGTAGTCTATTTTTATAATGGGGTTTAGCTGCTTTTCCGTGCTGTGTTTATGCCGCTTTACACCCTCTTGATTCACTTCCAGAGAGATATCAATACATAGGTTTTAAGACTCTTCCTAGTCAGATATATTCTCGGGCGGTGAATAGGGGGTGTTGAGTCCAGTTCACTGAGCAGGGAGTAGGTCTTGTCTATTACATATTTGGCTTGTGGAACGGTATCTGAGCTAATTTCAAACCCTTGTTTTATGAATCGCCCCACCTCAGCTTTCCCGTTAAGCAGCCATAGTGTGTTTTCTAAATGTGTGACTGTTCCGTTTTGGAATTCAGTTCAGGTGTAGCGATTCTGACATTTCTTCTATAAGTGATATCTTAGGATAAGTGTCCTTTTCTGTGTGACTTACTTCACTTAGAGTCATTGTCCCTAAATCCACTCATCATGCTGCTACTAGCCTTATGACACTGATTTCATGGCTGAGTGATATGCCATTGTGCAGAAGTACCACAACTTCTTTATCCATTTTTCTCTTTCCTGGGATATTTAAGGTGTACCGAAGTGGAGGTTCTTGGAAACAGAGCAGCCCTAAACTTTGGGGTGCCTGTGTCTTGTTGATTTTTAGGTTTCCCGATTTCTACACCCATGAGTGGAAGTGCCCTATGCTCTCTAAGCTGTGTTTATTACATGTTTAAGGACGCAGCGTACACTTCTCCAGAGTGGCTGTTGGCAATTTCCACCCCGCCCATCAGCGTAGCAAGGCTCCCATGTCTCCATGGCCTGTCCTGCATTTCTGGTTTTTACACTTTTTTCAGCATGGCCCTTTTGACCGCTGGCAAGCGAGACTTCTTTGTAGCGCCGATTTGCCTTTCCGGCTTGCTTGGTTGGCCAAAAAGGGCGTATGCGTTTTTTCCTGAATATATTCAGGAAAAAACGCATACGCCCTTTTTGGCCAAGGGCATCATTGTCAACGCTTTGCCGCTTTTCATGTGCTTTCAAGGCGAGTCGAATCTACCTCCTGAGATCGGTTTCCTGCAATTCTGCCTTGCTTTCAAATCCTCTTCGTTGCCTTCCCTCAATATATTTGTGGACGAGAGTTATCATTTATAACTCTGCAGGTTTGTGAATTGCAGTGCCCCTGAGGTCCATTTGTCAACTCGCGTTTTTGGGAGCTGGCCGCAAAAGCGCAGGATTGCTTCAGGCCCTATTCTGGTTCCGGGGGGCAGGCTGAGCCTGTGGTTCATTCTTCTTCCTGATGGGACAATAGAGTGACCTGTGCCTGTCCCAACACCTAGAGCTAGTCTCTCATTGGTTCCCCCGCTTCCCGTTCATCCTCGGGACAAATTGCGACCTGTACGAAACAGGAGGTCAACGGTGCTGAATCTCCACGTAGGAAGATTGTTAGTGAAGCGGCTGGAATGGCGAACCCGAGCACAAGGAGAGGAGAAATGAGGTGCGTTTTAGAAACCTTTCCCGATCACACGGTGTACCATCTTCTGGGTTTCCCAGGCATGTTTTCGATGTAGGAAGATGCCCTTGAACCTGGAGATTTGGGACCCATGGCATGGGTACCACGCAGTATTACTTTAAAGGGTCTGCGTTTGCTCACCCAACCTCACCAATCCTCTCAGCCCCAAGCGTGTCCAGCCTTATGTCTCATCCAGCTGTGGGTCTAGATATGGTCAATCCAGGTTGCATCAGAGCCACTGAACGGATTTTGTAAGAATTTCTCTCTCTTTCACTGTCTTTATTTTATGGGATTTTTTTTTTAAGTAATCTATTTTTATAATGGGGTTTAGCTGCCTTTCCCTGCTGTGTTTATGCCGCTTTACACCCTCTTGATTCACTTCCAGAGAGATATCAATACATAGGTTTTAAGACTCTTCCTAGTCAGATATATTCTTGGGCGGTGAATAGGGGGTGTTGAGTCCAGTTCACTGAGCAGGGAGTAGGTCTTGTCTATTACATATTTGGCTTGTGGAACGGTATCTGAGCTAATTTCAAACCCTTGTTTTATGAATCGCCCCACCTCAGTTTTCCCGTTAAGCAGCCATAGTGTGTTTTCTAAATGTGTGACTCTGTTCTGTTTTGGAATTCAGTTCAGGTGTAGCGATTTTGACATTCCTTCTACAAGTGATAACTTAGGATAAGTTTCGTTTTCTGTGTGACTTACTTCACTTAGAGTCATCGTCCCTAAATCCACTCATCATGCTGCTACTAGCCTTATGACACTGATTTCATGGCTGAGTGATATGCCATTGTGCATAAGTACCACAACTTCTTTATCCATTTTTCTCTTTCCTGGGATATTTAAGGTGTACCGAAGTGGAGGTTCTTGGAAACAGAGCAGCCCTAAACTTTGGGGTGCCTGTGTCTTGTTGATTTTTAGGTTTCCCGATTTCTACGCCCATGAGTGGAAGTGCCCTATGCTCTCTAAGCTGTGTTTATTACATGTTTCAGGACGCAGCGTACACTTCTCCAGAGTGGCTGTTGGCAATTTCCACCCCGCCCATCAGCGTAACAAGGCTCCCATGTCTCCATGGCCTTTCCTGCATTTCTGGTTTTTACACTTTTTTCAGCATGGCCCTGTTGACCGCTGGCAAGCGAGACTTCTTTGTAGCGCCGATTTGCCTTTCCGGCTTGCATGGTTGGCCAAACAGGGCGTATGCGTTATTTCCTGAATACATTCAGGAAAAAACGCATACGCCCTGTTTGGCCAAGGGCATCATTGTCAACGCTTTGCCGCTTTTCATGTGCTTTCAAGGCGAGTCGAATCTAACTCCTGAAATCGGTTTCCTGCAATTCTGCCTTGCTTTCAAATCCTCTTCGTTGACTTCCCTCCGTATATTTGTGGACGAGAGTTATCATTTATAACTCTGCAGGTTTGTGAATTTCAGTGCCCCTGAGGTCCATTTGTCAACTCGCGTTTTTGGGAGCTGGCCGCAAAAGCGCAGGATTGCTTCAGGCCTTATTTTGGTTCCGGGGGGCAGGCTGAGCCTGTGGTTCATTCTTCTTCCTGATGGGAAAATAGAGTGACCTGTGCCTGTCCCAACACCTAGAGCTAGTCTCTCATTGGTTCCCCCTCTTCCCGTTCATCCTCAGGACAAATTGGGACCTGTACGAAACAGGAGTTCAACTGTGCTGATTCTCCACGAAGGGAGATTGTTAGTGAAGCGGCTGGAATGGCGAACCCGAGCACAAGGAGAGGAGAAATGAGGTGCGTTTTAGAAACCTTTCCCGATCACACGGTGTACCATTTTTTGGGTTTCCCAGGCATGTTTTCCATGTAGGAAGATGCCCTTGAACCTGGAGATTTGGGACCCATGGCATGGGTACCACGCAGTATTACTTTAAAGGGTCTGCGTTTGCTCACCCAACCTCACCAATCCTCTCAGCCCCAAGAGTGTCCAGCCTTATGTCTCATCCAGCTGTGGGTCTAGATATGGTCAATCCAGGTTGCATCAGAGCCCCTGAACGGATTTTGTAAGAATTTCTCTCTCTTTCACTGTCTTTGTTTTATGGGTTTTTTTTTAAGTAATCTATTTTTATAATGGGGTTTAGCTGCCTTTCCCTGCTGTGTTTATGCTGCTTTACACCCTCTTGATTCACTTCCAGAGAGATATCAATACATAGGTTTTAAGACTCTTCCTAGTCAGATATATTCTCGGGCGGTGAATAGGGGGTGTTGAGTCCAGTTCACTGAGCAGGGAGTAGGTCTGTTTATTACATATTTGGCTTGTGGAACGGTATCTGAGCTAATTTGAAATCCTTGTTTTATGCATTGCCCCACCTCAGCTTTCCCGTTAAGCAGCCATAGTGTGTTTTCTAAATGTGTGACTCTGTTCTGTTTTGGAATTCAGTTCAGGTGTAGCGATTTTGACATTCCCTCTATAAGTGATATCTTAGGATAAGAGTCCTTTTCTGTGTGACTTACTTGACTTAGAGTCATCGTCCCTAAATCCACTCATCATGCTGCTACTAGCCTTATGACACTGATTTCATGGCTGAGTGATATTCCATTGTGCATAAGTACCACAACTTCTTTATCCATTTTTCTCTTTCCTGGGATATTTAAGGTGTACCGAAGTGGAGGTTCTTGGAAACAGAGCAGCCCTAAACTTTGGGGTGCCTGTGTCTTGTTGATTTTTAGGTTTCCCGATTTCTACGCCCATGAGTGGAAGTGCCCTATGCTCTCTAAGCTGTGTTTATTACATGTTTCAGGACGCAGCGTACACTTCTCCAGAGTGGCTGTTTGCAATTTCCACCCCGCCCATCAGCGTAGCAAGGCTCCCATGTCTCCTTGGCCTGTCCTGCATTTCTGGTTTTTACACTTTTTTCAGCATGGCCCTTTTGACCGCTGGCAAGCCAGACTTTTTGTAGCGCTGATATGCCTTTCCGGCTTGCTTGGTTGGCCAAAAAGGGCGTATGCGTTTTTTCCTGAATATATTCAGGAAAAAACGCATACGCCCTTTTTGGCCAAGGGCATCATTGTCAACGCTTTGCCGCTTTTCATGTGCTTTCAAGGCGAGTCGAATCTACCTCCTGAAATCGGTTTCCTGCAATTCTGCCTTGCTTTCAAATCCTCTTCGTTGCCTTCCCTCAATATATTTGTGGACGAGAGTTATCATTTATAACTCTGCAGGTTTGTGAATTGCAGTGCCCCTGAGCTCCATTTGTCAACTCGCTTTTTTGGGAGCTGGCCGCAAAAGCGCAGGATTGCTTCAGGCCCTATTCTGGTTCCGGGGGGCAGGCTGAGCCTGTGGTTCATTCTTCTTCCTGATGGGAAAATAGAGTGACCTGTGCCTGTCCCAACACCTAGAGCTAGTCTCTCATTGGTTCCCCCTCTTCCCGTTCATCCTCGGGACAAATTGCGACCTGTACGAAACAGGAGGTCAACGGTGCTGATTCTCCACGTAGGGAGATTGTTAGTGAAGCGGCTGGAATGGCGAACCCGAGCACAAGGAGAGGAGAAATGAGGTGCGTTTTAGAAACCTTTCCCGATCACACGGTGTACCATCTTCTGGGTTTCCCAGGCATGTTTTCGATGTAGGAAGATGCCCTTGAACCTGGAGATTTGGGACCCATGGCATGGGTACCACGCAGTATTACTTTAAAGGGTCTGCGTTTGCTCACCCAACCTCACCAATCCTCTCAGCCCCAAGAGTGTCCAGCCTTATGTCTCATCCAGCTGTGGGTCTAGATATGGTCAATCCAGGTTGCATCAGAGCCCCTGAACGGATTTTGTAAGAATTTCTCTCTCTTTCACTGTCTTTGTTTTATGGGTTTTTTTTTTAAGTAATCTATTTTTATAATGGGGTTTAGCTGCCTTTCCCTGCTGTGTTTATGCCGCTTTACACCCACTTGATTCACTTCCAGAGAGATATCAATACATAGGTTTTAAGACTCTTCCTAGTCAGATATATTCTTGGGCGGTGAATAGGGGGTGTTGAGTCCAGTTCACTGAGCAGGGAGTAGGTCTTGTTTATTACATATTTGGCTTGTGGAACGGTATCTGAGCTAATTTCAAACCCTTGTTTTATGCATCGCCCCACCTCAGTTTTCCCGTTAAGCAGCCATAGTGTGTTTTCTAAATGTGTGACTCTGTTCTGTTTTGGAATTCAGTTCAGGTGTAGCGATTTTGACATTCCCTCTATAAGTGATATCTTAGGATATGTGTCCTTTTCTGTGTGACTTACTTCACTTAGAGTCATCGTCCCTAAATCCACTCATCATGCTGCTACTAGCCTTATGACACTGATTTCATGGCTGAGTGATATTCCATTGTGCATAAGTACCACAACTTCTTTATCCATTTTTCTCTTACCTGGGATATTTAAGGTGTACCGAAGTGGAGGTTCTTGGAAACAGAGCAGCCCTAAACTTTGGGGTGCCTGTGTCTTGTTGATTTTTAGGTTTCCCGATTTCTACGCCCATGAGTGGAAGTGCCCTATGCTCTCTAAGCTGTGTTTATTACATGTTTCAGGATGCAGCGTACACTTCTCCAGAGTGGCTGTTGGCAATTTCCACCCCGCCCATCAGCGTAGCAAGGCTCCCATGTCTCCATGGCCTGTCCTGCATTTCTGGTTTTTACACTTTTTTCAGCATGGCCCTTTTGACCGCTAGCAAGCCAGACTTTTTTGTAGCGCCGATATGCCTTTCCGGCTTGCTTGGTTGGCCAAAAAGGGCGTATGCGTTTTTTCCTGAATATATTCAGGAAAAAACGCATACGCCCTTTTTGGCCAAGGGCATCATTGTCAACGCTTTGCCGCTTTTCATGTGCTTTCAAGGCGAGTCGAATCTACCTCCTGAAATCGGTTTCCTGCAATTCTGCCTTGCTTTCAAATCCTCTTCGTTGCCTTCCCTCAATATATTTGTGGACGAGAGTTATCATTTATAACTCTGCAGGTTTGTGAATTGCAGTACCCCTGAGCTCCATTTGTCAACTCGCTTTTTTGGGAGCTGGCCGCAAAAGCGCAGGATTGCTTCAGGCCCTATTCTGGTTCCGGGGGGCAGGCTGAGCCTGTGGTTCATTCTTCTTCCTGATGGGAAAATAGAGTGACCTGTGCCTGTCCCAACACCTAGAGCTAGTCTCTCATTGGTTCCCCCTCTTCCCGTTCATCCTCAGGACATATTGCGACCTGTACGAAACAGGAGGTCAACGGTGCTGATTCTCCACGTAGGGAGATTGTGAGTGAAGAGGCTGGAATGGCGAACCCGAGCACAAGGAGAGGAGAAATGAGGTGCGTTTTAGAAACCTTTCCCGATCACACGGTGTAGCATCTTCTGGGTTTCCCAGGCATGTTTTCGATGTAGGAAGATGCCCTTGAACCTGGAGATTTGGGACCCATGGCATGGGTACCACGCAGTATTACTTTAAAGGGTCTGCGTTTGCTCACCCAACCTCACCAATCCTCTCAGCCCCAAGAGTGTCCAGCCTTATGTCTCATCCAGCTGTGGGTCTAGATATGGTCAATCCAGGTTGCATCAGAGCCCCTGAACGGATTTTGTAAGAATTTCTCTCTCTTTCACTGTCTTTGTTTTATGGGTTTTTTTTTTAAGTAATCTATTTTTATAATGGGGTTTAGCTGCCTTTCCCTGCTGTGTTTATGCCGCTTTACACCCACTTGATTCACTTCCAGAGAGATATCAATACATAGGTTTTAAGACTCTTCCTAGTCAGATATATTCTTGGGCGGTGAATAGGGGGTGTTGAGTCCAGTTCACTGAGCAGGGAGTAGGTCTTGTTTATTACATATTTGGCTTGTGGAACGGTATCTGAGCTAATTTCAAACCCTTGTTTTATGCATCGCCCCACCTCAGTTTTCCCGTTAAGCAGCCATAGTGTGTTTTCTAAATGTGTGACTCTGTTCTGTTTTGGAATTCAGTTCAGGTGTAGCGATTTTGACATTCCCTCTATAAGTGATATCTTAGGATATGTGTCCTTTTCTGTGTGACTTACTTCACTTAGAGTCATCGTCCCTAAATCCACTCATCATGCTGCTACTAGCCTTATGACACTGATTTCATGGCTGAGTGATATTCCATTGTGCATAAGTACCACAACTTCTTTATCCATTTTTCTCTTACCTGGGATATTTAAGGTGTACCGAAGTGGAGGTTCTTGGAAACAGAGCAGCCCTAAACTTTGGGGTGCCTGTGTCTTGTTGATTTTTAGGTTTCCCGATTTCTACGCCCATGAGTGGAAGTGCCCTATGCTCTCTAAGCTGTGTTTATTACATGTTTCAGGATGCAGCGTACACTTCTCCAGAGTGGCTGTTGGCAATTTCCACCCCGCCCATCAGCGTAGCAAGGCTCCCATGTCTCCATGGCCTGTCCTGCATTTCTGGTTTTTACACTTTTTTCAGCATGGCCCTTTTGACCGCTAGCAAGCCAGACTTTTTTGTAGCGCCGATATGCCTTTCCGGCTTGCTTGGTTGGCCAAAAAGGGCGTATGCGTTTTTTCCTGAATATATTCAGGAAAAACCGCATACGCCCTTTTTGGCCAAGGGCATCATTGTCAACGCTTTGCCGCTTTTCATGTGCTTTCAAGGCGAGTCGAATCTACCTCCTGAAATCTGTTTCCTGCAATTCTGCCTTGCTTTCAAATCCTCTTCGTTGCCTTCCCTCAATATATTTGTGGACGAGAGTTATCATTTATAACTCTGCAGGTTTGTGAATTGCAGTACCCCTGAGCTCCATTTGTCAACTCGCTTTTTTGGGAGCTGGCCGCAAAAGCGCAGGATTGCTTCAGGCCCTATTCTGGTTCCGGGGGGCAGGCTGAGCCTGTGGTTCATTCTTCTTCCTGATGGGAAAATAGAGTGACCTGTGCCTGTCCCAACACCTAGAGCTAGTCTCTCATTGGTTCCCCCTCTTCCCGTTCATCCTCAGGACATATTGCGACCTGTACGAAACAGGAGGTCAACGGTGCTGATTCTCCACGTAGGGAGATTGTGAGTGAAGAGGCTGGAATGGCGAACCCGAGCACAAGGAGAGGAGAAATGAGGTGCGTTTTACAAACCTTCCCGATCACACGGTGTAGCATCTTCTGGGTTTCCCAGGCATGTTTTCGATGTAGGAAGATGCCCTTGAACCTGGAGATTTGGGACCCATGGCATGGGTACCACGCAGTATTACTTTAAAGGGTCTGCGTTTGCTCACCCAACCTCACCAATCCTCTCAGCCCCAAGAGTGTCCAGCCTTATGTCTCATCCAGCTGTGGGTCTAGATATGGTCAATCCAGGTTGCATCAGAGCCCCTGAACGGATTTTGTAAGAATTTCTCTCTCTTTCACTGTCTTTGTTTTATGGGTTTTTTTTTACGTAATCTATTTTTATAATGGGGTTTAGCTGCCTTTCCCTGCTGTGTTTATGCCGCTTTACACCCTCTTGATTCACTTCCAGAGAGATATCAATACATAGGTTTTAAGACTCTTCCTAGTCAGATATATTCTTGGGCGGTGAATAGGGGGTGTTGAGTCCAGTTCACTGAGCAGGGAGTAGGTCTTGTTTATTACATATTTGGCTTGTGGAACGGTATCTGAGCTAATTTCAAACCCTTGTTTTATGCATCGCCCCACCTCAGCTTTCCCGTTAAGCAGCCATAGTGTGTTTTCTAAATGTGTGACTCTGTTCTGTTTTGGAATTCAGTTCAGGTGTAGCGATTTTGACATTCCCTCTATAAGTGATATCTTAGGATAAGTGTCCTTTTCTGTGTGACTTACTTGACTTAGAGTCATCGTCCCTAAATCCACTCATCATGCTGCTACTAGCCTTATGACACTGATTTCATGGCTGAGTGATATTCCATTGTGCATAAGTACCACAACTTCTTTATACATTTTTCTCTTTCCTGGGATATTTAAGGTGTACTGAAGTGGAGGTTCTTGGAAACAGAGCAGCCCTAAACTTTGGGGTGCCTGTGTCTTGTTGATTTTTAGGTTTCCCGATATCTACGCCCATGAGTGGAAGTGCCCTATGCTCTCTAAGCTGTGTTTATTACATGTTTCAGGACGCAGCGTACACTTCTCCAGAGTGGCTGTTGCCAATTTCCACCCCGCCTGTCAGCGTAGCAAGGCTCCCATGTCTCCATGGCCTGTCCTGCATTTCTGGTTTTTACACTTTTTTCAGCATGGCCCTTTTGACCGCTGGCAAGCCAGACTTTTTTGTAGCGCCGATATGCCTTTCCGGCTTGCTTGGTTGGCCAAAAAGGGCGTATGCGTTTTTTCCTGAATATATTCAGGAAAAAACGCATACGCCCTTTTTGGCCAAGGACATCATTGTCAACGCTTTGCCGCTTTTCATGTGCTTTCAAGGCGAGTCGAATCTACCTCCTGAAATCGGTTTCCTGCAATTCTGCCTTGCTTTCAAATCCTCTTCGTTGCCTTCCCTCAATATATTTGTGGACGAGAGTTATCATTTATAACTCTGCAGGTTTGTGAATTGCAGTGCCCCTGAGCTCCATTTGTCAACTCGCTTTTTTGGGAGCTGGCTGCAAAAGCTCAGGATTGCTTCAGGCCCTATTCTGGTTCCGGGGGGCAGGCTGAGCCTGTGGTTCATTCTTCTTCCTGATGGGAAAATAGAGTGACCTGTGCCTGTCCCAACACCTAGAGCTAGTCTCTCATTGGTTCCCCCTCTTCCCGTTCATCCTCGGGACAAATTGCGACCTGTACGAAACAGAAGGTCAACTGGGCTGATTCTCCACGTAGGGAGATTGTGAGTGAAGAGGTTGGAATGGCGAACCCGAGCACAAGGAGAGGAGAAATGAGGTGCGTTTTCGAAACCTTTCCCGATCACACGGTGTAGCATCTTCTGGGTTTCCCAGGCATGTTTTCGATGTAGGAAAATGCCCTTGAACCTGGAGATTTGGGACCCATGGCATGGGTACCACGCAGTATTACTTTAAAGGGTCTGTGTTTGCTCACCCAACCTCACCAATCCTCTCAGCCCCAAGAATGTCCAGCCTTATGTTTCATCCAGCTGTGGGTCTAGATATGGTCAATCCAGGTTGCATCAGAGCCCCTGAACGGATTTTGTAAGAATTTCTCTCTCTTTCACTGTCTTTGTTTTATGGGTTTTTTTTTAAGCAATCTATTTTTATAATGGGGTTTAGCTGCCTTTCCCTGCTGTGTTTATGCTGCTTTACACCCTCTTGATTCACTTCCAGAGAGATATCAATACATAGGTTTTAAGACTCTTCCTAGTCAGATATATTCTTGGGCGGTGAATAGGGGGTGTTGAGTCCAGTTCACTGAGCAGGGAGTAGGTCTTGTTTATTACATATTTGGCTTGTGAAACGGTATCTGAGCTAATTTCAAACCCTTGTTTTATGCATCGCCCCACCTCAGTTTTCCCGTTAAGCAGCCATAGTGTGTTTTCTAAATGTGTGACTCTGTTCTGTTTTGGAATTCAGTTCAGGTGTAGCGATTTTGACATTCCCTCTATAAGTGATATCTTAGGATATGTGTCCTTTTCTGTGTGACTTACTTCACTTAGAGTCATCGTCCCTAAATCCACTCATCATGCTGCTACTAGCCTTATGACACTGATTTCATGGCTGAGTGATATTCCATTGTGCATAAGTACCACAACTTCTTTATCCATTTTTCTCTTTCCTGGGATATTTAAGGTGTACCGAAGTGGAGGTTCTTGGAAACAGAGCAGCCCTAAACTTTGGGGTGCCTGTGTCTTGTTGATTTTTAGGTTTCCCGATTTCTACGCCCATGAGTGGAAGTGCCCTATGCTCTCTAAGCTGTGTTTATTACATGTTTCAGGATGCAGCGTACACTTCTCCAGAGTGGCTGTTGGCAATTTCCACCCCGCCCATCAGCGTAGCAAGGCTCCCATGTCTCCATGGCCTGTCCTGCATTTCTGGTTTTTACACTTCTTTCAGCATGGTCCTGTTGACCGCTGGCAAGCCAGACTTTTTTGTAGCGCCGATATGCCTTTCCGGCTTGCTTGGTTGGCCAAAAAGGGCGTATGCGTTTTTTCCTGAATATATTCAGGAAAAAACGCATACGCCCTTTTTGGCCAAGGGCATCATTGTCAACGCTTTGCCGCTTTTCATGTGCTTTCAAGGCGAGTCGAATCTACCTCCTGAAATCGGTTTCCTGAATTCTGCCTTGCTTTCAAATCCTCTTCGTTGCCTTCCCTCAATATATTTGTGGACGAGAGTTATCATTTATAACTCTGCAGGTTTGTGAATTGCAGTGCCCCTGAGCTCCATTTGTCAACTCGCTTTTTTGGGAGCTGGCCGCAAAAGCGCAGGATTGCTTCAGGCCCTATTCTGGTTCCGGGGGGCAGGCTGAGCCTGTGGTTCATTCTTCTTCCTGATGGGAAAATAGAGTGACCTGTGCCTGTCCCAACACCTAGAGCTAGTCTCTCATTGGTTCCCCCTCTTCCCGTTCATCCTCAGGACAAATTGCGACCTGTACGAAACAGGAGGTCAACGGTGCTGATTCTCCACGTAGGGAGATTGTTAGTGAAGCGGCTGGAATGGCGAACCCGAGCACAAGGAGAGGAGAAATGAGGTGCGTTTTCGAAACCTTTCCCGATCACACGGTGTAGCATCTTCTGGGTTTCCCGGGCATGTTTTCGATGTAGGAAGATGCCCTTGAACCTGGAGATTTGGGACCCATGGCATGGGTACCACGCAGTATTACTTTAAAGGGTCTGCGTTTGCTCACCCAACTTCACCAATCCTCTCAGCCCCAAGAATGTCCAGCCTTATGTGTCATCCACCTGTGGGTCTAGATATGGTCAATCTAGGTTGCATCAGAGCCCCTGAACGGATTTTGTAAGAATTTCTCTCTCTTTCACTCTCTTTGTTTTATGGGGTTTTTTTTTAAGTAGTCAATTTTTATAATGGGGTTTAGCTGCTTTTCCTTGATGTGTTTATGCCGCTTTACACCCTCTTGATTCACTTCCAGAGAGATATCAATACATAGGTTTTAAGACTCTTCCTAGTCAGATATATTCTTGGGAGGTGAATAGGGGGTGTTGAGTACAGTTCACTGAGCAGGGAGTAGGTCTTGTCTTTTACATATTTGGCTTGTGGAACGGTATCTGAGCTAATTTCAAACCCTTGTTTTATGCATCGCCCCACCTCAGCTTTCCCGTTAAGCAGCCATAGTGTGTTTTCTAAATGTGTGACTCTGTTCTGTTTTGGAATTCAGTTCAGGTGTAGCGATTTTGACATTCCCTCTATAAGTGATATCTTAGGATAAGTTTCCTTTTCTGTGTGACTTACTTGACTTAGAGTCATCGTCCCTAAATCCACTCATCATGCTGCTACTAGCCTTATGACACTGATTTCATGGCTGAGTGATATTCCATTGTGCATAAGTACCACAACTTCTTTATCCATTTTTCTCTTTCCTGGGATATTGAAGGTGTACCGAAGTGGAGGTTCTTGGAAACAGAGCAGCCTTAAACTTTGGGGTGCCTGTGTCTTGTTGATTTTTAGGTTTCCCGATTTCTACGCCCATGAGTGGAAGTGCCCCATGCTCTCTAAGCTGTGTTTATTACATGTTTCAGGACGCAGCGTACACTTCTCCAGAGTGGCTGTTGGGAATTTCCACCCCGCCCATCAGCGTAGCAAGGCTCCCATGTCTCCATGGCCTGTCCTGCATTTCTGGTTTTTACACTATTTTCAGCATGGCCCTTTTGACCGCTGGCAAGCGAGACTTCTTTGTAGCGCCGATTTGCCTTTCCGGCTTGCTTGGTTGGCCAAAAAGGGCGTATGCGTTTTTTCCTGAATATATTCAGGAAAAAACGCATACGCCCTTTTTGGCCAAGGGCATCATTGTCAACGCTTTGCCGCTTTTCATGTGCTTTCAAGGCGAGTCGAATCTACCTCCTGAAATCGGTTTCCTGCAATTCTGCCTTGCTTTCAAATCCTCTTCGTTGCCTTCCCTCAATATATTTGTGGACGAGAGTTATCATTTATAACTCTGCAGGTTTGTGAATTGCAGTGCCCCTGAGCTCCATTTGTCAACTCGCTTTTTTGGGAGCTGGCCGCAAAAGCGCAGGATTGCTTCAGGCCCTATTCTGGTTCCGGGGGGCAGGCTGAGCCTGTGGTTCATTCTTCTTCCTGATGGGAAAATAGAGTGACCTGTGCCTGTCCCAACACCTAGAGCTAGTCTCTCATTGGTTCCCCCTCTTCCCGTTCATCCTCAGGACAAATTGCGACCTGTACGAAACAGGAGGTCAACGGTGCTGATTCTCCACGTAGGGAGATTGTTAGTGAAGCGGCTGGAATGGCGAACCCGAGCACAAGGAGAGGAGAAATGAGGTGCGTTTTAGAAACCTTTCCCGATCACACGGTGTACCATCTTCTGGGTTTCCCAGGCATGTTTTCGATGTAGGAAGATGCCCTTGAACCTGGAGATTTGGGACCCATGGCATGGGTACCACGCAGTATTACTTTAAAGGGTCTGCGTTTGCTCACCCAACTTCACCAATCCTCTCAGCCCCAGGAATGTCCAGCCTTATGTGTCATCCACCTGTGGGTCTAGATATGGTCAATCTAGGTTGCATCAGAGCCCCTGAACGGATTTTGTAAGAATTTCTCTCTCTTTCACTCTCTTTGTTTTATGGGGGTTTTTTTTAAGTAGTCAATTTTTATAATGGGGTTTAGCTGCTTTTCCTTGATGTGTTTATGCCGCTTTACACCCTCTTGATTCACTTCCAGAGAGATATCAATACATAGGTTTTAAGACTCTTCCTAGTCAGATATATTCTTGGGAGGTGAATAGGGGGTGTTGAGTCCAGTTCACTGAGCAGAGAGTAGGTCTTGTCTATTACATATTTGGCTTGTGGAACGGTATCTGAGCTAATTTCAAACCCTTGTTTTATGCATCGCCCCACCTCAGCTTTCCCGTTAAGCAGCCATAGTGTGTTTTCTAAATGTGTGACTCTGTTCTGTTTTGGAATTCAGTTCAGGTGTAGCGATTTTGACATTCCCTCTATAAGTGATATCTTAGGATAAGTTTCCTTTTCTGTGTGACTTACTTGACTTAGAGTCATCGTCCCTAAATCCACTCATCATGCTGCTACTAGCCTTATGACACTGATTTCATGGCTGAGTGATATTCCATTGTGCATAAGTACCACAACTTCTTTATCCATTTTTCTCTTTCCTGGGATATTTAAGGTGTACCGAAGTGGAGGTTCTTGGAAACAGAGCAGCCTTAAACTTTGGGGTGCCTGTGTCTTGTTGATTTTTAGGTTTCCCGATTTCTACGCCCATGAGTGGAAGTGCCCCATGCTCTCTAAGCTGTGTTTATTACATGTTTCAGGACGCAGCGTACACTTCTCCAGAGTGGCTGTTGGCAATTTCCACCCCGCCCATCAGCGTAGCAAGGCTCCCATGTCTCCATGGCCTGTCCTGCATTTCTGGTTTTTACACTATTTTCAGCATGGCCCTTTTGACCGCTGGCAAGCGAGACTTCTTTGTAGCGCCGATTTGCCTTTCCGGCTTGCTTGGTTGGCCAAAAAGGGCGTATGCGTTTTTTCCTGAATATATTCAGGAAAAAACGCATACGCCCTTTTTGGCCAAGGGCATCATTGTCAACGCTTTGCCGCTTTTCATGTGCTTTCAAGGCGAGTCGAATCTACCTCCTGAAATCGGTTTCCTGCAATTCTGCCTTGCTTTCAAATCCTCTTCGTTGCCTTCCCTCAATATATTTGTGGACGAGAGTTATCATTTATAACTCTGCAGGTTTGTGAATTGCAGTGCCCCTGAGCTCCATTTGTCAACTCGCTTTTTTGGGAGCTGGCCGCAAAAGCGCAGGATTGCTTCAGGCCCTATTCTGGTTCCGGGGGGCAGGCTGAGCCTGTGGTTCATTCTTCTTCCTGATGGGAAAATAGAGTGACCTGTGCCTGTCCCAACACCTAGAGCTAGTCTCTCATTGGTTCCCCCTCTTCCCGTTCATCCTCAGGACAAATTGCGACCTGTACGAAACAGGAGGTCAACGGTGCTGATTCTCCACGTAGGGAGATTGTTAGTGAAGCGGCTGGAATGGCGAACCCGAGCACAAGGAGAGGAGAAATGAGGTGCGTTTTAGAAACCTTTCCCGATCACA
Organism: Eubalaena glacialis; assembly: GCF_028564815.1. Lineage (NCBI taxonomy): Eukaryota > Metazoa > Chordata > Mammalia > Artiodactyla > Balaenidae > Eubalaena > Eubalaena glacialis. The sequence goes on along the minus strand of NC_083727.1, from coordinate 78,279,539 downwards.
CGGTGTACCATCTTCTGGGTTTCCCAGGCATGTTTTCGATGTAGGAAGATGCCCTTGAACCTGGAGATTTGGGACCCATGGCATGGGTACCACGCAGTATTACTTTAAAGGGTCTGCGTTTGCTCACCCAACTTCACCAATCCTCTCAGCCCCAGGAATGTCCAGCCTTATGTGTCATCCACCTGTGGGTCTAGATATGGTCAATCTAGGTTGCATCAGAGCCCCTCAACGGATTTTGTAAGAATTTCTCTCTCTTTCACTCTCTTTGTTTTATGGGGGTTTTTTTTAAGTAGTCAATTTTTATAATGGGGTTTAGCTGCTTTTCCTTGATGTGTTTATGCCGCTTTACACCCTCTTGATTCACTTCCAGAGAGATATCAATACATAGGTTTTAAGACTCTTCCTAGTCAGATATATTCTTGGGAGGTGAATAGGGGGTGTTGAGTCCAGTTCACTGAGCAGGGAGTAGGTCTTGTCTATTACATATTTGGCTTGTGGAACGGTATCTGAGCTAATTTCAAACCCTTGTTGTATGCATCGCCCCACCTCAGCTTTCCCGTTAAGCAGCCATAGTGTGTTTTCTAAATGTGTGACTCTGTTCTGTTTTGGAATTCAGTTCAGGTGTAGCGATTTTGACATTCCCTCTATAAGTGATATCTTAGGATAAGTTTCCTTTTCTGTGTGACTTACTTGACTTAGAGTCATCGTCCCTAAATCCACTCATCATGCTGCTACTAGCCTTATGACACTGATTTCATGGCTGAGTGATATTCCATTGTGCATAAGTACCACAACTTCTTTATACATTTTTCTCTTTCCTGGGATATTGAAGGTGTACCGAAGTGGAGGTTCTTGGAAACAGAGCAGCCTTAAACTTTGGGGTGCCTGTGTCTTGTTGATTTTTAGGTTTCCCGATTTCTACGCCCATGAGTGGAAGTGCCCCATGCTCTCTAAGCTGTGTTTATTACATGTTTCAGGACGCAGCGTACACTTCTCCAGAGTGGCTGTTGGCAATTTCCACCCCGCCCATCAGCGTAGCAAGGCTTCCATGTCTCCATGGCCTGTCCTGCATTTCTGGTTTTTACACTATTTTCAGCATGGCCCTTTTGACCGCTGGCAAGCGAGACTTCTTTGTAGCGCCGATTTGCCTTTCTGGCTTGCTTGGTTGGCCAAAAAGGGCGTATGCGTTTTTTCCTGAATATATTCAGGAAAAAACGCATACGCCCTTTTTGGCCAAGGGCATCATTGTCAACGCTTTGCCGCTTTTCATGTGCTTTCAAGGCGAGTCGAATCTACCTCCTGAAATCGGTTTCCTGCAATTCTGCCTTGCTTTCAAATCCTCTTCGATGCCTTCCCTCAATATATTTGTGGACGAGAGTTATCATTTATAACTCTGCAGGTTTGTGAATTGCAGTGCCCCTGAGCTCCATTTGTCAACTCGCTTTTTTGGGAGCTGGCCGCAAAAGCGCAGGATTGCTTCCGGCCCTATTCTGGTTCCAGGGGGCAGGCTGAGCCTGTGGTTCATTCTTCTTCCTGATGGGAAAATAGAGTGACCTGTGCCTGTCCCAACACCTAGAGCTAGTCTCTCATTGGTTCCCCCTCTTCCCGTTCATCCTCAGGACAAATTGCGACCTGTACGAAACAGGAGGTCAACGGTGCTGATTCTCCACGTAGGGAGATTGTTAGTGAAGCGGCTGGAATGGCGAACCCGAGCACAAGGAGAGGAGAAATGAGGTGCGTTTTACAAACCTTCCCGATCACACGGTGTACCATCTTCTGGGTTTCCCAGGCATGTTTTCGATGTAGGAAGATGCCCTTGAATCTGGAGATTTGGGACCCATGGCATGGGTACCACGCAGTATTACTTTAAAGGGTCTGTGTTTGCTCACCCAACCTCACCAATCCTCTCAGCCCCAAGAGTGTCCAGCCTTATGTCTCATCCAGCTGTGGGTCTAGATATGGTCAATCCAGGTTGCATCAGAACCCCTGAACGGATTTTGTAAGAATTTCTCTCTCTTTCACTGTCTTTGTTTTCTGGGTTTTTTTTTTAAGTAATCTATTTTTATAATGGGGTTTAGCTGCCTTTCCCTGCTGTGTTTATGCCGCTTTACACCCTCTTGATTCACTTCCAGAGAGATATCAATACATAGGTTTTAAGACTCTTCCTAGTCAGATATATTCTTGGGCGGTGAATAGGGGGTGTTGAGTCCAGTTCACTGAGCAGAGAGTAAGTCTTGTCTATTACATATTTGGCTTGTGGAACGGTATCTGGGCTAATTTCAAACCCTTGTTTTATGAATCGCCCCACCTCAGCTTTCCCGTTAAGCAGCCATAGTGTGTTTTCTAAATGTGTGACTCTGTTCTGTTTTGGAATTCAGTTCAGGTGTAGCGATTTTGACATTCCTTCTACAAGTGATAACTTAGGATAAGTTTCGTTTTCTGTGTGACTTACTTCACTTAGAGTCATCGTCCCTAAATCCACTCATCATGCTGCTACTAGCCTTATGACACTGATTTCATGGCTGAGTGATATTCCGTTGTGCATAAGTACCACAACTTCTTTATCCATTTTTCTCTTTCCTGGGATATTTAAGGTGTACTGAAGTGGAGGTTCTTGGAAACAGAGCAGCCCTAAACTTTGGGGTGCCTGTGTCTTGTTGATTTTTAGGTTTCCCGATTTCTACGCCCATGAGTGGAAGTGCCCTATGCTCTCTAAGCTGTGTTTATTAAATGTTTCAGGATGCAGCGTACACTTCTCCAGAGTGGCTGTTGGCAATTTCCACCCCGCCCATCAGCGTAGCAAGGCTCCCATGTCTCCATGGCCTGTCCTGCATTTCTGGTTTTTACACTTTTTTCAGCATGGCCCTTTTGACCGCTGGCAAGCGAGACTTCTTTGTAGCGCCGATTTGCCTTTCCGGCTTGCTTGGTTGGCCAAACAGGGCGTATGCGTTTTTTCCTGAATACATTCAGGAAAAAACGCATACGCCCTGTTTGGCCAAGGGCATCATTGTCAACGCTTTGCCGCTTTTCATGTGCTTTCAAGGCGAGTCGAATCTAACTCCTGAAATCGGTTTCCTGCAATTCTGCCTTGCTTTCAAATCCTCTTCGTTGACTTTCCTCAGTATATTTGTGGACGAGAGTTATCATTTATAACTCTGCAGGTTTGTGAATTGCAGTGCCCCTGAGCTCCATTTGTCAACTCGCGTTTTTGGGAGCTGGCCGCAAAAGCGCAGGATTGCTTCAGGCCCTATTCTGGTTCCGGGGGGCAGGCTGAGCCTGTGGTTCATTCTTCTTCCCGATGGGAAAATAGAGTGACCTGTGCCTGTCCCAACACCTAGAGCTAGTCTCTCATTGGTTCCCCCTCTTCCCGTTCATCCTCAGGACAAATTGCGACCTGTACGAAACAGGAGGTCAACGGTGCTGATTCTCCACGTAGGGAGATTGTTAGTGAAGCGGCTGGAATGGCGAACCCGAGCACAAGGAGAGGAGAAATGAGGTGCGTTTTAGAAACCTTTCCCGATCACACGGTGTACCATTTTCTGGGTTTGCCAGGCATGTTTTCCATGTAGGAAGATGCCCTTGAACCTGGAGATTTGGGACCCATGGCATGGGTACCACGCAGTATTACTTTAAAGGGTCTGCGTTTGCTCACCCAACCTCACCAATCCTCTCAGCCCCAAGAGTGTCCAGCCTTATGTCTCATCCAGCTGTGGGTCTAGATATGGTCAATCCAGGTTGCATCAGAGCCCCTGAACGGATTTTGTAAGAATTTCTCTCTCTTTCACTGTCTTTGTTTTATGGGTTTTTTTTTTTAAGTAGTCAATTTTTATAATGGGGTTTAGCTGCTTTTCCTTGCTGTGTTTATGCCGCTTTACACCCTCTTGATTCATTTCCAGAGAGATATCAATACATAGGTTTTAAGACTCTTCCTAGTCAGCTATATTCTTGGGCGGTGAATAGGGGTGTTGAGTCCAGTTCCCTGAGCAGGGAGTAGGTCTTGTCTATTACATATTTGGCTTGTGGAACGGTATCTGAGCTAATTTCAAACCCTTGTTTTATGCATCGCCCCACCTCACGTTTCCCGTTAAGCAGCCATAGTGTGTTTTCTAAATGTGTGACTCTGTTCTGTTTTGGAATTCAGTTCAGGTGTAGCGATTTTGACATTCCCTCTACAAGTGATAACTTAGGATAAGTGTCCTTTTTGTGTGACTTACTTGACTTAGAGTCATCGTCCCTAAATCCACTCATCATGCTGCTACTAGCCTTATGACACTGATTTCATGGCTGAGTGATATTCCATTGTGCATAAGTACCACAACTTCTTTATCCATTTTTCTCTTTCCTGGGATATTTAAGGTGTACCGAAGTGGAGGTTCTTGGAAACAGAGCAGCCTTAAACTTTGGGGTGCCTGTGTCTTGTTGATTTTTAGGTTTCCCGATTTCTACGCCCATGAGTGGAAGTGCCCTATGCTCTCTAAGCTGTGTTTATTACATGTTTCAGGACGCAGCGTACACTTCTCCAGAGTGGCTGTTGGCAATTTCCACCACGCCCATCAGCGTAGCAAGGCTCCCATGTCTCCATGGCCTGTCCTGCATTTCTGGTTTTTACACTATTTTCAGCATGGCCCTTTTGACCGCTGGCAAGCGAGACTTCTTTTTAGCGCCGATTTGCCTTTCCGGCTTGCTTGGTTGGCCAAACAGGGCGTATGCGTTTTTTCCTGAATATATTCAGGAAAAAACGCATACGCCCGTTTTGGCCAAGGGCATCATTGTCAACGCTTTGCTGCTTTTCATGTGCTTTCAAGGCGAGTCGAATCTACCTCCTGAAATCGGTTTCCTGCAATTCTGCCTTGCTTTCAAATCCTCTTCGTTGCCTTCCCTCAATATATTTGTGGACGAGAGTTATCATTTATAACTCTGTAGGTTTGTGAATTGCAGTGCCCCTGAGCTCCATTTGTCAACTCGCTTTTTTGGGAGCTGGCCGCAAAAGCGCAGGATTGCTTCCAGCCCTATTCTGGTTCCAGGGGGCAGGCTGAGCCTGTGGTTCATTCTTCTTCCTGATGGGAAAATAGAGTGACCTGTGCCTGTCCCAACACCTAGAGCTAGTCTCTCATTGGTTCCCCCTCTTCCCGTTCAACCTCAGGACAAATTGCGACCTGTACGAAACAAGAGGTCAACGGTGCTGATTCTCCACGTAGGGAGATTGTTAGTGAAGCGGCTGGAATGGCGAACCCGAGCACAAGGAGAGGAGAAATGAGGTGCGTTTTAGAAACCTTCCCGATCACACGCTGTACCATCTTCTGGGTTTCCCAGGCATGTTTTCGATGTAGGAAGATGCCCTTGAATCTGGAGATTTGGGACCCATGGCATGGGTACCACGCAGTATTACTTTAAAGGGTCTGTGTTTGCTCACCCAACCTCACCAATCCTCTCAGCCCCAAGAGTGTCCAGCCTTATGTCTCATCCAGCTGTGGGTCTAGATATGGTCAATCCAGGTTGCATCAGAGTCCCTGAACGGAGTTTGTAAGAATTTCTCTCACTTTCACTGTCTTTGTTTTATGGGGTTTTTTTTAAAGTAGTCTATTTTTATAATGGGGTTTAGCTGATTTTCCGTGCTGTGTTTATGCCGCTTTACACCCTCTTGATTCACTTCCAGAGAGATATCAATACATAGGTTTTAAGACTCTTCCTAGTCAGATATATTCTTGGGCGGTGAATAGGGGGTGTTGAGTCCAGTTCACTGTGCAGGGAGTAGGACTTGTCTGTTACATATTTGGCTTGTGGAACGGTATCTGAGCTAATTTCAAACCCTTGTTTTATTTATCGCCCCACCTCACCTTTCCCGTTAAGCAGCCATAGTGTGTTTTCTAAATGTGTGACTCTGTTCTGTTTTGGAATTCAGTTCAGGTGTAGCGATTTTGACATTCCCTCTACAAGTGATACTTTGGATAAGTGTCCTTTTCTGTGTGACTTACTTCACTTAGAGTCATCGTCCCTAAATCCACTCATCATGCTGCTACTAGCCTTATGACACTGATTTCATGGCTGAGTGATATTCCATTGTGCAAAAGTACCACAACTTCTTTATCCATTTTTCTCTTTCTTGGGATATTGAAGGTGTACCGAAGTGGAGGTTCTTGGAAACAGAGCAGCCTTAAACTTTGGGGTGCCTGTGTCTTGTTGATTTTTAGGTTTCCCGATTTCTACGCCCATGAGTGGAAGTGCCCCATGCTCTCTAAGCTGTGTTTATTACATGTTTCAGGACGCAGCGTACACTTCTCCAGAGTGGCTGTTGGCAATTTCCACCCCGCCCATCAGCGTAGCAAGGCTCCCATGTCTCCATGGCCTGTCCTGCATTTCTGGTTTTTACACTATTTTCAGCATGGCCCTTTTGACCGCTGGCAAGCGAGACTTCTTTGTAGCGCCGATTTGCCTTTCCGGCTTGCTTGGTTGGCCAAAAAGGGCGTATGCGTTTTTTCCTGAATATATTCAGGAAAAAACGCATACGCCCTTTTTGGCCAAGGGCATCATTGTCAACGCTTTGCCGCTTTTCATGTGCTTTCAAGGCGAGTCGAATCTACCTCCTGAAATCGGTTTCCTGCAATTCTGCCTTGCTTTCAAATCCTCTTCGTTGCCTTCCCTCAATATATTTGTGGACGAGAGTTATCATTTATAACTCTGCAGGTTTGTGAATTGCAGTGCCCCTGAGCTCCATTTGTCAACTCGCTTTTTTGGGAGCTGGCCGCAAAAGCGCAGGATTGCTTCAGGCCCTATTCTGGTTCCGGGGGGCAGGCTGAGCCTGTGGTTCATTCTTCTTCCTGATGGGAAAATAGAGTGACCTGTGCCTGTCCCAACACCTAGAGCTAGTCTCTCATTGGTTCCCCCTCTTCCCGTTCATCCTCAGGACAAATTGCGACCTGTACGAAACAGGAGGTCAACGGTGCTGATTCTCCACGTAGGGAGATTGTTAGTGAAGCGGCTGGAATGGCGAACCCGAGCACAAGGAGAGGAGAAATGAGGTGCGTTTTAGAAACCTTTCCCGATCACACGGTGTACCATCTTCTGGGTTTCCCAGGCATGTTTTCGATGTAGGAAGATGCCCTTGAACCTGGAGATTTGGGACCCATGGCATGGGTACCACGCAGTATTACTTTAAAGGGTCTGCGTTTGCTCACCCAACTTCACCAATCCTCTCAGCCCCAGGAATGTCCAGCCTTATGTGTCATCCACCTGTGGGTCTAGATATGGTCAATCTAGGTTGCATCAGAGCCCCTCAACGGATTTTGTAAGAATTTCTCTCTCTTTCACTCTCTTTGTTTTATGGGGGTTTTTTTTAAGTAGTCAATTTTTATAATGGGGTTTAGCTGCTTTTCCTTGATGTGTTTATGCCGCTTTACACCCTCTTGATTCACTTCCAGAGAGATATCAATACATAGGTTTTAAGACTCTTCCTAGTCAGATATATTCTTGGGAGGTGAATAGGGGGTGTTGAGTCCAGTTCACTGAGCAGGGAGTAGGTCTTGTCTATTACATATTTGGCTTGTGGAACGGTATCTGAGCTAATTTCAAACCCTTGTTTTATGCATCGCCCCACCTCAGCTTTCCCGTTAAGCAGCCATAGTGTGTTTTCTAAATGTGTGACTCTGTTCTGTTTTGGAATTCAGTTCAGGTGTAGCGATTTTGACATTCCCTCTATAAGTGATATCTTAGGATAAGTTTCCTTTTCTGTGTGACTTACTTGACTTAGAGTCATCGTCCCTAAATCCACTCATCATGCTGCTACTAGCCTTATGACACTGATTTCATGGCTGAGTGATATTCCGTTGTGCATAAGTACCACAACTTCTTTATCCATTTTTCTCTTTCCTGGGATATTTAAGGTGTACTGAAGTGGAGGTTCTTGGAAACAGAGCAGCCCTAAACTTTGGGGTGCCTGTGTCTTGTTGATTTTTAGGTTTCCCGATTTCTACGCCAATGAGTGGAAGTGCCCTATGCTCTCTAAGCTGTGTTTATTAAATGTTTCAGGATGCAGCGTACACTTCTCCAGAGTGGCTGTTGGCAATTTCCACCCCGCCCATCAGCGTAGCAAGGCTCCCATGTCTCCATGGCCTGTCCTGCATTTCTGGTTTTTACACTTTTTTCAGCATGGCCCTTTTGACCGCTGGCAAGCGAGACTTCTTTGTAGCGCCGATTTGCCTTTCCGGCTTGCTTGGTTGGCCAAACAGGGCGTATGCGTTTTTTCCTGAATACATTCAGGAAAAAACGCATACGCCCTGTTTGGCCAAGGGCATCATTGTCAACGCTTTGCCGCTTTTCATGTGCTTTCAAGGCGAGTCGAATCTAACTCCTGAAATCGGTTTCCTGCAATTCTGCCTTGCTTTCAAATCCTCTTCGTTGACTTTCCTCAGTATATTTGTGGACGAGAGTTATCATTTATAACTCTGCAGGTTTGTGAATTGCAGTGCCCCTGAGCTCCATTTGTCAACTCGCGTTTTTGGGAGCTGGCCGCAAAAGCGCAGGATTGCTTCAGGCCCTATTCTGGTTCCGGGGGGCAGGCTGAGCCTGTGGTTCATTCTTCTTCCCGATGGGAAAATAGAGTGACCTGTGCCTGTCCCAACACCTAGAGCTAGTCTCTCATTGGTTCCCCCTCTTCCCGTTCATCCTCAGGACAAATTGCGACCTGTACGAAACAGGAGGTCAACGGTGCTGATTCTCCACGTAGGGAGATTGTTAGTGAAGCGGCTGGAATGGAGAACCCGAGCACAAGGAGAGGAGAAATGAGGTGCGTTTTAGAAACCTTTCCCGATCACACGGTGTACCATTTTCTGGGTTTGCCAGGCATGTTTTCCATGTAGGAAGATGCCCTTGAACCTGGAGATTTGGGACCCATGGCATGGGTACCACGCAGTATTACTTTAAAGGGTCTGCGTTTGCTCACCCAACCTCACCAATCCTCTCAGCCCCAAGAGTGTCCAGCCTTATGTCTCATCCAGCTGTGGGTCTAGATATGGTCAATCCAGGTTGCATCAGAGCCCCTGAACGGATTTTGTAAGAATTTCTCTCTCTTTCACTGTCTTTGTTTTATGGGTTTTTTTTTTAAAGTAGTCAATTTTTATAATGGGGTTTAGCTGCTTTTCCTTGCTGTGTTTATGCCGCTTTACACCCTCTTGATTCATTTCCAGAGAGATATCAATACATAGGTTTTAAGACTCTTCCTAGTCAGCTATATTCTTGGGCGGTGAATAGGGGTGTTGAGTCCAGTTCCCTGAGCAGGGAGTAGGTCTTGTCTATTACATATTTGGCTTGTGGAACGGTATCTGAGCTAATTTCAAACCCTTGTTTTATGCATCGCCCCACCTCACGTTTCCCGTTAAGCAGCCATAGTGTGTTTTCTAAATGTGTGACTCTGTTCTGTTTTGGAATTCAGTTCAGGTGTAGCGATTTTGACATTCCCTCTACAAGTGATAACTTAGGATAAGTGTCCTTTTTGTGTGACTTACTTGACTTAGAGTCATCGTCCCTAAATCCACTCATCATGCTGCTACTAGCCTTATGACACTGATTTCATGGCTGAGTGATATTCCATTGTGCATAAGTACCACAACTTCTTTATCCATTTTTCTCTTTCCTGGGATATTTAAGGTGTACCGAAGTGGAGGTTCTTGGAAACAGAGCAGCCTTAAACTTTGGGGTGCCTGTGTCTTGTTGATTTTTAGGTTTCCCGATTTCTACGCCCATGAGTGGAAGTGCCCTATGCTCTCTAAGCTGTGTTTATTACATGTTTCAGGACGCAGCGTACACTTCTCCAGAGTGGCTGTTGGCAATTTCCACCACGCCCATCAGCGTAGCAAGGCTCCCATGTCTCCATGGCCTGTCCTGCATTTCTGGTTTTTACACTATTTTCAGCATGGCCCTTATGACCGCTGGCAAGCGAGACTTCTTTTTAGCGCCGATTTGCCTTTCCGGCTTGCTTGGTTGGCCAAACAGGGCGTATGCGTTTTTTCCTGAATATATTCAGGAAAAAACGCATACGCCCGTTTTGGCCAAGGGCATCATTGTCAACGCTTTGCTGCTTTTCATGTGCTTTCAAGGCGAGTCGAATCTACCTCCTGAAATCGGTTTCCTGCAATTCTGCCTTGCTTTCAAATCCTCTTCGTTGCCTTCCCTCAATATATTTGTGGACGAGAGTTATCATTTATAACTCTGTAGGTTTGTGAATTGCAGTGCCCCTGAGCTCCATTTGTCAACTCGCTTTTTTGGGAGCTGGCCGCAAAAGCGCAGGATTGCTTCCGGCCCTATTCTGGTTCCAGGGGGCAGGCTGAGCCTGTGGTTCATTCTTCTTCCTGATGGGAAAATAGAGTGACCTGTGCCTGTCCCAACACCTAGAGCTAGTCTCTCATTGGTTCCCCCTCTTCCCGTTCAACCTCAGGACAAATTGCGACCTGTACGAAACAAGAGGTCAACGGTGCTGATTCTCCACGTAGGGAGATTGTTAGTGAAGCGGCTGGAATGGCGAACCCGAGCACAAGGAGAGGAGAAATGAGGTGCGTTTTAGAAACCTTCCCGATCACACGGTGTACCATCTTCTGGGTTTCCCAGGCATGTTTTCGATGTAGGAAGATGCCCTTGAATCTGGAGATTTGGGACCCATGGCATGGGTACCACGCAGTATTACTTTAAAGGGTCTGTGTTTGCTCACCCAACCTCACCAATCCTCTCAGCCCCAAGAGTGTCCAGCCTTATGTCTCATCCAGCTGTGGGTCTAGATATGGTCAATCCAGGTTGCATCAGAGTCCCTGAACGGAGTTTGTAAGAATTTCTCTCACTTTCACTGTCTTTGTTTTATGGGGTTTTTTTTAAAGTAGTCTATTTTTATAATGGGGTTTAGCTGATTTTCCGTGCTGTGTTTATGCCGCTTTACACCCTCTTGATTCACTTCCAGAGAGATATCAATACATAGGTTTTAAGACTCTTCCTAGTCAGATATATTCTTGGGCGGTGAATAGGGGGTGTTGAGTCCAGTTCACTGTGCAGGGAGTAGGACTTGTCTGTTACATATTTGGCTTGTGGAACGGTATCTGAGCTAATTTCAAACCCTTGTTTTATTTATCGCCCCACCTCACCTTTCCCGTTAAGCAGCCATAGTGTGTTTTCTAAATGTGTGACTCTGTTCTGTTTTGGAATTCAGTTCAGGTGTAGCGATTTTGACATTCCCTCTACAAGTGATACTTTGGATAAGTGTCCTTTTCTGTGTGACTTACTTCACTTAGAGTCATCGTCCCTAAATCCACTCATCATGCTGCTACTAGCCTTATGACACTGATTTCATGGCTGAGTGATATTCCATTGTGCAAAAGTACCACAACTTCTTTATCCATTTTTCTCTTTCTTGGGATATTTAAGGTGTACCGAAGTGGAGGTTCTTGGAAACAGAGCAGCCCTAAACTTTGGGGTGCCTGTGTCTTGTTGATTTTTAGGTTTCCCGATTTCTCCGCCCATGAGTGGAAGTGCCCTATGCTCTCTAAGCTGTGTTTATTCCATGTTTCAGGACGCAGCGTACACTTCTCCAGAGTGGCTGTTGGCAATTTCCACCCCGCCCATCAGCGTAGCAAGGCTCCCATGTCTCCATGGCCTGTCCTGCATTTCTGGTTTTTACACTGTTTTCAGCATGGCCCTTTTGACCGCTGGCAAGCGAGACTTCTTTGTAGCGCCGATTTGCCTTTCTGGCTTGCTTGGTTGGCCAAAAAGGGCGTATGCGTTTTTTCCTGAATATATTCAGGAAAAAACGCATACGCCCTTTTTGGCCAAGGGCATCATTGTCAACGCTTTGCCGCTTTTCATGTGCTTTCAAGGCGAGTCGAATCTACCTCCTGAAATCGGTTTCCTGCAATTCTGCCTTGCTTTCAAATCCTCTTCGTTGCCTTCCCTCAATATATTTGTGGACGAGAGTTATCATTTATAACTCTGCAGGTTTGTGAATTGCAGTGCCCCTGAGCTCCATTTGTCAACTCGCTTTTTTGGGAGCTGGCCGCAAAAGCGCAGGATTGCTTCAGGCCCTATTCTGGTTCCGGGGGGCAGGCTGAGCCTGTGGTTCATTCTTCTTCCTGATGGGAAAATAGAGTGACCTGTGCCTGTCCCAACACCTAGAGCTAGTCTCTCATTGGTTCCCCCTCTTCCCGTTCATCCTCAGGACAAATTGCGACCTGTACGAAACAGGAGGTCAACGGTGCTGATTCTCCACGTAGGGAGATTGTTATGAAGCGGCTGGAATGGCGAACCCGAGCACAAGGAGAGGAGAAATGAGGTGCGTTTTAGAAACCTTTCCCGATCACACGGTGTACCATCTTCTGGGTTTCCCAGGCCTGTTTTCGATGTAGGAAGATGCCCTTGAACCTGGAGATTTGGGACCCATGGCATGGGTACCACGCAGTATTACTTTAAAGGGTCTGCGTTTGCTCACCCAACCTCACCAATCATCTCAGCCCCAAGAGTGTCCAGCCTTATGTCTCATCCAGCTGTGGGTCTAGATATGGTCAATCCAGGTTGCATCAGAGCCCCTGAACGGATTTTGTAAGAATTTCTCTCTCTTTCACTGTCTTCGTTTTATGGGTTTTTTTTTAATTACTCTATTTGTATACTGGGGTTTAGCTGCTTTTCCCTGCTGTGTTTATGCCGCTTTACACCCTCTTGATTCACTTCCAGAGAGATATCAATACATAGGTTTTAAGACTCTTCCTAGTCAGATATATTCTTGGGCGGTGAATAGGGGGTGTTGAGTCCAGTTCACTGAGCAGGGAGTAGGACTTGTCTGTTACATATTTGGCTTGTGGAACGGTATCTGAGCTAATTTCAAACCCTTGTTTTATTCATCGCCCCACCTCACCTTTCCCGTTAAGCAGCCATAGTGTGTTTTCTAAATGTGTGACTCTGTTCTGTTTTGGAATTCAGTTCAGGTGTAGCGATTTTGACATTCCCTCTACAAGTGATACTTTGGATAAGTGTCCTTTTCTGTGTGACTTACTTCACTTAGAGTCATCGTCCCTAAATCCACTCATCATGCTGCTACTAGCCTTATGACACTGATTTCATGCCTGAGTGATATTCCATTGTGCATAAGTACCACAACTTCTTTATCCATTTTTCTCTTTCTTGGGATATTTAAGGTGGACCGAAGTGGAGGTTCTTGGAAACAGAGCAGCCCTAAACTTTGGGGTGCCTGTGTCTTGTTGATTTTTAGGTTTCCCGATTTCTACGCCCATGAGTGGAAGTGCCCTATGCTCTCTAAGCTGTGTTTATTACATGTTTCAGGACGCAGCGTACACTTCTCCAGAGTGGCTGTTGGCAATTTCCACCCCGCCCATCAGCGTAGCAAGGCTCCCATGTCTCCATGGCCTGTCCTGCATTTCTGGTTTTTACACTTTTTTCAGCATGGCCCTTTTGACCGCTGGCAAGCGAGACTTCTTTGTAGCGCCGATTTGCCTTTCCGGCTTGCTTGGTTGGCCAAAAAGGGCGTATGCGTTTTTTCCTGAATATATTCAGGAAAAAACGCATACGCCCTTTTTGGCCAAGGGCATCATTGTCAACGCTTTGCCGCTTTTCATGTGCTTTCAAGGCGAGTCGAATCTACCTCCTGAAATCGGTTTCCTGCAATTCTGCCTTGCTTTCAAATCCTCTTCGTTGCCTTCCCTCAATATATTTGTGGACGAGAGTTATCATTTATAACTCTGCAGGTTTGTGAATTGCAGTGCCCCTGAGCTCCATTTGTCAACTCGCTTTTTTGGGAGCTGGCCTCAAAAGCGCAGGATTGCTTCAGGCCCTATTCTGGTTCCGGGGGGCAGGCTGAGCCTGTGGTTCATTCTTCTTCCTGATGGGAAAATAGAGTGACCTGTGCCTGTCCCAACACCTAGAGCTAGTCTCTCATTGGTTCCCCCTCTTCCCGTTCATCCTCAGGACAAATTGCGACCTGTACGAAACAGGAGGTCAACGGTGCTGATTCTCCACGTAGGGAGATTGTTAGTGAAGAGGCTGGAATGGCGAACCCGAGCACAAGGAGAGGAGAAATGAGGTGCGTTTTAGAAACCTTTCCCGATCACACGGTGTACCATCTTCTGGGTTTCCCAGGCCTGTTTTCGATGGAGGAAGATACCCTTGAACGTGGAGATTTGTTACCCATGGCATGGGTACCACGCAGTATTACTTTAAAGGGTCTGCGTTTGCTCACCCAACCTCACCAATCATCTCAGCCCCAAGAGTGTCCAGCCTTATGTCTCATCCAGCTGTGGGTCTAGATATGGTCAATCCAGGTTGCATTAGAGCCCCTGAACGGATTTTGTAAGAATTTCTCTCTCTTTCACTGTCTTTGTTTTATGGGTTTTTTTTTAAGTAATCTATTTTTATAATGGGGTTTAGCTGCCTTCCCCTGCTGTGTTTATGCTGCTTTACACCCTCTTGATTCACTTCCAGAGAGATATCAATACATAGGTTTTAAGACTCTTCCTAGTCAGATATATTCTTGGGCGGTGAATAGGGGGTGTTGAGTCCAGTTCACTGAGCAGGGAGTAGGTCTTGTTTATTACATATTTGGCTTGTGGAACGGTATCTGAGCTAATTTCAAACCCTTCTTTTATGCATCGCCCCACCTCAGCTTTCCCGTTAAGCAGCCATAGTGTGTTTTCTAAATGTGTGACTCTGTTCTGTTTTGGAATTCAGTTCAGGTGTAGCGATTTTGACATTCCCTCTATAAGTGATATCTTAGGATAAGTGTCCTTTTCTGTGTGACTTACTTCACTTAGAGTCATCGTCCGTAAATCCACTCATCATGCTGCTACTAGCCTTATGACACTGATTTCATGGCTGAGTGATATTCCATTGTGCATAAGTAGCACAACTTCTTTATCCATTTTTCTCTTTCCTGGGATATTTAAGGTGTACCGAAGTGGAGGTTCTTGGAAACAGAGCAGCCCTAAACTTTGGGGTGCCTGTGTCTTGTTGATTTTTAGGTTTCCCGATTTCTACGCCCATGAGTGGAAGTGCCCTATGCTCTCTAAGCTGTGTTTATTACATGTTTCAGGATGCAGCGTACACTTCTCCAGAGTGGCTGTTGGCAATTTCCACCCCGCCCATCAGCGTAGCAAGGCTCCCATGTCTCCATGGCCTGTCCTGCATTTCTGGTTTTTACACTTTTTTCAGCATGGCCCTTTTGACCGCTGGCAAGCCAGACTTTTTTGTAGCGCCGATATGCCTTTCCGGCTTGCTTGGTTGGCCAAAAAGGGCGTATGCGTTTTTTCCTGAATATATTCAGGAAAAAACGCATACGCCCTTTTTGGCCAAGGGCATCATTGTCAACGCTTTGCCGCTTTTCATGTGCTTTCAAGGCGAGTCGAATCTACCTCCTGAAATCGGTTTCCTGCAATTCTGCCTTGCTTTCAAATCCTCTTCGTTGCCTTCCCTCAATATATTTGTGGACGAGAGTTATCATTTATAACTCTGCAGGTTTGTGAATTGCAGTACCCCTGAGCTCCATTTGTCAACTCGCTTTTTTGGGAGCTGGCCGCAAAAGCGCAGGATTGCTTCAGGCCCTATTCTTGTTCCGGGGGGCAGGCTGAGCCTGTGGTTCATTCTTCTTCCTGATGGGAAAATAGAGTGACCTGTGCCTGTCCCAACACCTAGAGCTAGTCTCTCATTGGTTCCCCCTCTTCCCGTTCATCCTCGGGACAAATTGCGACCTGTACGAAACAGGAGGTCAACGGTGCTGATTCTCCACGTAGGGAGATTGTTAGTGAAGCGGCTGGAATGGCGAACCCGAGCACAAGGAGAGGAGAAATGAGGTGCGTTTTCGAAACCTTTCCCGATCACACGGTGTAGCATCTTCTGGGTTTCCCAGGCATGTTTTCGATGTAGGAAGATGCCCTTGAACCTGGAGATTTGGGACCCATGGCATGGGTACCACGCAGTATTACTTTAAAGGGTCTGTGTTTGCTCACCCAACTTCACCAATCCTCTCAGCCCCAAGAATGTCCAGCCTTATGTCTCATCCAGCTGTGGGTCTAGATATGGTCAATCTAGGTTGCATCAGAGCCCCTGAACGGATTTTGTAAGAATTTCTCTCTCTTTCACTGTCTTTGTTTTATGGGGTTTTTTTTTAAGTAGTCAATTTTTATAATGGGGTTTAGCTGCTTTTCCTTGATGTGTTTATGCCGCTTTACACCCTCTTGATTCACTTCCAGAGAGATATCAATACATAGGTTTTAAGACTCTTCCTAGTCAGATATATTCTTGGGAGGTGAACAGGGGGTGTTGAGTCCAGTTCACTGAGCAGGGAGTAGGTCTTGTATATTACATATTTGGCTTGTGGAACGGTATCTGAGCTAATTTCAAACCCTTGTTTTATGCATCGCCCCACCTCACCTTTCCCTTTAAGCAGCCATAGTGTGTTTTCTAAATGTGTGACTCTGTTCTGTTTTGGAATTCAGTTCAGGTGTAGCGATTTTGACATTCCCTCTATAAGTGATATCTTAGGATAAGTGTCGTTTTCTGTGTGACTTACTTCACTTAGAGTCATTGTCCCTAAATCCACTCATCATGCTGCTACTAGCCTTATGACACTGATTTATGGCTGAGTGATATTCCATTGTGCATAAGTACCACAACTTCTTTATCCATTTTTCTCTTTCCTGGGATATTTAAGGTGTACCGAAGTGGAGGTTCTTGGAAACAGAGCAGCCCTAAACTTTGGGGTGCCTGTGTCTTGTTGATTTTTAGGTTTCCCGATTTCTACGCCCATGAGTGGAAGTGCCCTATGCTCTCTAAGCTGTGTTTATTACATGTTTCAGGACGCAGCGTACACTTCTCCAGAGTGGCTGTTGGCAATTTCCACCCCGCCCATCAGCGTAGTAAGGCTCCCATGTCTCCAAGGCCTGTCCTGCATTTCTGGTTTTTAAACTTTTTTCAGCATGGCCCTTTTGACCGCTGGCAAGCGAGACTTCTTTGTAGCGCCGATTTGCCTTTCCGGCTTGCTTGGTTGGCCAAACAGGGCGTATGCGTTTTTTCCTGAATATATTCAGGAAAAAACGCATACGCCCTGTTTGGCCAAGGGCATCATTGTCAACGCTTTGCCGCTTTTCATGTGCTTTCAAGGCGAGTCGAATCTACCTCCTGAAATCGGTTTCCTACAATTCTGCCTTGCTTTCAAATCCTCTTCGTTGCCTTCCCTCAATATATTTGTGGACGAGAGTTGTCATTTATAACTCTGCAGGTTTGTGAATTGCAGTGCCCCTGAGCTCCATTTGTCAACTCGCTTTTTTGGGAGCTGGCCTCAAAAGCGCAGAATTGCTTCAGGCCCTGTTCTGTTTCCGGGGGGCAGGCTGAGCCTGTGGTTCATTCTTCTTCCTGATGGGAAAATAGAGTGACCTGTGCCTGTCCCAACACCTAGAGCTAGTCTCTCATTGGTTCACCCTCTTCCTGTTCATCCGCAGGACAAATTGCGACCTGTACGAAACAGGAGGTCAACGGTGCTGATTCTCCACGTAGGGAGATTGTTAGTGAAGAGGCTGGAATGGCGAACCCGAGCACAAGGAGAGGAGAAATGATGTGAGTTTTAGAAACCTTTCCCGATCACACGGTGTACCATCTTCTGGGTTTCCCAGGCATGTTTTCGATGGAGGAAGATACCCTTGAACGTGGAGATTTGTTACCCATGGCATGGGTAACACGCAGTATTACTTTAAAGGGTCTGCGTTTGCTCACCCAACCTCACCAATCCTCTCAGCTCCAAGAGTGTCCAGCCTTATGTCTCATCCAGCTGTGGGTCTAGATATGGTCAATTCAGGTTGCATCAGAGCCCCTGAACGGATTTTGTAAGAATTTCTCTCTCTTTCACTGTCTTTGTTTTATGGGTTTTTTTTTAAGTACTCTATTTGTATAATGGGGTTTAGCTGCTTTTCCCTGCTGTGTTTATGCCGCTTTAAACCCTCTTGATTCACTTCCAGAGAGATATCAATACATAGGTTTTAAGACTCTTCCTAGTCAGATATATTCTTGGGCGGTGAATAGGGGGTGTTGAGTCCAGTTCACTGAGTAGGGAGTAGGTCTTGTCTATTACATATTTGGCTTGTGGAACGGTATCTGAGCTAATTTCAAACCCTTGTTTTATGCATCACCCCACCTCAGGTTTCCCGTTAAGCAGCCATAGTGTGTTTTCTAAATGTGTGACTCTGTTCTGTTTTGGAATTCAGTTCAGGTGTAGCGATTTTGACATTCCCTCTACAAGTGATACTTTGGATAAGTGTCCTTTTCTGTGTGACTTACTTCACTTAGAGTCATCGTCCCTAAATCCACTCATCATGCTGCTACTATCCTTATGACACTGATTTATGGCTGAGTGATATTCCATTGTGCATAAGTACCACAACTTCTTTATCCATTTTTCTCTTTCCTGGGATATTTAAGGTGTACCGAAGTGGAGGTTCTTGGAAACAGAGAAGCCCTAAACTTTGGGGTGCCTGTGTCTTGTTGATTTTTAGGTTTCCCGATTTCTACGCCCATGAGTGGAAGTGCCCTATGCTCTCTAAGCTGTGTTTATTCCATGTTTCAGGACGCAGCGTACACTTCTCCAGAGTGGCTGTTGGCAATTTCCACCCCGCCCATCAGTGTAGCAAGGCTCCCATGTCTCCATGGCCTGTCCTGCATTTCTGGTTTTTACACTATTTTCAGCATGGCCCTTTTGACCGCTGGCAAGCGAGACTTCTTTGTAGCGCCGATTTGCCTTTCCGTCTTGCTTGGTTGGCCAAAAAGGGCGTATGCGTTTTTTCCTGAATATATTCAGGAAAAAACGCATACGCCCTTTTTGGCCAAGGGCATCATTGTCAACGCTTTGTCGCTTTTCATGTGCTTTCAAGGCGAGTCGAATCTACCTCCTGAAATCGGTTTCCTGCAATTCTGCCTTGCTTTCAAATCCTCTTCGTTGCCTTCCCTCAATATATTTGTGGACGAGAGTTATCATTTATAACTCTGCAGGTTTGTGAATTGCAGTGCCCCTGAGCTCCATTTGTCAACTCGCTTTTTTGGGAGCTGGCCGCAAAAGCGCAGGATTGCTTCAGGCCCTATTCTGGTTCCGGGGGGCAGGCTGAGCCTGTGGTTCATTCTTCTTCCTGATGGGAAAATAGAGTGACCTGTGCCTGTCCCAACACCTAGAGCTAGTCTCTCATTGGTTCCCCCTCTTCCCGTTCATCCGCAGGACAAATTGCGACCTGTACGAAACAGGAGGTCAACGGTGCTGATTCTCCACGTAGGGAGATTGTGAGTGAAGAGGCTGGAATGGCGAACCCGAGCACAAGGAGAGGAGAAATGAGGTGCGTTTTAGAAACCTTTCCCGATCACACGGTGTACCATCTTCTGGGTTTCCCAGGCATGTTTTCGATGGAGGAAGATACCCTTGAACGTGGAGATTTGTTACCCATGGCATGGGTACCACGCAGTATTACTTTAAAGGGTCTGCGTTTGCTCACCCAACCTCACGAATCATCTCAGCCACAAGAGTGTCCAGCCTTATGTCTCATCCAGCTGTGGGTGTAGATATGGTCAATCTAGGTTGCATCAGAGCCCCTGAACGGATTTTGTAAGAATTTCTCTCTCTCTCACTGTCTTTGTTTTATGGGGTTTTTTTTTAAGTAGTCAATTTTTATAATGGGGTTTAGCTGCTTTTCCTTGAGGTGTTTATGCCGCTTTACACCCTCTTGATTCACTTCCAGAGAGATATCAATACATAGGTTTTAAGACTCTTCCTAGTCAGATATATTCTTGGAAGGTGAATAGGGGGTGTTGAGTCCAGTTCACTGAGCAGGGAGTAGGTCTTGTCTATTACATATTTGGCTTGTGGAACGGTATCTGAGCTAATTTCAAACCCTTGTTTTATGCATCGCCCCACCTCAGCTTTCCCGTTAAGCAGCCATAGTGTGTTTTCTAAATGTGTGACTCTGTTCTGTTTTGGAATTCAGTTCAGGTGTAGCGATTTTGACATTCCCTCTATAAGTGATATCTTAGGATAAGTGTCCTTTTCTGTGTGACTTACTTGACTTAGAGTCATCGTCCCTAAATCCACTCATCATGCTGCTACTAGCCTTATGACACTGATTTCATGGCTGAGTGATATTCCATTGTGCATAAGTACCACAACTTCTTTATCCATTTTTCTCTTTCCTGGGATATTTAAGGTGTACCGAAGTGGAGGTTCTTGGAAACTGAGCAGCCTTAAACTTGGGGGTGCCTGTGTCTTGTTGATTTTTAGGTTTCCCGATTTCTACGCCCATGAGTGGAAGTGCCCTATGCTCTCTAAGCTGTGTTTATTACATGTTTCAGGACGCAGCGTACACTTCTCCAGAGTGGCTGTTGGCAATTTCCACCCCGCCCATCAGCGTAGCAAGGCTCCCATGTCTCCATGGCCTGTCCTGCATTTCTGGTTTTTACACTTTTTTCAGCATGGCCCTTTTGACCGCTGGCAAGCGAGACTTCTTTGTAGCGCCGATTTGCCTTTCCGGCTTGCTTGGTTGGCCAAAAAGGGCGTATGCGTTTTTTCCTGAATATATTCAGGAAAAAACGCATACGCCCATTTTCGCCAAGGGCATCATTGTCAACGCTTTGCCGCTTTTCATGTGCTTTCAAGGCGAGTCGAATCTACCTCCTGAAATCGGTTTCCTGCAATTCTGCCTTGCTTTCAAATCCTCTTCGTTGCCTTCCCTCAATATATTTGTGGACGAGAGTTATCATTTATAATTCTGCAGGTTTGTGAATTGCAGTGCCCCTGAGCTCCACTTGTCAACTCGCTTTTTTGGGAGCTGGCCGCAAAAGCGCAGGATTGCTTCAGGCCCTATTCTGGTTCCGGGGGGCAGGCTGAGCCTGTGGTTCATTCTTCTTCCTGATGGGAAAATAGAGTGACCTGTGCCTGTCCCAACACCTAGAGCTAGTCTCTCATTGGTTCCCCCTCTTCCCGTTCATCCTCAGGACAAATTGCGACCTGTATGAAACAGGAGGTCAACGGTGATGATTCTCCACGTAGGGAGATTGTTAGTGAAGCGGCTGGAATGGCGAACCCGAGCACAAGGAGAGGAGAAATGAGGTGCGTTTTAGAAACCTTTCCCGATCACACGGTGTAGCATCTTCTGGGTTTCCCAGGCATGTTTTCGATGTAGGAAGATGCCCTTGAACCTGGAGATTTGGGACCCATGGCATGGGTACCACGCAGTATTACTTTAAAGGGTCTGCGTTTGCTCACCCAACCTCAACAATCCTCTCAGCCCCAAGAATGTCCAGCCTTATGTTTCATCCAGCTGTGGGTCTAGATATGGTCAATCCAGGTTGCATCAGAGCCCCTGAACGGATTTTGTAAGAATTTCTCTCACTTTCACTGTCTTTGATTTATGGGGTTTTTTTTAAAGTAGTCTATTTTTATAATGGGGTTTAGCTGATTTTCCGTGCTGTGTTTATGCCGCTTTACACCCTCTTGATTCACTTCCAGAGAGATATCAATACATAGGTTTTAAGACTCTTCCTAGTCAGGTATATTCTTGGGCGGTGAATAGGGGTTTTTGAGTCCAGTTCACTGAGCAGGGAGTAGGTCTTCTCTATTACACATTTGGCTTGTGGAACGGTATCTGAACTAATTTCAAACCCTTGTTTTATGCATCGCCCCACCTCACCTTTCCCTTTAAGCAGCCATAGTGTGTTTTCTAAATGTGTGACTCTGTTCTGTTTTGGAATTCAGTTCAGGTGTAGCGATTTTGACATTCCCTTTATAAGTGATATCTTAGGATAAGTGTCCTTTTCTGTGTGACTTACTTGACTTAGAGTCATCGTCCCTAAATCCACTCATCATGCTGCTACTAGCCTTATGACACTGATTTATGGCTGAGTGATATTCCATTGTGCATAAGTACCACAACTTCTTTATCCATTTTTCTCTTTCCTGGGATATTTAAGGTGTAACGAAGTGGAGCTTCTTGGAAACAGAGCAGCCCTAAACTTTGGGGTGCCTGTGTCTTGTTGATTTTAAGGTTTCCCGATTTCTACGCCCATGAGTGGAAGTGCCCTATGCTCTCTAAGCTGTGTTTATTACATGTTTCAGGACGCAGCGTACACTTCTCCAGAGAGGCTGTTGGCAATTTCCACCCCGCCCATCAGCGTAGCAAGGCTCCCATGTCTCCATGGCCTGTCCTGCATTTCTGGTTTTTACACTTTTTTCAGCATGGCCCTTTTGACCGCTGGCAAGCCAGACTTCTTTGTAGCGCCGATTTGCCTTTCCGGCTTGCTTGGTTGGCCAAAAAGGGCGTATGCGTTTTTTCCTGAATATATTCAGGAAAAACCGCATACGCCCTTTTTGGCCAAGGGCATCATTGTCAACGCTTTGCCGCTTTTCATGTGCTTTCAAGGCGAGTCGAATCTACCTCCTGAAATCTGTTTCCTGCAATTCTGCCTTGCTTTCAAATCCTCTTCGTTGCCTTCCCTCAATATATTTGTGGACGAGAGTTATCATTTATAACTCTGCAGGTTTGTGAATTGCAGTGCCCCTGAGCTCCATTTGTCAACTCGCTTTTTTGGGAGCTGGCCGCAAAAGCGCAGGATTGCTTCAGGCCCTAATCTGGTTCCGGGGGGCAGGCTGAGCCTGTGCTTCATTCTTCTTCCTGATGGGAAAATAGAGTGACCTGTGCCTGTCCCAACACCTAGAGCTAGTCTCTCATTGGTTCCCCCTCTTCCCGTTCATCCTCGGGACAAATTGCGACCTGTACGAAACAGGAGGTCAACGGTGCTGATTCTCCACGTAGGGAGATTGTTAGTGAAGCGGCTGGAATGGCGAACCTGAGCACAAGGAGAGGAGAAATGAGGTGCGTTTTAGAAACCTTTCCCGATCACACGGTGTACCATCTTCTGGGTTTCCCAGGCATGTTTTCGATGTAGGAAGATGCCCTTGAACCTGGAGATTTGGGACCCATGGCATGGGTACCACGCAGTATTACTTTAAAGGGTCTGCGTTTGCTCACCCAACCTCACCAATCCTCTCAGCCCCAAGAGGGTCCAGCCTTATGTCTCATCCAGCTGTGGGTCTAGATATGGTCAATCCAGGTTGCATCGGAGCCCCTGAACGGATTTTGTAAGAATTTCTCTCTCTTTCACTGTCTTTGTTTTATGGGGTTTTTTTTTAAGTAATCTATTTTTATAATGGGGTTTAGCTGCCTTTCCCTGCTGTGTTTATGCCGCTTTAAACCCTCTTGATTCACTTCCAGAGAGATATCAATACATAGGTTTTAAGACTCTTCCTAGTCAGGTATATTCTTGGGCGGTGAATAGGGGGTGTTGAGTCCAGTTCACTGAGCAGGGAGTAGGTCTTGTCTGTTTCATATTTCGCTTGTGGAACGGTATCTGAGCTAATTTCAAACCCTTGTTTTATGCATCGCCCCACCTCAGCTTTCCCGTTAAGCAGCCATAGTGTGTTTTCTAAATGTGTGACTCTGTTGTGTTTTGGAATTCAGTTCAGGTGTAGCGATTTTGACATTCCCTCTACAATTGATAACTTAGGATAAGTTTCCTTTTCTGTGTGACTTACTTCACTTAGAGTCATTGTCCCTAAATCCACTCATCATGCTGCTACTAGCCTTATGACACTGATTTCATGGCTGAGTGATATTCCATTGTGCATAAGTACCACAACTTCTTTATCCATTTTTCTCTTTCCTGGGATATTTAAGGTGTCCCGAAGTGGAGGCTCCTGGAAACAGAGCAGCCCTAAAGTTTGGGGTGCCTGTGTCTTGTTGATTTTTAGGTTTCCCGATTTCTACGCCCATGAGTGGAAGTGCCCTATGCTCTCTAAGCTGTGTTTATTACATGTTTCAGGACGCAGCGTACACTTCTCCAGAGTGGCTGTTGGCAATTTCCACCCCGCCCATCAGCGTAGCAAGGCTCCCATGTCTCCATGGCCTGTCCTGCATTTCCGGTTTTTACACTTTTTTCAGCATGGCCCTTTTGACCTCTGGCAAGCCAGACTTCTTTGTAGCGCCGATTTGCCTTTCCGGCTTGCTTGGTTGGCCAAAAAGGGCGTATGCGTTTTTTCCTGAATATATTCAGGAAAAAACGCATACGCCCTTTTTGGCAAAGGGCATCATTGTCAACGCTTTGCCGCTTTTCATGTGCTTTCAAGGCGAGTCGAATCTACCTCCTGAAATCGGTTTCCTGCAATTCTGCCTTGCTTTCAAATCCTCTTCGTTGCCTTCCCTCAATATATTTGTGGACGAGAGTTATCATTTATAACTCTGTAGGTTTGTGAATTGCAGTGCCCCTGAGCTCCATTTGTCAACTCGCTTTTTTGGGAGCTGGCCGCAAAAGCGCAGGATTGCTTCCGGCCCTATTCTGGTTCTAGGGGGCAGGCTGAGCCTGTGGTTCATTCTTCTTCCTGATGGGAAAATAGAGTGACCTGTGCCTGTCCCAACACCTAGAGCTAGTCTCTCATTGGTTCCCCCTCTTCCCGTTCATCCTCAGGACAAATTGCGACCTGTACGAAACAGGAGGTCAACGGTGGTGATTCTCCACGTAGGGAGATTGTTAGTGAAGCGGCTGGAATGGCGAACCCGAGCACAAGGAGAGGAGAAATGAGGTGCGTTTTAGAAACCTTTCCCGGTCACACGGTGTACCATCTTCTGGGTTTCCCAGGCATGTTTTCGATGTAGGAAGATGCCCTTGAACCTGGAGATTTGGGACCCATGGCATGGGTACCACGCAGTATTACTTTAAAGGGTCTGCGTTTGCTCACCCAACCTCACCAATCCTCTCAGCCCCAAGAGTGTCCAGCCTTATGTCTCATCCAGCTGTGGGTCTAGATATGGTCAATGCAGGTTGCATCAGAGCCCCTGAACGGATTTTGTAAGAATTTCTCTCTCTTTCACTGTCTTTGTTTTATGGGGTTTTTTTTAAAGTAGTCTATTTTTATAATGGGGTTTAGCTGATTTTCCGTGCTGTGTTTATGCCGCTTTACACCCTCTTGATTCACTTCCAGAGAGATATCAATACATAGGTTTTAAGACTCTTCCTAGTCAGATATATTCTTGGGCGGTGAATAGGGGGTGTTGAGTCCAGTTCACTGAGCAGGGAGTAGGTCTTGTCTGTTACATATTTCGCTTGTGGAACGGTATCTGAGCTAATTTCAAACCCTTGTTTTATGCATCGCCCCACCTCAGCTTTCCCGTTAAGCAGCCATAGTGTGTTTTCTAAATGTGTGACTCTGTTCTGTTTTGGAATTCAGTTCAGGTGTAGCGATTTTGACATTCCCTCTACAATTGATAACTTAGGATAAGTTTCCTTTTCTGTGTCACTTACTTCACTTAGAGTCATTGTCCCTAAATCCACTCATCATGCTGCTACTAGCCTTATGACATTGATTTATGGCTGAGTGATATTCCATTGTGCATAAATACCACAACTTCTTTATCCATTTTTCTCTTTCCTGGGATATTTAAGGTGTACCGAAATGGAGGTTCTTGGAAACAGAGCAGCCCTAAACTTTGGGGTGCCTGTGTCTTGTTGATTTTTAGGTTTCCCGATTTCTACGCCCATGAGTGGAAGTGCCCTATGCTCTCTAAGCTGTGTTTATTACATGTTTCAGGACGCAGCGTACACTTCTCCAGAGTGGCTGTTGGCAATTTCCACCCCGCCCATCAGCGTAGCAAGGCTCCCATGTCTCCATGGCCTGTCCTGCATTTCTGGTTTTTACACTTTTTTCAGCATGGCCCTTTTGACCGCTGGCAAGCGAGACTTCTTTGTAGCGCCGATTTGCCTTTCCGGCTTGCTTGGTTGGCCAAAAAGGGCGTATGCGTTTTTTCCTGAATATATTCAGGAAAAAACGCATACGCCCTTTTTGGCCAAGGGCATCATTGTCAACGCTTTGCCGCTTTTCATGTGCTTTCAAGGCGAGTCGAATCTACCTCCTGAAATCGGTTTCCTGCAATTCTGCCTTGCTTTCAAATCCTCTTCGTTGCCTTCCCTCAATATATTTGTGGACGAGAGTTATCATTTATAACTCTGCAGGTTTGTGAATTGCAGTGCCCCTGAGCTCCATTTGTCAACTCGCTTTTTTGGGAGCTGGCCGCAAAAACGCAGGATTGCTTCAGGCCCTATTCTAGTTCCGGGGGGCAGGCTGACCCTGTGGTTCATTCTTCTTCCTGATGGGAAAATAGAGTGACCTGTGCCTGTCCCAACACCTAGAGCTAGTCTCTCATTGGTTCCCCCTCTTCCCGTTCATCCTCGGGACAAATTGCGACCTGTACGAAACAGGAGGTCAACGGTGCTGATTCTCCACGTAGGGAGATTGTTAGTGAAGCGGCTGGAATGGCGAACCTGAGCACAAGGAGAGGAGAAATGAGGTGCGTTTTAGAAACCTTTCCCGATCACACGGTGTAGCATCTTCTGGGTTTCCCAGGCATGTTTTCGATGTAGGAAGATGCCCTTGAACCTGGAGATTTGGGACCCATGGCATGGGTACCACGCAGTATTACTTTAAAGGGTCTGCGTTTGCTCACCCAACCTCACCAATCCTCTCAGCCCCAAGAGTGTCCAGCCTTATGTCTCATCCAGCTGTGGGTCTAGATATGGTCAATCCAGGTTGCATCAGAGCCCCTGAATGGATTTTGTAAGAATTTCTCTCTCTTTCACTGTCTTTGTTTTATGGGGTTTTTTTTTAAGTAATCTATTTTTATAATGGGGTTTAGATGCCTTTCCCTGCTGTGTTTATGCCGCTTTACACCCTCTTGATTCACTTCCAGAGAGATATCAATACATAGGTTTTAAGACTCTTCCTAGTCAGATATATTCTTGGGCGGTGAATTGGGGGTGTTGAGTCCAGTTCACTGAGCAGGGAGTAGGTCTTGTCTGTTACATATTGGGCTTGTGGAACGGTATTTGAGCTAATTTCAAACCCTTGTTTTATGCATCGCCCCACCTCAGCTTTCCCGTTAAGCAGCCATAGTGTGTTTTCTAAATGTGTGACTCTGTTCTGTTTTGGAATTCAGTTCAGGTGTAGCGATTTTGACATTCCCTCTACAATTGATAACTTAGGATAAGTTTCCTTTTCTGTGTGACTTACTTCACTTAGAGTCATTGTCCCTAAATCCACTCATCATGCTGCTACTAGCCTTATGACACTGATTTCATGGCTGAGTGATATTCCATTGTGCATAAGTACCACAACTTCTTTATCCATTTTTCTCTTTCCTGGGATATTTAAGGTGTACCGAAGTGGAGGTTCTTGGAAACAGAGCAGCCCTAAACTCTGGGGTGCCTGTGTCTTGTTGATTTTTAGGTTTCCCGATTTCTACGCCCATGAGTGGAAGTGCCCTATGCTCTCTAAGCTGTGTTTATTACATGTTTCAGGACGCAGCGTACACTTCTCCAGAGTGGCTGTTGGCAATTTCCACCCCGCCCATCAGCGTAGCAAGGCTCCCATGTCTCCATGGCCTGTCCTGCATTTCTGGTTTTTACACTTTTTTCAGCATGGCCCTTTTGACCGCTGGCAAGCGAGACTTCTTTGTAGCGCCGATTTGCCTTTCCGGCTTGCTTGGTTGGCCAAAAAGGGCGTATGCGTTTTTTCCTGAATATATTCAGGAAAAAACGCATACGCCCTTTTTGGCCAAGGGCATCATTGTCAACGCTTTGCCGCTTTTCATGTGCTTTCAAGGCGAGTCGAATCTACCTCCTGAAATCGGTTTCCTGCAATTCTGCCTTGCTTTCAAATCCTCTTCGTTGCCTTCCCTCAATATATTTGTGGACGAGAGTTATCATTTATAACTCTGCAGGTTTGTGAATTGCAGTGCCCCTGAGCTCCATTTGTCAACTCGCTTTTTTGGGAGCTGGCCGCAAAAGCGCAGGATTGCTTCAGGCCCTATTCTGGTTCCGGGGGGCAGGCTGAGCCTGTGGTTCATTCTTCTTCCTGATGGGAAAATAGAGTGACCTGTGCCTGTCCCAACACCTAGAGCTAGTCTCTCATTGGTTTCCCCTCTTCCCGTTCATCCTCAGGACAAATTGCGACCTGTACGAAACAGGAGGTCAACGCTGCTGATTCTCCACGTAGGGAGATTGTTAGTGAAGCGGCTGGAATGGCGAACCCGAGCACAAGGAGAGGAGAAATGAGGTGCGTTTTAGAAACCTTTCCCGATCACACGGTGTACCATCTTCTGGGTTTCCCAGGCATGTTTTCGATGTAGGAAGATGCCCTTGAACCTGGAGATTTGGGACCCATGGCATGGGTACCACGCAGTATTACTTTAAGGGGTCTGCGTTTGCTCACCCAACCTCACCAATCCTCTCAGCCCCAAGAGTGTCCAGCCTTATGTCTCATCCAGCTGTGGGTCTAGATATGGTCAATCCAGGTTGCATCAGAGCCCCTGAACGGATTTTGTAAGAATTTCTCTCTCTTTCACTGTCTTTGTTTTATGGGTTTTTTTTAAGTAATCTATTTTTATAATGGGGTTTAGCTGCCTTTCCCTGCTGTGTTTATGCCGCTTTACACCCTCTTGATTCACTTCCAGAGAGATATCAATACATAGGTTTTAAGACTCTTCCTAGTCAGATATATTCTTGGGCGGTGAATAGGGGGTGTTGAGTCCAGTTCACTGAGCAGGGAGTAGGTCTTGTCTGTTACATATTTGGCTTGTGGAACGGTATCTGAGCTAATTTCAAACCCTTGTTTTATGCATCGCCCCACCTCAGCTTTCCCGTTAAGCAGCCATAGTGTGTTTTCTAAATGTGTGACTCTGTTCTGTTTTGGAATTCAGTTCAGGTGTAGCGATTTTGACATTCCCTCTACAAGTGATAACTTAGGATAAGTTTCCTTTTCTGTGTGACTTACTTCACTTAGAGTCATTGTCTCTAAATCCACTCATCATGCTGCTACTAGCCTTATGACACTGATTTATGGCTGAGTGATATTCCATTGTGCATAAGTACCACAACTTCTTTATCCATTTTTCTCTTTCCTGGGATATTTAAGGTGTACCGAAGTGGAGGTTCTTGGAAACAGAGCAGCCCTAAACTTTGGGGTGCCTGTGTCTTGTTGATTTTTAGGTTTCCTGATTTCTACGCCCATGAGTGGAAGTGCCCTATGCTCTCTAAGCTGTGTTTATTACATGTTTCAGGACGCAGCGTACACTTCTCCAGAGTGGCTGTTGGCAATTTCCACCCCGCTCATCAGCGTAGCAAGGCTCCCATGTCTCCATGGCCTGTCCTGCATTTCTGGTTTTTACACTTTTTTCAGCATGGCCCTTTTGACCGCTGGCAAGCGAGACTTCTTTGTAGCGCCGATTTGCCTTTCCGGCTTGCTTGGTTGGCCAAAAAGGGCGTATGCGTTTTTTCCTGAATATATTCAGGAAAAAAAGCATACGCCCTTTTTGGCCAAGGGCATCATTTTCAACGCTTTGCCGCTTTTCATGTGCTTTCAAGGCGAGTCGAATCTACCTCCTGAAATCGGTTTCCTGCAATTCTGCCTTGCTTTCAAATCCTCTTCGTTGCATTCCCTCAATATATTTGTGGACGAGAGTTATCATTTATAATTCTGCAGGTTTGTGAATTGCAGTGCCCCTGAGCTCCATTTGTCAACTCGCTTTTTTGGGAGCTGGCCGCAAAAGCGCAGGATTGCTTCAGGCCCTATTCTGGTTCCGGGGGGCAGGCTGAGCCTGTGGTTCATTCTTCTTCCTGATGGGAAAATAGAGTGACTTGTGCCTGTCCCAACACCTAGAGCTAGTCTCTCATTGGTTCCCCCTCTTCCCGTTCATCCTCAGGACAAATTGCGACCTGTATGAAACAGGAGGTCAACGGTGATGATTCTCCACGTAGGGAGATTGTTAGTGAAGAGGCTGGAATGGCGAACCCGAGCACAAGGAGAGGAGAAATGAGGTGCGTTTTAGAAACCTTTCCCGATCACACGGTGTACCATCTTCTGGGTTTCCCAGGCATGTTTTCGATGTAGGAAGATGCCCTTGAACCTGGAGATTTGGGACCCATGGCATGGGTACCACGCAGTATTACTTTAAAGGGTCTGCGTTTGCTCACCCAACCTCAACAATCCTCTCATCCCCAAGAATGTCCAGCCTTATGTTTCATCCAGCTGTGGGTCTAGATATGGTCAATCCAGGTTGCATCAGAGCCCCTGAACGGATTTTGTAAGAATTTCTCTCACTTTCACTGTCTTTGTTTTATGGGTTTTTTTTTAAAGTAGTCTATTTTTATAATGGGGTTTAGCTGATTTTCCGTGCTGTGTTTATGCCGCTTTACACCCGCTTGATTCACTTCCAGAGAGATATCAATACATAGGTTTTAAGACTCTTCCTAGTCAGGTATATTCTTGGGCGGTGAATAGGGGTTTTTGAGTCCAGTTCACTGAGCAGGGAGTAGGTCTTCTCTATTACATATTTGGCTTGTGGAACGGTATCTGAGCTAATTTCAAACCCTTGTTTTATGCATCGCCCCACCTCACCTTTCCCGTTAAGCAGCCATAGTGTGTTTTCTAAATGTGTGACTCTGTTCTGTTTTGGAATTCAGTTCAGGTGTAGCGATTTTGACATTCCCTCTATAAGTGATACCTTAGGATAAGTGTCCTTTTCTGTGTGACTTACTTCACTTAGAGTCATCGTCCGTAAATCCACTCATCATGCTGCTACTAGCCTTATGACATTGATTTATGGCTGAGTGATATTCCATTGTGCATAAGTACCACAACTTCTTTATCCATTTTTCTCTTTCCTGGGATATTTAAGGTGTACCGAAGTGGAGGTTCTTGGAAACAGAGCAGCCCTAAACTTTGGGGTGCCTGTGTCTTGTTGATTTTTAGGTTTCCCGATTTCTACGCCCATGAGTGGAAGTGCCCTATGCTCTCTAAGCTGTGTTTATTACATGTTTCAGGACGCAGCGTACACTTCTCCAGAGTGGCTGTTGGCAAATTCCACCCCGCCCATCAGCGTAGCAAGGCTCCCATGTCTCCATGGCCTGTCCTGCATTTCTGGTTTTTACACTTTTTTCAGCATGGCCCTTTTGACCGCTGGCAAGCGAGACTTCTTTGTAGCGCCGATTTGCCTTTCCGGCTTGCTTGGTTGGCCAAAAAGGGCGTATGCGTTTTTTCCTGAATATATTCAGGAAAAAACGCATACGCCCTTTTTGGCCAAGGGCATCATTGTCAACGCTTTGCCGCTTTTCATGTGCTTTCAAGGCGAGTCGAATCTACCTCCTGAAATCGGTTTCCTGCAATTCTGCCTTGCTTTCAAATCCTCTTCGTTGCCTTCCCTCAATATATTTGTGGACGAGAGTTATCATTTATAACTCTGCAGGTTTGTGAATTGCAGTGCCCCTGAGCTCCATTTGTCAACTCGCTTTTTTGGGAGCTGGCCGCAAAAGCGCAGGATTGCTTCAGGCCCTATTCTGGTTCCGGGGGCCAGGCTGAGCCTGTGGTTCATTCTTCTTCTTGATGGGAAAATAGAGTGACCTGTGCCTGTCCCAACACCTAGAGCTAGTCTCTCATTGGTTCCCCCTCTTCCCGTTCATCCTCGGGACAAATTGCGACCTGTACGAAACAGGAGGTCAACGGTGCTGATTCTGCACGTAGGGAGATTGTTAGTGAAGCGGCTGGAATGGTGAACCCGAGCACAAGGAGAGGAGAAATGAGGTGCGTTTTAGAAACCTTTCCCGATCACACGGTGTAGCATCTTCTGGGTTTCCCAGGCATGTTTTCGATGTAGGAAGATGCCCTTGAACCTGGAGATTTGGGACCCATGGCATGGGTACCACGCAGTATTACTTTAAAGGGTCTGCGTTTGCTCACCCAACCTCACCAATCCTCTCAGCCCCAAGAGTGTCCAGCCTTATGTCTCATCCAGCTGTGGGTCTAGATATGGTCAATGCAGGTTGCATCAGAGCCCCTGATCGGATTTTGTAAGAATTTCTCTCTCTTTCACTGTCTTTGTTTTATGGGTTTTTTTTAAGTAATCTATTTTTATAATGGGGTTTAGCTGCCTTTCCCTGCTGTGTTTATGCCGCTTTACACCCTCTTGATTCACTTCCAGAGAGATATCAATACATAGGTTTTAAGACTCTTCCTAGTCAGATATATTCTTGGGCGGTGAATAGGGGGTGTTGAGTCCAGTTCACTGAGCAGGGAGTAGGTCTTCTCTATTACATATTTGGCTTGTGGAACGGTATCTGAGCTAATTTCAAACCCTTGTTTTATGCATCGCCCCACCTCACCTTTCCCTTTAAGCAGCCATAGTGTGTTTTCTAAATGTGTGACTCTGTACTGTTTTGGAATTCAGTTCAGGTGTAGCGATTTTGACATTCCCTTTATAAGTGATATCTTAGGATAAGTGTCCTTTTCTGTGTGACTTACTTCACTTAGAGTCATCGTCCCTAAATCCACTCATCATGCTGCTACTAGCCTTATGACACTGATTTATGGCTGAGTGATATTCCATTGTGCCTAAGTACCACAACTTCTTTATCCATTTTTCTCTTTCCTGGGATATTTAAGGTGTACCGAAGTGGAGGTTCTTGGAAACAGAGCAGCCCTAAACTTTGCGGTGCCTGTGTCTTGTTGATTTTTAGGTTTCCCGATTTCTACGCCCATGAGTGGAAGTGCCCTATGCTCTCTAAGCTGTGTTTATTACATGTTTCAGGACGCAGCGTACACTTCTCCAGAGTGGCTGTTGGCAATTTCCACCCCGCCCATCAGCGTAGCAAGGCTCGCATGTCTCCATGGCCTGTCCTGCATTTCTGGTTTTTACACTTTTTTCAGCATGGCCCTTTTGACCGCTGGCAAGCGAGACTTCTTTGTAGCGCCGATTTGCCTTTCCGGCTTGCTTGGTTGGCCAAAAAGGGCGTATGCGTTTTTTCCTGAATATATTCAGGAAAAAACGCATACGCCCTTTTTGGCCAAGGGCATCATTGTCAACGCTTTGCCGCTTTTCATGTGCTTTCAAGGCGAGTCGAATCTACCTCCTGAAATCGGTTTCCTGCAATTCTGCCTTGCTTTCAAATCCTCTTCGTTGCCTTCCCTCAATATATTTGTGGACGAGAGTTATCATTTATAACTCTGCAGGTTTGTGAATTGCAGTGCCCCTGAGCTCCATTTGTCAACTCGCTTTTTTGGGAGCTGGCCGCAAAAGCGCAGGATTGCTTCAGGCCCTATTCTGGTTCCGGGGGGCAGGCTGAGCCTGTGGTTCATTCTTCTTCCTGATGGGAAAATAGAGTGACCTGTGCCTGTCCCAACATCTAGAGCTAGTCTCTCATTGGTTCCCCCTCTTCCCGTTCATCCTCGGGACATATTGCGACCTGTACGAAACAGGAGGTCAACGGTGCTGATTCTCCACGTAGGGAGATTGTTAGTGAAGCGGCTGGAATGGCGAACCCGAGCACAAGGAGAGGAGAAATGAGGTGCGTTTTAGAAACCTTTCCCGATCACACGGTGTACCATCTTCTGGGTTTCCCAGGCATGTTTTCGATGTAGGAAGATGCCCTTGAACCTGTAGATTTGGGACCCATGGCATGGGTACCACGCAGTATTACTTTAAAGGGTCTGCGTTTGCTCACCCAACATCACCAATCCTCTCAGCCCGAAGAGTGTCCAGCCTTATGTCTCATCCAGCTGTGGGTCTAGATATGGTCAATGCAGGTTGCATCAGAGCCCCTGAACGGATTTTGTAAGAATTTCTCTCTCTTTCACTGTCTTTGTTTTATGGGTTTTTTTTTTAAGTAATCTATTTTTATAATGGGGTTTAGCTGCCTTTCCCTGCTGTGTTTATGCCGCTTTACACCCTCTTGATTCACTTCCAGAGAGATATCAATACATAGGTTTTAAGACTCTTCCTAATCAGATATATTCTTGGGCGGTGAATAGGGGTTTTTGAGTCCAGTTCACTGAGCAGGGAGTAGGTCTTCTCTGTTACATATTTGGCTTGTGGAACGGTATCTGAGCTAATTTCAAACCCTTGTTTTATGCATCGCCCCACCTCACCTTTCCCGTTAAGCAGCCATAGTGTGTTTTCTAAATGTGTGACTCTGTTCTGTTTTGGAATTCAGTTCAGGTGTAGCGATTTTGACATTCCCTCTACAAGTGATAACTTAGGATAAGTTTCCTTTTCTGTGTGTCTTACTTCACTTAGAGTCATTGTCCCTAAATCCACTCATCATGCTGCTACTAGCCTTATGACACTGATTTCATGGCTGAGTGATATTCCATTGTGCATAAGTACCACAACTTCTTTATCCATTTTTCTCTTTCCTGGGATATTTAAGGTGTACCGAAGTGGAGGTTCTTGGAAACAGAGCAGCCCTAAACTTTGGGGTGCCTGTGTCTTGTTGATTTTTAGGTTTCCCGATTTCTACGCCCATGAGTGGAAGTGCCCTATGCTCTCTAAGCTGTGTTTATTACATTTTTCCGGACGCAGCGTACACTTCTCCAGAGTGGCTGTTGGCAATTTCCACCCCGCCCATCAGCGTAGCAAGGCTCCCATGTCTCCATGGCCTGTCCTGCAATTCTGGTTTTTACACTTTTTTCAGCATGGCCCTTTTGACCGCTGGCAAGCGAGACTTCTTTGTAGCGCCGATTTGCCTTTCCGGCTTGCTTGGTTGGCCAAAAAGGGCGTATGCGTTTTTTCCTGAATATATTCAGGAAAAAACGCATACGCCCTTTTTGGCCAAGGGCATCATTGTCAACGCTTTGCCGCTTTTCATGTGCTTTCAAGGCGAGTCGAATCTACCTCCTGAAATCGGTTTCCTGCAATTCTGCCTTGCTTTCAAATCCTCTTCGTTGCCTTCCCTCAATATATTTGTGGACGAGAGTTATCATTTACAACTCTGCAGGTTTGTGAATTGCAGTGCCCCTGAGCTCCATTTGTCAACTCGCTTTTTTGGGAGCTGGCCGCAAAAGCGCAGGATTGCTTCAGGCCCTATTCTGGTTCCGGGGGGCAGGCTGAGCCTGTGGTTCATTCTTCTTCCTGATGGGAAAATAGAGTGACCTGTGCCTGTCCCAACACCTAGAGCTAGTCTCTCATTGGTTCCCCCTCTTCCCGTTCATCCTCAGGACAAATTGCGACCTGTACGAAACAGGAGGTCAACGGTGCTGATTCTCCACGTAGGGAGATTGTTAGTGAAGCGGCTGGAATGGCGAACCCGAGCACAAGGAGAGGAGAAATGAGGTGCGTTTTAGAAACCTTTCCCGATCACACGGTGTACCATCTTCTGGGTTTCCCAGGCATGTTTTCGATGTAGGAAGATGCCCTTGAACCAGGAGATTTGAGACCCATGGCATGGGTACCACGCAGTATTACTTTAAAGGGTCTGCGTTTGCTCACCCAACCTCACCAATCCTCTCAGCCCCAAGAGTGTCCAGCCTTATGTCTCATCCAGCTGTGGGTCTAGATATGGTCAATCCAGGTTGCATCAGAGCCCCTGAACGGATTTTGTAAGAATTTCTCTCTCTTTCACTGTCTTTGTTTTATGGGTTTTTTTTTTAAGTAATCTATTTTTATAATGGGGTTTAGCTGCCTTTCCCTGCTGTGTTTATGCCGCTTTACACCCTCTTGATTCACTTCCAGAGAGATATCAATACATAGGTTTTAAGACTCTTCCTAGTCAGATATATTCTTGGGCGGTGAATAGGGGGTGTTGAGTCCAGTTCACTGAGCAGGGATTAGGACTTGTCTGTTACATATTTGGCTTGTGGAACGGTATCTGAGCTAATTTCAAACCCTTGTTTTATGCATCGCCCCACCTCAGCTTTCCCGTTAAGCAGCCATAGTGTGTTTTCTAAATGTGTGACTCTGTTCTGTTTTGCAATTCAGTTCAGGTGTAGCGATTTTGACATTCCCTCTACAAGTGATAACTTAGGATAAGTTTCCTTTTCTGTGTGACTTACTTCACTTAGAGTCATTGTCCCTAAATCCACTCATCATGCTGCTACTAGCCTTATGACACTGATTTCATGGCTGAGTGATATTCCATTGTGCATAAGTACCACAACTTCTTTATCCATTTTTCTCTTTCCTGGGATATTTAAGGTGTACCGAAGTGGAGGCTCTTGGAAACAGAGCAGCCCTAAACTTTGGGGTGCCTGTGTCTTGTTGATTTTTAGGTTTCCCGATTTCTACGCCCGTGAGTGGAAGTGCCCTATGCTCTCTAAGCTGTGTTTATTACATGTTTCAGGACGCAGCGTACACTTCTCCAGAGTGGCTGTTGGCAATTTCCACCACGCCCATCAGCGTAGCAAGGCTCCCATGTCTCCATGGCCTGTCCTGCATTTCTGGTTTTTACACTTTTTTCAGCATGGCCCTTTTGACCGCTGGCAAGCGAGACTTCTTTGTAGCGCCGATTTGCCTTTCCGGCTTGCTTGGTTGGGCAAAAAGGGCGTATGCCTTTTTTCCTGAATATATTCAGGAAAAAACGCATACGCCCTTTTTGGCCAAGGGCATCATTGTCAACGCTTTGCCGCTTTTCATGTGCTTTCAAGGCGAGTCGAATCTACCTCCTGAAATCGGTTTCCTGCAATTCTGCCTTGCTTTCAAATCCTCTTCGTTGCCTTCCCTCAATATATTTGTGGACGAGAGTTATCATTTACAACTCTGCAGGTTTGTGAATTGCAGTGCCCCTGAGCTCCATTTGTCAACTCGCTTTTTTGGGAGCTGGCCGCAAAAGCGCAGGATTGCTTCAGGCCCTATTCTGGTTCCGGGGGGCAGGCTGAGCCTGTGGTTCATTCTTCTTCCTGATGGGAAAATAGAGTGACCTGTGCCTGTCCCAACACCTAGAGCTAGTCTCTCATTGGTTCCCCCTGTTCCCGTTCATCCTCGGGACAAATTGCGACCTGTTCGAAACAGGAGGTCAACGGTGCTGATTCTCCACGTAGGGAGATTGTTAGTGAAGCGGCTGGAATGGCGAACCCGAGCACAAGGAGAGGAGAAATGAGGTGCGTTTTAGAAACCTTTCCCGATCACACATTGTACCATCTTCTGGGTTTCCCAGGCATGTTTTCGATGTAGGAAGATGCCCTTGAACCAGGAGATTTGGGACCCATGGCATGGGTACCACGCAGTATTACTTTAAAGGGTCTGCGTTTGCTCACCCAACCTCACCAATCCTCTCAGCCCCAAGAGTGTCCAGCCTTATGTCTCATCCAGCTGTGGGTCTAGATATGGTCAATCCAGGTTGCATCAGAGCCCCTGAACGGATTTTGTAAGAATTTCTCTCTCTTTCACTGTCTTTGTTTTATGGGTTTTTTTTTTAAGTAATCTATTTTTATAATGGGGTTTAGCTGCCTTTCCCTGCTGTGTTTATGCCGCTTTACACCCTCTTGATTCACTTCCAGAGAGATATCAATACATAGGTTTTAAGACTCTTCCTAGTCAGATATATTCTTGGGCGGTGAATAGGGGGTGTTGAGTCCAGTTCACTGAGCAGGGAGTAGGTCTTGTCTGTTACATATTTGGCTTGTGGAACGGTATCTGAGCTAATTTCAAACCCTTTTTTTATGCATCGCCCCACCTCACCTTTCCCGTTAAGCAGCCATAGTGTGTTTTCTAAATGTGTGACTCTGTTCTGTTTTGCAATTCAGTTCAGGTGTAGCGATTTTGACATTCCCTCTACAAGTGATAACTTAGGATAAGTTTCCTTTTCTGTGTGACTTTCTTCACTTAGAGTCATTGTCCCTAAATCCACTCATCATGCTGCTACTAGCCTTATGGCACTGATTTCATGGCTGAGTGATATTCCATTGTGCATAAGTACCACAACTTCTTTATCCATTTTTCTCTTTCCTGGGATATTTAAGGTGTACCGAAGTGGAGGTTCTTGGAAACAGAGCAGCCCTAAACTTTGGGGTGCCTGTGTCTTGTTGATTTTTAGGTTTCCCGATTTCTACGCCCGTGAGTGGAAGTGCCCTATGCTCTCTAAGCTGTGTTTATTACGTGTTTCAGGACGCAGCGTACACTTCTCCAGAGTGGCTGTTAGCAATTTCCACCACGCCCATCAGCGTAGCAAGGCTCCCATGTCTCCATGGCCTGTCCTGCATTTCTGGTTTTTACACTTTTTTCAGCATGGCCCTTTTGACCGCTGGCAAGCGAGACTTCTTTGTAGCGCCGATTTGCCTTTCCGGCTTGCTTGGTTGGGCAAAAAGGGCGTATGCCTTTTTTCCTGAATATATTCAGGAAAAAACGCATACGCCCTTTTTGGCCAAGGGCATCATTGTCAACCCTTTGCCGCTTTTCATGTGCTTTCAAGGCGAGTCGAATCTACCTCCTGAAATCGGTTTCCTGCAATTCTGCCTTGCTTTCAAATCCTCTTCGTTGCCTTCCCTCAATATATTTGTGGACGAGAGTTATCATTTATAACTCTGCAGGTTTGTGAATTGCAGTGCCCCTGAGCTCCATTTGTCAACTCGCTTTTTTGGGAGCTGGCCGCAAAAGCGCAGGATTGCTTCAGGCCCTATTCTGGTTCCGGGGGGCAGGCTGAGCCTGTGGTTCATTCTTCTTCCTAATGGGAAAATAGAGTGACCTGTGCCTGTCCCAACACCTAGAGCTAGTCTCTCATTGGTTCCCCCTCTTCCCGTTCATCCTCAGGACAAATTGCGACCTGTACGAAACAGGAGGTCAACGGTGCTGATTCTCCACGTAGGGAGATTGTTAGTGAAGCGGCTGGAATGGCGAACCCGAGCACAAGGAGAGGAGAAATGAGGTGCGTTTTAGAAACCTTTCCCGATCACACGGTGTACCATCTTCTGGGTTTCCCAGGCATGTTTTCGATGTAGGAAGATGCCCTTGAACCTGGAGATTTGGGACCCATGGCATGGGTACCACGCAGTATTACTTTAAAGGGTCTGCGTTTGCTCACCCAACCTCACCAATCCTCTCAGCCCCAAGAGTGTCCAGCCTTATGTCTCATCCAGCTGTGGGTCTAGATATGGTCAATCCAGGTTGCATCAGAGCCCCTGAACGGATTTTGTAAGAATTTCTCTCTCTTTCACTGTCTTTGTTTTATGGGGTTTTTTTTAAAGTAGTCTAGTTTTATAATGGGGTTTAGCTGCTTTTCCGTGCTGTGTTTATGCCGCTTTACACCCTCTTGATTCACTTCCAGAGAGATATCAATACATAGGTTTTAAGACTCTTCCTAGTGAGATATATTCTTGGGCGGTGAATAGGGGGTGTTGAGTCCAGTTCACTGAGCAGGGAGTAGGTCTTGTCTATTACATATTTGGCTTGTGGAACGGTATCTGAGCTAATTTCAAACCCTTGTTTTATGCATCGCCCCACCTCAGCTTTCCCGTTAAGCAGCCATAGTGTGTTTTCTAAATGTGTGACTCTGTTCTGTTTTGGAATTCAGTTCAGGTGTAGCGATTTTGACATTCCCTCTACAAGTGATAACTTAGGATAAGTTTCCTTTTCTGTGTGACTTACTTCACTTAGAGTCATTGTCCCTAAATCCACTCATCATGCTGCTACTAGCCTTATGACACTGATTTCATGGCTGAGTGATATTCCATTGTGCATAAGTACCACAACTTCTTTATCCATTTTTCTCTTTCCTGGGATATTTAAGGTGTACCGAAGTGGAGGTTCTTGGAAACAGAGCAGCCCTAAACTTTGGGGTGCCTGTGTCTTGTTGATTTTTAGGTTTCCCGATTTCTACGCCCGTGAGTGGAAGTGCCCTATGCTCTCTAAGCTGTGTTTATTACATGTTTCAGGACGCAGCGTACACTTCTCCAGAGTGGCTGTTGGCAATTTCCACCCCGCCCATCAGCGTAGCAAGGCTCCCATGTCTCCATGGCCTGTCCTGCATTTCTGGTTTTTACACTTTTTTCAGCATGGCCCTTTTGACCGCTGGCAAGCGAGACTTCTTTGTAGCGCCGATTTGCCTTTCCGGCTTGCTTGGTTGGCCAAAAAGGGCGTATGCGTTTTTTCCTGAATATATTCAGGAAAAAACGCATACGCCCTTTTTGGCCAAGGGCATCATTGTCAACGCTTTGCCGCTTTTCATGTGCTTTCAAGGCGAGTCGAATCTACCTCCTGAAATCGGTTTCCTGCAATTCTGCCTTGCTTTCAAATCCTCTTCGTTGCCTTCCCTCAATATATTTGTGGACAAGAGTTATCATTTACAACTCTGCAGGTTTGTGAATTGCAGTGCCCATGAGCTCCATTTGTCAACTCGCTTTTTTGGGAGCTGGCCACAAAAGTGCAGGATTGCTTCAGGCCCTATTCTGGTTCCGGGGGGCAGGCTGAGCCTGTGGTTCATTCTTCTTCCTGATGGGAAAATAGAGTGACCTGTGCCTGTCCCAACACCTAGAGCTAGTCTCTCATTGGTTCCCCCTGTTCCCGTTTATCCTCGGGACAAATTGCGACCTGTTCGAAACAGGAGGTCAACGGTGCTGATTCTCCACGTAGGGAGATTGTTAGTGAAGCGGCTGGAATGGCGAACCCGAGCACAAGGAGAGGAGAAATGAGGTGCGTTTTAGAAACCTTTCCCGATCACACGGTGTACCATCTTCTGGGTTTCCCAGGCATGCTTTCGATGTAGGAAGATGCCCTTGAACCAGGAGATTTGGGACCCATGGCATGGGTACCACGCAGTATTACTTTAAAGGGTCTGCGTTTGCTCACCCAACCTCACCAATCCTCTCAGCCCCAAGAGTGTCCAGCCTTATGTCTCATCCAGCTGTGGGTCTAGATATGGTCAATCCAGGTTGCATCAGAGCCCCTGAACGGATTTTGTAAGAATTTCTCTCTCTTTCACTGTGTTTGTTTTATGGGGTTTTTTTTTTAAGTAGTCAATTTTTATAAGGGGGTTTAGCTTCTTTTCCTTGCTGTGTTTATGCCGCTTTACACCCTCTTGATTCACTTCCAGAGAGATATCAATACATAGGTTTTAAGACTCTTCCTAGTGAGATATATTCTTGGGCGGTGAATAGGGGGTGTTGAGTCCAGTTCACTGAGCAGGGAGTAGGTCTTGTCTGTTACATATTTGGCTTGTGGAACGGTATCTGAGCTAATTTCAAACCCTTGTTTTATGCATCGCCCCACCTCAGCTTTCCCGTTAAGCAGCCATAGTGTGTTTTCTAAATGTGTGACTCTGTTCTGTTTTGGAATTCAGTTCAGGTGTAGCGATTTTGACATTCCCTCTACAAGTGATAACTTAGGATAAGTTTCCTTTTCTGTGTGACTTACTTCACTTAGAGTCATTGTCCCTAAATCCACTCATCATGCTGCTACTAGCCTTATGACACTGATTTCATGGCTGAGTGATATTCCATTGTGCATAAGTACCACAACTTCTTTATCCATTTTTCTCTTTCCTGGGATATTTAAGGTGTACCGAAGTGGAGGTTCTTGGAAACAGAGCAGCCTTAAACTTTGGGGTGCCTGTGTCTTGTTGATTTTTAGGTTTCCCGATTTCTACGCCCGTGAGTGGAAGTGCCTTATGCTCTCTAAGCTGTGTTTATTACATGTTTCAGGACGCAGCGTACACTTCTCCAGAGTGGCTGTTGGCAATTTCCACCCCGCCCATCAGCGTAGCAAGGCTCCCATGTCTCCATGGCCTGTCCTGCATTTCTGGTTTTTACACTTTTTTCAGCATGGCCCTTTTGACCGCTGGCAAGCGAGACTTCTTTGTAGCGCCGATTTGCCTTTCCGGCTTGCTTGGTTGGCCAAAAAGGGCGTATGCGTTTTTTCCTGAATATATTCAGGAAAAAACGCATACGCCCTTTTTGGCCAAGGGCATCATTGTCAACGCTTTGCCGCTTTTCATGTGCTTTCAAGGCGAGTCGAATCTACCTCCTGAAATCGGTTTCCTGCAATTCTGCCTTGCTTTCAAATCCTCTTCGTTGCCTTCCCTCAATATATTTGTGGACAAGAGTTATCATTTACAACTCTGCAGGTTTGTGAATTGCAGTGCCCATGAGCTCCATTTGTCAACTCGCTTTTTTGGGAGCTGGCCACAAAAGTGCAGGATTGCTTCAGGCCCTATTCTGGTTCCGGGGGGCAGGCTGAGCCTGTGGTTCATTCTTCTTCCTGATGGGAAAATAGAGTGACCTGTGCCTGTCCCAACACCTAGAGCTAGTCTCTCATTGGTTCCCCCTGTTCCCGTTTATCCTCGGGACAAATTGCGACCTGTTCGAAACAGGAGGTCAACGGTGCTGATTCTCCACGTAGGGAGATTGTTAGTGAAGCGGCTGGAATGGCGAACCCGAGCACAAGGAGAGGAGAAATGAGGTGCGTTTTAGAAACCTTTCCCGATCACACGGTGTACCATCTTCTGGGTTTCCCAGGCATGCTTTCGATGTAGGAAGATGCCCTTGAACCAGGAGATTTGGGACCCATGGCATGGGTACCACGCAGTATTACTTTAAAGGGTCTGCGTTTGCTCACCCAACCTCACCAATCCTCTCAGCCCCAAGAGTGTCCAGCCTTATGTCTCATCCAGCTGTGGGTCTAGATATGGTCAATCCAGGTTGCATCAGAGCCCCTGAACGGATTTTGTAAGAATTTCTCTCTCTTTCACTGTGTTTGTTTTATGGGGTTTTTTTTTTAAGTAGTCAATTTTTATAAGGGGGTTTAGCTTCTTTTCCTTGCTGTGTTTATGCCGCTTTACACCCTCTTGATTCACTTCCAGAGAGATATCAATACATAGGTTTTAAGACTCTTCCTAGTGAGATATATTCTTGGGCGGTGAATAGGGGGTGTTGAGTCCAGTTCACTGAGCAGGGAGTAGGTGTTGTCTGTTACATATTTGGCTTGTGGAACGGTATCTGAGCTAATTTCAAACCCTTGTTTTATGCATCGCCCCACCTCAGCTTTCCCGTTAAGCAGCCATAGTGTGTTTTCTAAATGTGTGACTCTGTTCTGTTTTGGAATTCAGTTCAGGTGTAGCGATTTTGACATTCCCTCTACAAGTGATAACTTAGGATAAGTTTCCTTTTCTGTGTGACTTACTTCACTTAGAGTCATTGTCCCTAAATCCACTCATCATGCTGCTACTAGCCTTATGACACTGATTTCATGGCTGAGTGATATTCCATTGTGCATAAGTACCACAACTTCTTTATCCATTTTTCTCTTTCCTGGGATATTTAAGGTGTACCGAAGTGGAGGTTCTTGGAAACAGAGCAGCCCTAAACTTTGGGGTGCCTGTGTCTTGTTGATTTTTAGGTTTCCCGATTTCTACGCCCGTGAGTGGAAGTGCCCTATGCTCTCTAAGCTGTGTTTATTACATGTTTCAGGACGCAGCGTACACTTCTCCAGAGTGGCTGTTGGCAATTTCCACCCCGCCCATCAGCGTAGCAAGGCTCCCATGTCTCCATGGCCTGTCCTGCATTTCTGGTTTTTACACTTTTTTCAGCATGGCCCTTTTGACCGCTGGCAAGCGAGACTTCTTTGTAGCGCCGATTTGCCTTTCCGGCTTGCTTGGTTGGCCAAAAAGGGCGTATGCGTTTTTTCCTGAATATATTCAGGAAAAAACGCATACGCCCTTTTTGGCCAAGGGCATCATTGTCAACGCTTTGCCGCTTTTCATGTGCTTTCAAGGCGAGTCGAATCTACCTCCTGAAATCGGTTTCCTGCAATTCTGCCTTGCTTTCAAATCCTCTTCGTTGCCTTCCCTCAATATATTTGTGGACAAGAGTTATCATTTACAACTCTGCAGGTTTGTGAATTGCAGTGCCCATGAGCTCCATTTGTCAACTCGCTTTTTTGGGAGCTGGCCACAAAAGTGCAGGATTGCTTCAGGCCCTATTCTGGTTCCGGGGGGCAGGCTGAGCCTGTGGTTCATTCTTCTTCCTGATGGGAAAATAGAGTGACCTGTGCCTGTCCCAACACCTAGAGCTAGTCTCTCATTGGTTCCCCCTGTTCCCGTTTATCCTCGGGACAAATTGCGACCTGTTCGAAACAGGAGGTCAACGGTGCTGATTCTCCACGTAGGGAGATTGTTAGTGAAGCGGCTGGAATGGCGAACCCGAGCACAAGGAGAGGAGAAATGAGGTGCGTTTTAGAAACCTTTCCCGATCACACGGTGTACCATCTTCTGGGTTTCCCAGGCATGCTTTCGATGTAGGAAGATGCCCTTGAACCAGGAGATTTGGGACCCATGGCATGGGTACCACGCAGTATTACTTTAAAGGGTCTGCGTTTGCTCACCCAACCTCACCAATCCTCTCAGCCCCAAGAGTGTCCAGCCTTATGTCTCATCCAGCTGTGGGTCTAGATATGGTCAATCCAGGTTGCATCAGAGCCCCTGAACGGATTTTGTAAGAATTTCTCTCTCTTTCACTGTGTTTGTTTTATGGGGTTTTTTTTTTAAGTAGTCAATTTTTATAAGGGGGTTTAGCTTCTTTTCCTTGCTGTGTTTATGCCGCTTTACACCCTCTTGATTCACTTCCAGAGAGATATCAATACATAGGTTTTAAGACTCTTCCTAGTCAGATATATTCTTGGGCGGTGAATAGGGGGTGTTGAGTCCAGTTCACTGAGCAGGGAGTAGGTCTTGTCTGTTACATATTTGGCTTGTGGAACGGTATCTGAGCTAATT
Source organism: Eubalaena glacialis (assembly GCF_028564815.1). Taxonomy (NCBI): domain Eukaryota; kingdom Metazoa; phylum Chordata; class Mammalia; order Artiodactyla; family Balaenidae; genus Eubalaena; species Eubalaena glacialis. The sequence goes on along the minus strand of NC_083727.1, from coordinate 78,234,968 downwards.
TCAAACCCTTGTTTTATGCATCGCCCCACCTCAGCTTTCCCGTTAAGCAGCCATAGTGTGTTTTCTAAATGTGTGACTCTGTTCTGTTTTGGAATTCAGTTCAGGTGTAGCGATTTTGACATTCCCTCTACAAGTGATAACTTAGGATAAGTTTCCTTTTCTGTGTGACTTACTTCACTTAGAGTCATTGTCCCTAAATCCACTCATCATGCTGCTACTAGCCTTATGACACTGATTTCATGGCTGAGTGATATTCCATTGTGCATAAGTACCACAACTTCTTTATCCATTTTTCTCTTTCCTGGGATATTGAAGGTGTACCGAAGTGGAGGTTCTTGGAAACAGAGCAGCCCTAAACTTTGGGGTGCCTGTGTCTTGTTGATTTTTAGGTTTCCCGATTTCTACGCCCGTGAGTGGAAGTGCCTTATGCTCTCTAAGCTGTGTTTATTACATGTTTCAGGACGCAGCGTACACTTCTCCAGAGTGGCTGTTGGCAATTTCCACCCCGCCCATCAGCGTAGCAAGGCTCCCATGTCTCCATGGCCTGTCCTGCATTTCTGGTTTTTACACTTTTTTCAGCATGGCCCTTTTGACCGCTGGCAAGCGAGACTTCTTTGTAGCGCCGATTTGCCTTTCCGGCTTGCTTGGTTGGCCAAAAAGGGCGTATGCGTTTTTTCCTGAATATATTCAGGAAAAAACGCATACGCCCTTTTTGGCCAAGGGCATCATTGTCAACGCTTTGCCGCTTTTCATGTGCTTTCAAGGTGAGTCGAATCTACCTCCTGAAATCGGTTTCCTGCAATTCTGCCTTGCTTTCAAATCCTCTTCGTTGCCTTCCCTCAATATATTTGTGGACAAGAGTTATCATTTACAACTCTGCAGGTTTGTGAATTGCAGTGCCCATGAGCTCCATTTGTCAACTCGCTTTTTTGGGAGCTGGCCACAAAAGTGCAGGATTGCTTCAGGCCCTATTCTGGTTCCGGGGGGCAGGCTGAGCCTGTGGTTCATTCTTCTTCCTGATGGGAAAATAGAGTGACCTGTGCCTGTCCCAACACCTAGAGCTAGTCTCTCATTGGTTCCCCCTGTTCCCGTTTATCCTCGGGACAAATTGCGACCTGTTCGAAACAGGAGGTCAACGGTGCTGATTCTCCACGTAGGGAGATTGTTAGTGAAGCGGCTGGAATGGCGAACCCGAGCACAAGGAGAGGAGAAATGAGGTGCGTTTTAGAAACCTTTCCCGATCACACGGTGTACCATCTTCTGGGTTTCCCAGGCATGCTTTCGATGTAGGAAGATGCCCTTGAACCAGGAGATTTGGGACCCATGACATGGGTACCACGCAGTATTACTTTAAAGGGTCTGCGTTTGCTCACCCAACCTCACCAATCCTCTCAGCCCCAAGAGTGTCCAGCCTTATGTCTCATCCAGCTGTGGGTCTAGATATGGTCAATCCAGGTTGCATCAGAGCCCCTGAACGGATTTTGTAAGAATTTCTCTCTCTTTCACTGTCTTTGTTTTATGGAGTTTTTTTTTTAAGTAGTCAATTTCTATAAGGGGGTTTAGCTTCTTTTCCTTGCTGTGTTTATGCCGCTTTACACCCTCTTGATTCACTTCCAGAGAGATATCAATACATAGGTTTTAAGACTCTTCCTAGTCAGATATATTCTTGGGTGGTGAATAGGGGGTGTTGAGTCCAGTTCACTGAGCAGGGAGTAGGTCTTGTCTGTTACATATTTGGCTTGTGGAACGGTATCTGAGCTAATTTCAAACCCTTGTTTTATGCATCGCCCCACCTCAGCTTTCCCGTTAAGCAGCCATAGTGTGTTTTCTAAATGTGTGACTCTGTTCTGTTTTGGAATTCAGTTCAGGTGTAGCGATTTTGACATTCCCTCTACAAGTGATAACTTAGGATAAGTTTCCTTTTCTGTGTGACTTACTTCACTTAGAGTCATTGTCCCTAAATCCACTCATCATGCTGCTACTAGCCTTATGACACTGATTTCATGGCTGAGTGATATTCCATTGTGCATAAGTACCACAACTTCTTTATCCATTTTTCTCTTTCCTGGGATATTTAAGGTGTACCGAAGTGGAGGTTCTTGGAAACAGAGCAGCCCTAAACTTTGGGGTGCCTGTGTCTTGTTGATTTTTAGGTTTCCCGATTTCTACGCCCGTGAGTGGAAGTGCCCTATGCTCTCTAAGCTGTGTTTATTACATGTTTCAGGACGCAGCGTACACTTCTCCAGAGTGGCTGTTGGCAATTTCCACCCCGCCCATCAGCGTAGCAAGGCTCCCATGTCTCCATGGCCTGTCCTGCATTTCTGGTTTTTACACTTTTTTCAGCATGGCCCTTTTGACCGCTGGCAAGCGAGACTTCTTTGTAGCGCCGATTTGCCTTTCCGGCTTGCTTGGTTGGCCAAAAAGGGCGTATGCGTTTTTTCCTGAATATATTCAGGAAAAAACGCATACGCCCTTTTTGGCCAAGGGCATCATTGTCAACGCTTTGCCGCTTTTCATGTGCTTTCAAGGCGAGTCGAATCTACCTCCTGAAATCGGTTTCCTGCAATTCTGCCTTGCTTTCAAATCCTCTTCGTTGCCTTCCCTCAATATATTTGTGGACAAGAGTTATCATTTACAACTCTGCAGGTTTGTGAATTGCAGTGCCCATGAGCTCCATTTGTCAACTCGCTTTTTTGGGAGCTGGCCACAAAAGTGCAGGATTGCTTCAGGCCCTATTCTGGTTCCGGGGGGCAGGCTGAGCCTGTGGTTCATTCTTCTTCCTGATGGGAAAATAGAGTGACCTGTGCCTGTCCCAACACCTAGAGCTAGTCTCTCATTGGTTCCCCCTGTTCCCGTTTATCTTCGGGACAAATTGCGACCTGTTCGAAACAGGAGGTCAACGGTGCTGATTCTCCACGTAGGGAGATTGTTAGTGAAGCGGCTGGAATGGCGAACCCGAGCACAAGGAGAGGAGAAATGAGGTGCGTTTTAGAAACCTTTCCCGATCACACGGTGTACCATCTTCTGGGTTTCTCAGGCATGTTTTCGATGTAGGAAGATGCCCTTGAACCAGGAGATTTGGGACCCATGGCATGGGTACCACGCAGTATTACTTTAAAGGGTCTGCGTTTGCTCACCCAACCTCACCAATCCTCTCAGCCCCAAGAGTGTCCAGCCTTATGTCTCATCCAGCTGTGGGTCTAGATATGGTCAATCCAGGTTGCATCAGAGCCCCTGAACGGATTTTGTAAGAATTTCTCTCTCTTTCACTGTCTTTGTTTTATGGGGTTTTTTTTTTAAGTAGTCAATTTTTATAAGGGGGTTTAGCTTCTTTTCCTTGCTGTGTTTATGCCGCTTTACACCCTCTTGATTCACTTCCAGAGAGATATCAATACATAGGTTTTAAGACTCTTCCTAGTGAGATATATTCTTGGGCGGTGAATAGGGGGTGTTGAGTCCAGTTCACTGAGCAGGGAGTAGGTCTTGTCTGTTACATATTTGGCTTGTGGAACGGTATCTGAGCTAATTTCAAACCCTTGTTTTATGCATCGCCCCACCTCAGCTTTCCCGTTAAGCAGCCATAGTGTGTTTTCTAAATGTGTGACTCTGTTCTGTTTTGGAATTCAGTTCAGGTGTAGCGATTTTGACATTCCCTCTACAAGTGATAACTTAGGATAAGTTTCCTTTTCTGTGTGACTTACTTCACTTAGAGTCATTGTCCCTAAATCCACTCATCATGCTGCTACTAGCCTTATGACACTGATTTCATGGCTGAGTGATATTCCATTGTGCATAAGTACCACAACTTCTTTATCCATTTTTCTCTTTCCTGGGATATTTAAGGTGTACCGAAGTGGAGGTTCTTGGAAACAGAGCAGCCCTAAACTTTGGGGTGCCTGTGTCTTGTTGATTTTTAGGTTTCCCGATTTCTACGCCCGTGAGTGGAAGTGCCTTATGCTCTCTAAGCTGTGTTTATTACATGTTTCAGGACGCAGCGTACACTTCTCCAGAGTGGCTGTTGGCAATTTCCACCCCGCCCATCAGCGTAGCAAGGCTCCCATGTCTCCATGGCCTGTCCTGCATTTCTGGTTTTTACACTTTTTTCAGCATGGCCCTTTTGACCGCTGGCAAGCGAGACTTCTTTGTAGCGCCGATTTGCCTTTCCGGCTTGCTTGGTTGGCCAAAAAGGGCGTATGCGTTTTTTCCTGAATATATTCAGGAAAAAACGCATACGCCCTTTTTGGCCAAGGGCATCATTGTCAACGCTTTGCCGCTTTTCATGTGCTTTCAAGGCGAGTCGAATCTACCTCCTGAAATCGGTTTCCTGCAATTCTGCCTTGCTTTCAAATCCTCTTCGTTGCCTTCCCTCAATATATTTGTGGACAAGAGTTATCATTTACAACTCTGCAGGTTTGTGAATTGCAGTGCCCATGAGCTCCATTTGTCAACTCGCTTTTTTGGGAGCTGGCCACAAAAGTGCAGGATTGCTTCAGGCCCTATTCTGGTTCCGGGGGGCAGGCTGAGCCTGTGGTTCATTCTTCTTCCTGATGGGAAAATAGAGTGACCTGTGCCTGTCCCAACACCTAGAGCTAGTCTCTCATTGGTTCCCCCTGTTCCCGTTTATCCTCGGGACAAATTGCGACCTGTTCGAAACAGGAGGTCAACGGTGCTGATTCTCCACGTAGGGAGATTGTTAGTGAAGCGGCTGGAATGGCGAACCCGAGCACAAGGAGAGGAGAAATGAGGTGCGTTTTAGAAACCTTTCCCGATCACACGGTGTACCATCTTCTGGGTTTCCCAGGCATGCTTTCGATGTAGGAAGATGCCCTTGAACCAGGAGATTTGGGACCCATGGCATGGGTACCACGCAGTATTACTTTAAAGGGTCTGCGTTTGCTCACCCAACCTCACCAATCCTCTCAGCCCCAAGAGTGTCCAGCCTTATGTCTCATCCAGCTGTGGGTCTAGATATGGTCAATCCAGGTTGCATCAGAGCCCCTGAACGGATTTTGTAAGAATTTCTCTCTCTTTCACTGTCTTTGTTTTATGGAGTTTTTTTTTTAAGTAGTCAATTTTTATAAGGGGGTTTAGCTTCTTTTCCTTGCTGTGTTTATGCCGCTTTACACCCTCTTGATTCACTTCCAGAGAGATATCAATACATAGGTTTTAAGACTCTTCCTAGTCAGATATATTCTTGGGTGGTGAATAGGGGGTGTTGAGTCCAGTTCACTGAGCAGGGAGTAGGTGTTGTCTGTTACATATTTGGCTTGTGGAACGGTATCTGAGCTAATTTCAAACCCTTGTTTTATGCATCGCCCCACCTCAGCTTTCCCGTTAAGCAGCCATAGTGTGTTTTCTAAATGTGTGACTCTGTTCTGTTTTGGAATTCAGTTCAGGTGTAGCGATTTTGACATTCCCTCTACAAGTGATAACTTAGGATAAGTTTCCTTTTCTGTGTGACTTACTTCACTTAGAGTCATTGTCCCTAAATCCACTCATCATGCTGCTACTAGCCTTATGACACTGATTTCATGGCTGAGTGATATTCCATTGTGCATAAGTACCACAACTTCTTTATCCATTTTTCTCTTTCCTGGGATATTTAAGGTGTACCGAAGTGGAGGTTCTTGGAAACAGAGCAGCCCTAAACTTTGGGGTGCCTGTGTCTTGTTGATTTTTAGGTTTCCCGATTTCTACGCCCGTGAGTGGAAGTGCCCTATGCTCTCTAAGCTGTGTTTATTACATGTTTCAGGACGCAGCGTACACTTCTCCAGAGTGGCTGTTGGCAATTTCCACCCCGCCCATCAGCGTAGCAAGGCTCCCATGTCTCCATGGCCTGTCCTGCATTTCTGGTTTTTACACTTTTTTCAGCATGGCCCTTTTGACCGCTGGCAAGCGAGACTTCTTTGTAGCGCCGATTTGCCTTTCCGGCTTGCTTGGTTGGCCAAAAAGGGCGTATGCGTTTTTTCCTGAATATATTCAGGAAAAAACGCATACGCCCTTTTTGGCCAAGGGCATCATTGTCAACGCTTTGCCGCTTTTCATGTGCTTTCAAGGCGAGTCGAATCTACCTCCTGAAATCGGTTTCCTGCAATTCTGCCTTGCTTTCAAATCCTCTTCGTTGCCTTCCCTCAATATATTTGTGGACAAGAGTTATCATTTACAACTCTGCAGGTTTGTGAATTGCAGTGCCCATGAGCTCCATTTGTCAACTCGCTTTTTTGGGAGCTGGCCACAAAAGTGCAGGATTGCTTCAGGCCCTATTCTGGTTCCGGGGGGCAGGCTGAGCCTGTGGTTCATTCTTCTTCCTGATGGGAAAATAGAGTGACCTGTGCCTGTCCCAACACCTAGAGCTAGTCTCTCATTGGTTCCCCCTGTTCCCGTTTATCTTCGGGACAAATTGCGACCTGTTCGAAACAGGAGGTCAACGGTGCTGATTCTCCACGTAGGGAGATTGTTAGTGAAGCGGCTGGAATGGCGAACCCGAGCACAAGGAGAGGAGAAATGAGGTGCGTTTTAGAAACCTTTCCCGATCACACGGTGTACCATCTTCTGGGTTTCTCAGGCATGTTTTCGATGTAGGAAGATGCCCTTGAACCAGGAGATTTGGGACCCATGGCATGGGTACCACGCAGTATTACTTTAAAGGGTCTGCGTTTGCTCACCCAACCTCACCAATCCTCTCAGCCCCAAGAGTGTCCAGCCTTATGTCTCATCCAGCTGTGGGTCTAGATATGGTCAATCCAGGTTGCATCAGAGCCCCTGAACGGATTTTGTAAGAATTTCTCTCTCTTTCACTGTCTTTGTTTTATGGGGTTTTGTTTTTAAGTAGTCAATTTTTATAAGGGGGTTTAGCTTCTTTTCCTTGCTGTGTTTATGCCGCTTTACACCCTCTTGATTCACTTCCAGAGAGATATCAATACATAGGTTTTAAGACTCTTCCTAGTCAGATATATTCTTGGGTGGTGAATAGGGGGTGTTGAGTCCAGTTCACTGAGCAGGGAGTAGGTGTTGTCTATTACATATTTGGCTTTTGGAACGGTATCTGAGCTAATTTCAAACCCTTGTTTTATGCATCGCCCCACCTCACCTTTCCCGTTAAGCAGCCATAGTGTGTTTTCTAAATGTGTGACTCTGTTCTATTTTGGAATTCAGTTCAGGTGTAGCGATTTTGACATTCCCTCTAAAAGTGATAACTTAGGATAAGTTTCCTTTTCTGTGTGACTTACTTCACTTAGAGTCATCGTCCCTAAATCCACTCATCATGCTGCTACTAGCCTTATGACACTGATTTCATGGCTGAGTGATATTCCATTGTGCATAAGTACCACAACTTCTTATTCCATTTTTCTCTTTCCTGGGATATTTAAGGTGTACCGAAGTGGAGGTTCTTGGAAACAGAGCAGCCCTAAACTTTGGGGTGCCTGTGTCTTGTTGATTTTTAGGTTTCCCGATTTCTACGCCCATGAGTGGAACTGCCCTATGCTCTCTAAGCTGTGTTTATTACATGTTTCAGGACGCAGCGTACACTTCTCCAGAGTGGCTGTTGGCAATTTCCATCCCGCCCATCAGCGTAGCAAGGCTCCCATGTCTCCATGGGCTGTCCTGCATTTCTGGTTTTTACACTTTTTTCAGCATGGCCCTTTTGACCTCTGGCAAGCGAGACTTCTTTGTAGCGCCGATTTGCCTTTCCGGCTTGCTTGGTTGGCCAAAAAGGGCGTATGCGTTTTTTCCTGAATATATTCAGGAAAAAACGCATACGCCCTTTTTGGCCAAGTACATCATTGTCAAAGCTTTGCCGCTTTTCATGTGCTTTCAAGGCGAGTCGAATCTACCTCCTGAAACCGGTTTCCTGCAATTCTGCCTTGCTTTCAAATCCTCTTCGTTGCCTTCCCTCAATATATTTGTGGACAAGAGTTATCATTTACAACTCTGCAGGTTTGTGAATTGCAGTGCCCCTGAGCTCCATTTGTCAACTCGCTTTTTTGGGAGCTGGCCGCAAAAGCGCAGGATTGCTTCAGGCCCTATTCTGGTTCCGGGGTCCAGGCTGAGCCTGTGGTTCATTCTTCTTCCTGATGGGAAAATAGAGTGACCTGTGCCTGTCCCAACACCTAGAGCTAGTCTCTCATTGGTTCCCCCTCTTCCCGTTCATCCTGAGGACAAATTGCAACCTGTACGAAACAGGAGGTCAACGGTGCTGATTCTCCACGTAGGGAGATTGTTAGTGAAGCGGCTGGAATGGCGAACCCGAGCACAAGGAGAGGAGAAATGAGGTGCGTTTTAGAAACCTTTCCCGATCACACGGTGTACCATCTTCTGGGTTTCCCAGGCATGTTTTCGATGTAGGAAGATGCCCTTGAACCTGGAGATTTGGGACCCATGGCATGGGTACCATGCAGTATTACTTTAAAGGGTCTGCGTTTGCTCACCCAACCTCACCAATCCTCTCAGCCCCAAGAGTGTCCAGCCTTATGTCTCATCCAGCTGTGGGTCTAGATATGGTCAATGCAGGTTGCATCAGAGCCCCTGAACGGATTTTGTAAGAATTTCTCTCTCTTTCACTGTCTTTGTTTTATGGGGTTTTTTTTTTAAGTAGTCTATTTTTATAATGGGGTTTAGCTGCTTTTCCCTGCTGTGTTTATGCCGCTTTACACCCTCTTGATTCACTTCCAGAGAGATATCAATACATAGGTTTTAATTCTCTTCCTAGTCAGATATATTCTTGGGCGGTGAATAGGGGGTGTTGAGTCCAGTTCACTGAGCAGGGAGTAGGTGTTGTCTGTTACATATTTGGCTTGTGGAACGGTATCTGAGCTAATTTCAAACCCTTGTTTTATGCATCGCCCCACCTCACCTTTCCCGTTAAGCAGCCATAGTGTGTTTTCTAAATGTGTGACTCTGTTCTGTTTTGGAATTCAGTTCAGGTGTAGCGATTTTGACATTCCCTCTACAAGTGATAACTTAGGATAAGTTTCCTTTTCTGTGTGACTTACTTCACTTAGAGTCATTGTCCCTAAATCCACTCATCATGCTGCTACTAGCCTTATGACACTGATCTCATGGCTGAGTGATATTCCATTGTGCATAAGTACCACAACTTCTTTATCCATTTTTCTCTTTCCTGGGATATTTAAGGTGTACCGAAGTGGAGGTTCTTGGAAACAGAGCAGCCCTAAACTTTGGGGTGCCTGTGTCTTGTTGATTTTTAGGTTTCCCGATTTCTACGCCCGTGAGTGGAAGTGCCCTATGCTCTCTAAGCTGTGTTTATTACATGTTTCAGGACGCAGCGTACACTTCTCCAGAGTGGCTGTTGGCAATTTCCACCCCGCCCATCAGCGTAGCAAGGCTCCCATGTCTCCATGGCCTGTCCTGCATTTCTGGTTTTTACACTTTTTTCAGCATGGCCCTTTTGACCGCTGGCAAGCGAGACTTCTTTGTAGCGCCGATTTGCCTTTCCGGCTTGCTTGGTTGGCCAAAAAGGGCGTATGCGTTTTTTCCTGAATATATTCAGGAAAAAACGCATACGCCCTTTTTGGCCAAGGGCATCATTGTCAACGCTTTGCCGCTTTTCATGTGCTTTCAAGGCGAGTCGAATCTACCTCCTGAAATCGGTTTCCTGCAATTCTGCCTTGCTTTCAAATCCTCTTCGTTGCCTTCCCTCAATATATTTGTGGACAAGAGTTATCATTTACAACTCTGCAGGTTTGTGAATTGCAGTGCCCATGAGCTCCATTTGTCAACTCGCTTTTTTGGGAGCTGGCCACAAAAGTGCAGGATTGCTTCAGGCCCTATTCTGGTTCCGGGGGGCAGGCTGAGCCTGTGGTTCATTCTTCTTCCTGATGGGAAAATAGAGTGACCTGTGCCTGTCCCAACACCTAGAGCTAGTCTCTCATTGGTTCCCCCTGTTCCCGTTTATCTTCGGGACAAATTGCGACCTGTTCGAAACAGGAGGTCAACGGTGCTGATTCTCCACGTAGGGAGATTGTTAGTGAAGCGGCTGGAATGGCGAACCCGAGCACAAGGAGAGGAGAAATGAGGTGCGTTTTAGAAACCTTTCCCGATCACACGGTGTACCATCTTCTGGGTTTCTCAGGCATGTTTTCGATGTAGGAAGATGCCCTTGAACCAGGAGATTTGGGACCCATGGCATGGGTACCACGCAGTATTACTTTAAAGGGTCTGCGTTTGCTCACCCAACCTCACCAATCCTCTCAGCCCCAAGAGTGTCCAGCCTTATGTCTCATCCAGCTGTGGGTCTAGATATGGTCAATCCAGGTTGCATCAGAGCCCCTGAACGGATTTTGTAAGAATTTCTCTCTCTTTCACTGTCTTTGTTTTATGGGGTTTTGTTTTTAAGTAGTCAATTTTTATAAGGGGGTTTAGCTTCTTTTCCTTGCTGTGTTTATGCCGCTTTACACCCTCTTGATTCACTTCCAGAGAGATATCAATACATAGGTTTTAAGACTCTTCCTAGTCAGATATATTCTTGGGTGGTGAATAGGGGGTGTTGAGTCCAGTTCACTGAGCAGGGAGTAGGTGTTGTCTATTACATATTTGGCTTTTGGAACGGTATCTGAGCTAATTTCAAACCCTTGTTTTATGCATCGCCCCACCTCACCTTTCCCGTTAAGCAGCCATAGTGTGTTTTCTAAATGTGTGACTCTGTTCTATTTTGGAATTCAGTTCAGGTGTAGCGATTTTGACATTCCCTCTAAAAGTGATAACTTAGGATAAGTTTCCTTTTCTGTGTGACTTACTTCACTTAGAGTCATCGTCCCTAAATCCACTCATCATGCTGCTACTAGCCTTATGACACTGATTTCATGGCTGAGTGATATTCCATTGTGCATAAGTACCACAACTTCTTTATCCATTTTTCTCTTTCCTGGGATATTTAAGGTGTACCGAAGTGGAGGTTCTTGGAAACAGAGCAGCCCTAAACTTTGGGGTGCCTGTGTCTTGTTGATTTTTAGGTTTCCCGATTTCTACGCCCATGAGTGGAACTGCCCTATGCTCTCTAAGCTGTGTTTATTACATGTTTCAGGACGCAGCGTACACTTCTCCAGAGTGGCTGTTGGCAATTTCCATCCCGCCCATCAGCGTAGCAAGGCTCCCATGTCTCCATGGGCTGTCCTGCATTTCTGGTTTTTACACTTTTTTCAGCATGGCCCTTTTGACCTCTGGCAAGCGAGACTTCTTTGTAGCGCCGATTTGCCTTTCCGGCTTGCTTGGTTGGCCAAAAAGGGCGTATGCGTTTTTTCCTGAATATATTCAGGAAAAAACGCATACGCCCTTTTTGGCCAAGTACATCATTGTCAAAGCTTTGCCTCTTTTCATGTGCTTTCAAGGCGAGTCGAATCTACCTCCTGAAACCGGTTTCCTGCAATTCTGCCTTGCTTTCAAATCCTCTTCGTTGCCTTCCCTCAATATATTTGTGGACAAGAGTTATCATTTACAACTCTGCAGGTTTGTGAATTGCAGTGCCCCTGAGCTCCATTTGTCAACTCGCTTTTTTGGGAGCTGGCCGCAAAAGCGCAGGATTGCTTCAGGCCCTATTCTGGTTCCGGGGTCCAGGCTGAGCCTGTGGTTCATTCTTCTTCCTGATGGGAAAATAGAGTGACCTGTGCCTGTCCCAACACCTAGAGCTAGTCTCTCATTGGTTCCCCCTCTTCCCGTTCATCCTGAGGACAAATTGCAACCTGTACGAAACAGGAGGTCAACGGTGCTGATTCTCCACGTAGGGAGATTGTTAGTGAAGCGGCTGGAATGGCGAACCCGAGCACAAGGAGAGGAGAAATGAGGTGCGTTTTAGAAACCTTTCCCGATCACACGGTGTACCATCTTCTGGGTTTCCCAGGCATGTTTTCGATGTAGGAAGATGCCCTTGAACCTGGAGATTTGGGACCCATGGCATGGGTACCATGCAGTATTACTTTAAAGGGTCTGCGTTTGCTCACCCAACCTCACCAATCCTCTCAGCCCCAAGAGTGTCCAGCCTTATGTCTCATCCAGCTGTGGGTCTAGATATGGTCAATGCAGGTTGCATCAGAGCCCCTGAACGGATTTTGTAAGAATTTCTCTCTCTTTCACTGTCTTTGTTTTATGGGGTTTTTTTTTTAAGTAGTCTATTTTTATAATGGGGTTTAGCTGCTTTTCCCTGCTGTGTTTATGCCGCTTTACACCCTCTTGATTCACTTCCAGAGAGATATCAATACATAGGTTTTAATTCTCTTCCTAGTCAGATATATTCTTGGGCGGTGAATAGGGGGTGTTGAGTCCAGTTCACTGAGCAGGGAGTAGGTGTTGTCTATTACATATTTGGCTTGTGGAACGGTATCTGAGCTAATTTCAAACCCTTGTTTTATGCATCGCCCCACCTCACCTTTCCCGTTAAGCAGCCATAGTGTGTTTTCTAAATGTGTGACTCTGTTCTGTTTTGGAATTCAGTTCAGGTGTAGCGATTTTGACATTCCCTCTACAAGTGATAACTTAGGATAAGTTTCCTTTTCTGTGTGACTTACTTCACTTAGAGTCATCGTCCCTAAATCCACTCATCATGCTGCTACCAGCCTTATGACACTGATTTCATGGCTGAGTGATATTCCATTGTGCATAAGTACCACAACTTCTTTATCCATTTTTCTCTTTCCTGGGATATTTAAGGTGTACCGAAGTGGAGGTTCTTGGAAACAGAGCAGCCCTAAACTTTGGGGTGCCTGTGTCTTGTTGATTTTTAGGTTTCCCGATTTCTATGCCCATGAGTGGAAGTGCCCTATGCTCTCTAAGCTGTGTTTATTACATGTTTCAGGACGCAGCGTACACTTCTCCAGAGTGGCTGTTGGCAATTTCCACCCCGCCCATCAGCGTAGCAAGGCTCCCATGTCTCCATGGCCTGTCCTGCATTTCCGGTTTTTACACTTTTTTCAGCATGGCCCTTTTGACCGCTGGCAAGCGAGACTTCTTTGTAGCGCCGATTTGCCTTTCCGGCTTGCTTGGTTGGCCAAAAAGGGCGTATGCGTTTTTTCCTGAATATATTCAGGAAAAAACGCATACGCCCTTTTTGGCCAAGGGCATCATTGTCAACGCTTTGCCGCTTTTCATGTGCTTTCAAGGCGAGTCGAATCTACCTCCTGAAATCGGTTTCCTGCAATTCTGCCTTGCTTTCAAATCCTCTTCGTTGCCTTCCCTCAATATATTTGTGGACGAGAGTTATCATTTATAACTCTGCAGGTTTGTGAATTGCAGTGCCCCTGAGCTCCATTTGTCAACTCGCTTTTTTGGGAGCTGGCCGCAAAAGCGCAGGATTGCTTCAGGCCCTATTCTGGTTCCGGGGTCCAGGCTGAGCCTGTGGTTCATTCTTCTTCCTGATGGGAAAATAGAGTGACCTGTGCCTGTCCCAACACCTAGACCTAGTCTCTCATTGGTTCCCCCTCTTCCCGTTCATCCTCGGGACAAATTGCGACCTGTACGAAACAGGAGGTCAACGGTGCTGATTCTCCACGTAGGGAGATTGTTAGTGAAGCGGCTGGAATGGCGAACCCGAGCACAAGGAGAGGAGAAATGAGGTGCGTTTTAGAAACCTTTCCCGATCACACGGTGTACCATCTTCTGGGTTTCCCAGGCATGTTTTCGATGTAGGAAGATGCCCTTGAACCTGGAGATTTGGGACCCATGGCATGGGTACCATGCAGTATTACTTTAAAGGGTCTGCGTTTGCTCACCCAACCTCACCAATCCTCTCAGCCCCAAGAGTGTCCAGCCTTATGTCTCATCCAGCTGTGGGTCTAGATATGGTCAATGCAGGTTGCATCAGAGCCCCTGAACGGATTTTGTAAGAATTTCTCTCTCTTTCACTGTCTTTGTTTTATGGGGTTTTTTTTTTAAGTAGTCTATTTTTATAATGGGGTTTAGCTGCTTTTCCCTGCTGTGTTTATGCCGCTTTACACCCTCTTGATTCACTTCCAGAGAGATATCAATACATAGGTTTTAATTCTCTTCCTAGTCAGATATATTCTTGGGCGGTGAATAGGGGGTGTTGAGTCCAGTTCACTGAGCAGGGAGTAGGTGTTGTCTGTTACATATTTGGCTTGTGGAACGGTATCTGAGCTAATTTCAAACCCTTGTTTTATGCATCGCCCCACCTCAGCTTTCCCGTTAAGCAGCCATAGTGTGTTTTCTAAATGTGTGACTCTGTTCTGTTTTGGAATTCAGTTCAGGTGTAGCGATTTTGACATTCCCTCTACAAGTGATAACTTAGGATAAGTTTCCTTTTCTGTGTGACTTACTTCACTTAGAGTCATTGTCCCTAAATCCACTCATCATGCTGCTACTAGCCTTATGACACTGATCTCATGGCTGAGTGATATTCCATTGTGCATAAGTACCACAACTTCTTTATCCATTTTTCTCTTTCCTGGGATATTTAAGGTGTACCGAAGTGGAGGTTCTTGGAAACAGAGCAGCCCTAAACTTTGGGGTGCCTGTGTCTTGTTGATTTTTAGGTTTCCCGATTTCTACGCCCGTGAGTGGAAGTGCCCTATGCTCTCTAAGCTGTGTTTATTACATGTTTCAGGACGCAGCGTACACTTCTCCAGAGTGGCTGTTGGCAATTTCCACCCCGCCCATCAGCGTAGCAAGGCTCCCATGTCTCCATGGCCTGTCCTGCATTTCTGGTTTTTACACTTTTTTCAGCATGGCCCTTTTGACCGCTGGCAAGCGAGACTTCTTTGTAGCGCCGATTTGCCTTTCCGGCTTGCTTGGTTGGCCAAAAAGGGCGTATGCGTTTTTTCCTGAATATATTCAGGAAAAAACGCATACGCCCTTTTTGGCCAAGGGCATCATTGTCAACGCTTTGCCGCTTTTCATGTGCTTTCAAGGCGAGTCGAATCTACCTCCTGAAATCGGTTTCCTGCAATTCTGCCTTGCTTTCAAATCCTCTTCGTTGCCTTCCCTCAATATATTTGTGGACAAGAGTTATCATTTACAACTCTGCAGGTTTGTGAATTGCAGTGCCCATGAGCTCCATTTGTCAACTCGCTTTTTTGGGAGCTGGCCACAAAAGTGCAGGATTGCTTCAGGCCCTATTCTGGTTCCGGGGGGCAGGCTGAGCCTGTGGTTCATTCTTCTTCCTGATGGGAAAATAGAGTGACCTGTGCCTGTCCCAACACCTAGAGCTAGTCTCTCATTGGTTCCCCCTGTTCCCGTTTATCTTCGGGACAAATTGCGACCTGTTCGAAACAGGAGGTCAACGGTGCTGATTCTCCACGTAGGGAGATTGTTAGTGAAGCGGCTGGAATGGCGAACCCGAGCACAAGGAGAGGAGAAATGAGGTGCGTTTTAGAAACCTTTCCCGATCACACGGTGTACCATCTTCTGGGTTTCTCAGGCATGTTTTCGATGTAGGAAGATGCCCTTGAACCAGGAGATTTGGGACCCATGGCATGGGTACCACGCAGTATTACTTTAAAGGGTCTGCGTTTGCTCACCCAACCTCACCAATCCTCTCAGCCCCAAGAGTGTCCAGCCTTATGTCTCATCCAGCTGTGGGTCTAGATATGGTCAATCCAGGTTGCATCAGAGCCCCTGAACGGATTTTGTAAGAATTTCTCTCTCTTTCACTGTCTTTGTTTTATGGGGTTTTGTTTTTAAGTAGTCAATTTTTATAAGGGGGTTTAGCTTCTTTTCCTTGCTGTGTTTATGCCGCTTTACACCCTCTTGATTCACTTCCAGAGAGATATCAATACATAGGTTTTAAGACTCTTCCTAGTCAGATATATTCTTGGGTGGTGAATAGGGGGTGTTGAGTCCAGTTCACTGAGCAGGGAGTAGGTGTTGTCTATTACATATTTGGCTTTTGGAACGGTATCTGAGCTAATTTCAAACCCTTGTTTTATGCATCGCCCCACCTCACCTTTCCCGTTAAGCAGCCATAGTGTGTTTTCTAAATGTGTGACTCTGTTCTATTTTGGAATTCAGTTCAGGTGTAGCGATTTTGACATTCCCTCTAAAAGTGATAACTTAGGATAAGTTTCCTTTTCTGTGTGACTTACTTCACTTAGAGTCATCGTCCCTAAATCCACTCATCATGCTGCTACTAGCCTTATGACACTGATTTCATGGCTGAGTGATATTCCATTGTGCATAAGTACCACAACTTCTTTATCCATTTTTCTCTTTCCTGGGATATTTAAGGTGTACCGAAGTGGAGGTTCTTGGAAACAGAGCAGCCCTAAACTTTGGGGTGCCTGTGTCTTGTTGATTTTTAGGTTTCCCGATTTCTACGCCCATGAGTGGAACTGCCCTATGCTCTCTAAGCTGTGTTTATTACATGTTTCAGGACGCAGCGTACACTTCTCCAGAGTGGCTGTTGGCAATTTCCATCCCGCCCATCAGCGTAGCAAGGCTCCCATGTCTCCATGGGCTGTCCTGCATTTCTGGTTTTTACACTTTTTTCAGCATGGCCCTTTTGACCTCTGGCAAGCGAGACTTCTTTGTAGCGCCGATTTGCCTTTCCGGCTTGCTTGGTTGGCCAAAAAGGGCGTATGCGTTTTTTCCTGAATATATTCAGGAAAAAACGCATACGCCCTTTTTGGCCAAGTACATCATTGTCAAAGCTTTGCCTCTTTTCATGTGCTTTCAAGGCGAGTCGAATCTACCTCCTGAAACCGGTTTCCTGCAATTCTGCCTTGCTTTCAAATCCTCTTCGTTGCCTTCCCTCAATATATTTGTGGACAAGAGTTATCATTTACAACTCTGCAGGTTTGTGAATTGCAGTGCCCCTGAGCTCCATTTGTCAACTCGCTTTTTTGGGAGCTGGCCGCAAAAGCGCAGGATTGCTTCAGGCCCTATTCTGGTTCCGGGGTCCAGGCTGAGCCTGTGGTTCATTCTTCTTCCTGATGGGAAAATAGAGTGACCTGTGCCTGTCCCAACACCTAGAGCTAGTCTCTCATTGGTTCCCCCTCTTCCCGTTCATCCTGAGGACAAATTGCAACCTGTACGAAACAGGAGGTCAACGGTGCTGATTCTCCACGTAGGGAGATTGTTAGTGAAGCGGCTGGAATGGCGAACCCGAGCACAAGGAGAGGAGAAATGAGGTGCGTTTTAGAAACCTTTCCCGATCACACGGTGTACCATCTTCTGGGTTTCCCAGGCATGTTTTCGATGTAGGAAGATGCCCTTGAACCTGGAGATTTGGGACCCATGGCATGGGTACCATGCAGTATTACTTTAAAGGGTCTGCGTTTGCTCACCCAACCTCACCAATCCTCTCAGCCCCAAGAGTGTCCAGCCTTATGTCTCATCCAGCTGTGGGTCTAGATATGGTCAATGCAGGTTGCATCAGAGCCCCTGAACGGATTTTGTAAGAATTTCTCTCTCTTTCACTGTCTTTGTTTTATGGGTTTTTTTTTTTAAGTAGTCTATTTTTATAATGGGGTTTAGCTGCTTTTCCCTGCTGTGTTTATGCCGCTTTACACCCTCTTGATTCACTTCCAGAGAGATATCAATACATAGGTTTTAATTCTCTTCCTAGTCAGATATATTCTTGGGCGGTGAATAGGGGGTGTTGAGTCCAGTTCACTGAGCAGGGAGTAGGTGTTGTCTATTACATATTTGGCTTGTGGAACGGTATCTGAGCTAATTTCAAACCCTTGTTTTATGCATCGCCCCACCTCACCTTTCCCGTTAAGCAGCCATAGTGTGTTTTCTAAATGTGTGACTCTGTTCTGTTTTGGAATTCAGTTCAGGTGTAGCGATTTTGACATTCCCTCTACAAGTGATAACTTAGGATAAGTTTCCTTTTCTGTGTGACTTACTTCACTTAGAGTCATCGTCCCTAAATCCACTCATCATGCTGCTACCAGCCTTATGACACTGATTTCATGGCTGAGTGATATTCCATTGTGCATAAGTACCACAACTTCTTTATCCATTTTTCTCTTTCCTGGGATATTTAAGGTGTACCGAAGTGGAGGTTCTTGGAAACAGAGCAGCCCTAAACTTTGGGGTGCCTGTGTCTTGTTGATTTTTAGGTTTCCCGATTTCTATGCCCATGAGTGGAAGTGCCCTATGCTCTCTAAGCTGTGTTTATTACATGTTTCAGGACGCAGCGTACACTTCTCCAGAGTGGCTGTTGGCAATTTCCACCCCGCCCATCAGCGTAGCAAGGCTCCCATGTCTCCATGGCCTGTCCTGCATTTCCGGTTTTTACACTTTTTTCAGCATGGCCCTTTTGACCGCTGGCAAGCGAGACTTCTTTGTAGCGCCGATTTGCCTTTCCGGCTTGCTTGGTTGGCCAAAAAGGGCGTATGCGTTTTTTCCTGAATATATTCAGGAAAAAACGCATACGCCCTTTTTGGCCAAGGGCATCATTGTCAACGCTTTGCCGCTTTTCATGTGCTTTCAAGGCGAGTCGAATCTACCTCCTGAAATCGGTTTCCTGCAATTCTGCCTTGCTTTCAAATCCTCTTCGTTGCCTTCCCTCAATATATTTGTGGACGAGAGTTATCATTTATAACTCTGCAGGTTTGTGAATTGCAGTGCCCCTGAGCTCCATTTGTCAACTCGCTTTTTTGGGAGCTGGCCGCAAAAGCGCAGGATTGCTTCAGGCCCTATTCTGGTTCCGGGGGGCAGGCTGAGCCTGTGGTTCATTCTTCTTCCTGATGGGAAAATAGAGTGACCTGTGCCTGTCCCAACACCTAGACCTAGTCTCTCATTGGTTCCCCCTCTTCCCGTTCATCCTCGGGACAAATTGCGACCTGTACGAAACAGGAGGTCAACGGTGCTGATTCTCCACGTAGGGAGATTGTTAGTGAAGCGGCTGGAATGGCGAACCCGAGCACAAGGAGAGGAGAAATGAGGTGCGTTTTAGAAACCTTTCCCGATCACACGGTGTACCATCTTCTGGGTTTCCCAGGCATGTTTTCGATGTAGGAAGATGCCCTTGAACCTGGAGATTTGGGACCCATGGCATGGGTACCATGCAGTATTACTTTAAAGGGTCTGCGTTTGCTCACCCAACCTCACCAATCCTCTCAGCCCCAAGAGTGTCCAGCCTTATGTCTCATCCAGCTGTGGGTCTAGATATGGTCAATCCAGGTTGCATCAGAGCCCCTGAACGGATTTTGTAAGAATTTCTCTCTCTTTCACTGTCTTTGTTTTATGGGGTTTTTTTTTTTAAGTAGTCTATTTTTATAATGGGGTTTAGCTGCTTTTCCCTGCTGTGTTTATGCCGCTTTACACCCTCTTGATTCACTTCCAGAGAGATATCAATACATAGGTTTTAATTCTCTTCCTAGTCAGATATATTCTTGGGCGGTGAATAGGGGGTGTTGAGTCCAGTTCACTGAGCAGGGAGTAGGTGTTGTCTATTACATATTTGGCTTGTGGAACGGTATCTGAGCTAATTTCAAACCCTTGTTGTATGCGTCGCCCCACCTCACCTTTCCCGTTAAGCAGCCATAGTGTGTTTTCTAAATGTGTGACTCTGTTCTGTTTTGGAATTCAGTTCAGGTGTAGCGATTTTGACATTCCCTCTACAAGTGATAACTTAGGATAAGTTTCCTTTTCTGTGTGACTTACTTCACTTAGAGTCATTGTCCCTAAATCCACTCATCATGCTGCTACTAGCCTTATGACACTGATTTCATGGCTGAGTGATATTCCATTGTGCATAAGTACCACAACTTCTTTATCCATTTTTCTCTTTCCTGGGATATTTAAGGTGTACCGAAGTGGAGGTTCTTGGAAACAGAGCAGCCCTAAACTTTGGGGTGCCTGTGTCTTGTTGATTTTTAGGTTTCCCGATTTCTACGCCCATGAGTGGAACTGCCCTATGCTCTCTAAGCTGTGTTTATTACATGTTTCAGGACGCAGCGTACACTTCTCCAGAGTGGCTGTTGGCAATTTCCATCCCGCCCATCAGCGTAGCAAGGCTCCCATGTCTCCATGGCCTGTCCTGCATTTCCGGTTTTTACACTTTTTTCAGCATGGCCCTTTTGACCTCTGGCAAGCGAGACTTCTTTGTAGCGCCGATTTGCCTTTCCGGCTTGCTTGGTTGGCCAAAAAGGGCGTATGCGTTTTTTCCTGAATATATTCAGGAAAAAACGCATACGCCCTTTTTTGCCAAGGGCATCATTGTCAAAGCTTTGCCGCTTTTCATGTGCTTTCAAGGCGAGTCGAATCTACCTCCTGAAACCGGTTTCCTGCAATTCTGCCTTGCTTTCAAATCCTCTTCGTTGCCTTCCCTCAATATATTTGTGGACAAGAGTTATCATTTACAACTCTGCAGGTTTGTGAATTGCAGTGCCCCTGAGCTCCATTTGTCAACTCGCTTTTTTGGGAGCTGGCCGCAAAAGCGCAGGATTGCTTCAGGCCCTATTCTGGTTCCGGGGTCCAGGCTGAGCCTGTGGTTCATTCTTCTTCCTGATGGGAAAATAGAGTGACCTGTGCCTGTCCCAACACCTAGAGCTAGTCTCTCATTGGTTCCCCCTCTTCCCGTTCATCCTCGGGACAAATTGCGACCTGTTCGAAACAGGAGGTCAACGGTGCTGATTCTCCACGTAGGGAGATTGTTAGTGATGCGGCTGGAATGGCGAACCCGAGCAGAAGGAGAGGAGAAATGAGGTGCGTTTTAGAAACCTTTCCCGATCACACGGTGTACCATCTTCTGGGTTTCCCAGGCATGTTTTCGATGTAGGAAGATGCCCTTGAACCTGGAGATTTGGGACCCATGGCATGGGTACCACGCAGTATTACTTTAAAGGGTCTGCATTTGCTCACCCAACCTCACCAATCCTCTCAGCCCCAAGAGTGTCCAGCCTTATGTCTCATCCAGCTGTGGGTCTAGATATGGTCAATCCAGGTTGCATCAGAGCCCCTGAACGGATTTTGTAAGAATTTCTCTCTCTTTCACTGTCTTTGTTTTATGGGTTTTTTTTTTTAAGTAGTCAATTTTTATAAGGGGGTTTAGCTTCTTTTCCTTGCTGTGTTTATGCCGCTTTACACCCTCTTGATTCACTTCCAGAGAGATATCAATACATAGGTTTTAAGACTCTTCCTAGTCAGATATATTCTTGGGTGGTGAATAGGGGGTGTTGAGTCCAGTTCACTGAGCAGGGAGTAGGTCTTGTCTATTACATATTTGGCTTGTGGAACGGTATCTGAGCTAATTTCAAACCCTTGTTTTATGCATCGCCCCACCTCACCTTTCCCGTTAAGCAGCCATAGTGTGTTTTCTAAATGTGTGACTCTGTTCTGTTTTGGAATTCAGTTCAGGTGTAGCGATTTTGACATTCCCTCTACAAGTGATAACTTAGGATAAGTTTCCTTTTCTGTGTGACTTACTTCACTTAGAGTCATTGTCCCTAAATCCACTCATCATGCTGCTACTAGCCTTATGACACTGATTTCATGGCTGAGTGATATTCCATTGTGCATAAGTACCACAACTTCTTTATCCATTTTTCTCTTTCCTGGGATATTTAAGGTGTACCGAAGTGGAGGTTCTTGGAAACAGAGCAGCCCTAAACTTTGGGGTGCCTGTGTCTTGTTGATTTTTAGGTTTCCCGATTTCTACGCCCATGAGTGGAAGTGCCCTATGCTCTCTAAGCTGTGTTTATTACATGTTTCAGGACGCAGCGTACACTTCTCCAGAGTGGCTGTTGGCAATTTCCATCCCGCCCATCAGCGTAGCAAGGCTCCCATGTCTCCATGGGCTGTCCTGCATTTCCGGTTTTTACACTTTTTTCAGCATGGCCCTTTTGACCTCTGGCAAGCGAGACTTCTTTGTAGCGCCGATTTGCCTTTCCGGCTTGCTTGGTTGGCCAAAAAGGGCGTATGCGTTTTTTCCTGAATATATTCAGGAAAAAACGCATACGCCCTTTTTGGCCAAGGGCATCATTGTCAACGCTTTGCCGCTTTTCATGTGCTTTCAAGGCGAGTCGAATCTACCTCCTGAAACCGGTTTCCTGCAATTCTGCCTTGCTTTCAAATCCTCTTCGTTGCCTTCCCTCAATATATTTGTGGACGAGAGTTATCATTTACAACTCTGCAGGTTTGTGAATTGCAGTGCCCCTGAGCTCCATTTGTCAACTCGCTTTTTTGGGAGCTGGCCGCAAAAGCGCAGGATTGCTTCAGGCCCTATTCTGGTTCCGGGGGGCAGGCTGAGCCTGTGGTTCATTCTTCTTCCTGATGGGAAAATAGAGTGACCTGTGCCTGTCCCAACACCTAGAGCTAGTCTCTCATTGGTTCCCCCTCTTCCCGTTCATCCTCGGGACAAATTGCGACCTGTACGAAACAGGAGGTCAACGGTGCTGATTCTCCACGTAGGGAGATTGTTAGTGAAGCGGCTGGAATGGCGAACCCGAGCACAAGGAGAGGAGAAATGAGGTGCGTTTTAGAAACCTTTCCCGATCACACGGTGTACCATCTTCTGGGTTTCCCAGGCATGTTTTCGATGTAGGAAGATGCCCTTGAACCTGGAGATTTGGGACCCATGGCATGGGTACCACGCAGTATTACTTTAAAGGGTCTGCGTTTGCTCACCCAACCTCACCAATCCTCTCAGCCCCAAGAGTGTCCAGCCTTATGTCTAATCCAGCTGTGGGTCTAGATATGGTCAATCCAGGTTGCATCAGAGCCCCTGAACGGATTTTGTAAGAATTTCTCTCTCTTTCACTGTCTTTGTTTTATGGGGTTTTGTTTTTTAAGTAGTCAATTTTTATAAGGGGGTTTAGCCTCTTTTCCTTGCTGTGTTTATGCCGCTTTACACCCTCTTGATTCACTTCCAGAGAGATATCAATACATAGGTTTTAAGACTCTTCCTAGTCAGATATATTCTTGGGTGGTGAATAGGGGGTGTTGAGTCCAGTTCACTGAGCAGGGAGTAGGTCTTGTCTGTTACATATTTGGCTTGTGGAACGGTATCTGAGCTAATTTCAAACCCTTGTTTTATGCATCGCCCCACCTCACCTTTCCCGTTAAGTAGCCATAGTGTGTTTTCTAAATGTGTGACTCTGTTCTATTTTGGAATTCAGTTCAGGTGTAGCGATTTTGACATTCCCTCTCTAAGTGATATCTTAGGATAAGAGTCCTTTTTTGTGTGACTTACTTCACTTAGAGTCATCGTCCCTAAATCCACTCATCATGCTGCTACTAGCCTTATGACACTGATTTCATGGCTGAGTGATATTCCATTGTGCATAAGTACCACAACTTCTTTATCCATTTTTCTCTTTCCTGGGATATTTAAGGTGTACCGAAGTGGAGGTTCTTGGAAACAGAGCAGCCCTAAACTTTGGGGTGCCTGTGTCTTGTTGATTTTTAGGTTTCCCGATTTCTACGCCCATGAGTGGAACTGCCCTATGTTCTCTAAGCTGTGTTTATTACATGTTTCAGGACGCAGCGTACACTTCTCCAGAGTGGCTGTTGGCAATTTCCATCCCGCCCATCAGCGTAGCAAGGCTCCCATGTCTCCATGGGCTGTCCTGCATTTCCGGTTTTTACACTTTTTTCAGCATGGCCCTTTTGACCTCTGGCAAGCGAGACTTCTTTGTAGCGCCGATTTGCCTTTCCGGCTTGCTTGGTTGGCCAAAAAGGGCGTATGCGTTTTTTCCTGAATATATTCAGGAAAAAACGCATACGCCCTTTTTGGCCAAGTACATCATTGTCAAAGCTTTGCCGATTTTCATGTGCTTTCAAGGCGAGTCGAATCTACCTCCTGAAACCGGTTTCCTGCAATTCTGCCTTGCTTTCAAATCCTCTTCGTTGCCTTCCCTCAATATATTTGTGGACAAGAGTTATCATTTACAACTCTGCAGGTTTGTGAATTGCAGTGCCCCTGAGCTCCATTTGTCAACTCGCTTTTTTGGGAGCTGGCCGCAAAAGCGCAGGATTGCTTCAGGCCCTATTCTGGTTCCGGGGTCCAGGCTGAGCCTGTGGTTCATTCTTCTTCCTGATGGGAAAATAGAGTGACCTGTGCCTGTCCCAACACCTAGAGCTAGTCTCTCATTGGTTCCCCCTCTTCCCGTTCATCCTGAGGACAAATTGCAACCTGTACGAAACAGGAGGTCAACGGTGCTGATTCTCCACTTAGGGAGATTGTTAGTGAAGCGGCTGGAATGGCGAATCCGAGCACAAGGAGAGGAGAAATGAGGTGCATTTTAGAAACCTTTCCCGATCACACGGTGTACCATCTTCTGGGTTTCCCAGGCATGTTTTCGATGTAGGAAGATGCCCTTGAACCTGGAGATTTGGGACCCATGGCATGGGTACCATGCAGTATTACTTTAAAGGGTCTGCGTTTGCTCACCCAACCTCACCAATCCTCTCAGCCCCAAGAGTGTCCAGCCTTATGTCTCATCCAGCTGTGGGTCTAGATATGGTCAATCCAGGTTGCATCAGAGCCCCTGAACGGATTTTGTAAGAATTTCTCTCTCTTTCACTGTCTTTGTTTTATGGGTTTTTTTTTTTAAAGTAGTCTATTTTTATAATGGGGTTTAGCTGCTTTTCCCTGCTGTGTTTATGCCGCTTTACACCCTCTTGATTCACTTCCAGAGAGATATCAATACATAGGTTTTAAGACTCTTCCTAGTCAGATATATTCTTGGGTGGTGAATAGGGGGTGTTGAGTCCAGTTCACTGAGCAGGGATTAGGACTTGTCTGTTACATATTTGGCTTGTGGAACGGTATCTGAGCTAATTTCAAACCCTTGTTGTATGCATCGCCCCACCTCACCTTTCCCGTTAAGCAGCCATAGTGTGTTTTCTAAATGTGTGACTCTGTTCTGTTTTGGAATTCAGTTCAGGTGTAGCGATTTTGACATTCCCTCTACAAGTGATAACTTAGGATAAGTTTCCTTTTCTGTGTGACTTACTTCACTTAGAGTCATCGTCCCTAAATCCACTCATCATGCTGCTACTAGCCTTATGACACTGATTTCATGGCTGAGTGATATTCCATTGTGCATAAGTACCACAACTTCTTTATCCATTTTTCTCTTTCCTGGGATATTTAAGGTGTACCGAAGTGGAGGTTCTTGGAAACAGAGCAGCCCTAAACTTTGGGGTGCCTGTGTCTTGTTGATTTTTAGGTTTCCCGATTTCTACGCCCATGAGTGGAAGTGCCCTATGCTCTCTAAGCTGTGTTTATTCCATGTTTCAGAACGCAGCGTACACTTCTCCAGAGTGGCTGTTGGCAATTTCCACCCCGCCCATCAGCGTAGCAAGGCTCCCATGTCTCCATGGCCTGTCCTGCATTTCTGGTTTTTACACTTTTTTCAGCATGGCCCTTTTGACCTCTGGCAAGCCAGACTTCTTTGTAGCGCCGATTTGCCTTTCCGGCTTGCTTGGTTGGCCAAAAAGGGCGTATGCGTTTTTTCCTGAATATATTCAGGAAAAAACGCATACGCCATTTTTGGCCAACGGCATCATTGTCAACGCTTTGCCGCTTTTCATGTGCTTTCAAGGCGAGTCGAATCTACATCCTGAAACCGGTTTCCTGCAATTCTGCCTTGCTTTCAAATCCTCTTCGTTGCCTTCCCTCAATATATTTGTGGACGAGCGTTATCATTTACAACTCTGCAGGTTTGTGAATTGCAGTGCCCCTGAGCTCCATTTGTCAACTCGCTTTTTTGGGAGCTGGCCGCAAAAGCGCAGGATTGCTTCAGGCCCTATTCTGGTTCCGGGGGGCAGGCTGAGCCTGTGGTTCATTCTTCTTCCTGATGGGAAAATAGAGTGACCTGTGCCTGTCCCAACACCTAGAGCTAGTCTCTCATTGGTTCCCCCTCTTCCCGTTCATCCTCGGGACAAATTGCGACCTGTTCGAAACAGGAGGTCAACGGTGCTGATTCTCCACGTAGGGAGATTGTTAGTGATGCGGCTGGAATGGCGAACCCGAGCAAAAGGACAGGAGAAATGAGGTGCGTTTTAGAAACCTTTCCCGATCACACGGTGTACCATCTTCTGGGTTTCCCAGGCATGTTTTCGATGTAGGAAGATGCCCTTGAACCTGGAGATTTGGGACCCATGGCATGGGTACCACGCAGTATTACTTTAAAGGGTCTGCGTTTGCTCACCCAACCTCACCAATCCTCTCAGCCCCAAGAGTGTCCAGCCTTATGTCTCATCCAGCTGTGGGTCTAGATATGGTCAATCCAGGTTGCATCAGAGCCCCTGAACGGATTTTGTAAGAATTTCTCTCTCTTTCACTGTCTTTGTTTTATGGGTTTTTTTTTTTTTAAGTAGTCAATTTTTATAAGGGGGTTTAGCTTCTTTTCCTTGCTGTGTTTATGCCGCTTTACACCCTCTTGATTCACTTCCAGAGAGATATCAATACATAGGTTTTAAGACTCTTCCTAGTCAGATATATTCTTGGGTGGTGAATAGGGGGTGTTGAGTCCAGTTCACTGAGCAGGGAGTAGGTCTTGTCTATTACATATTTGGCTTGTGGAACGGTATCTGAGCTAATTTCAAACCCTTGTTTTATGCATCGCCCCACCTCACCTTTCCCGTTAAGCAGCCATAGTGTGTTTTCTAAATGTGTGACTCTGTTCTGTTTTGGAATTCAGTTCAGGTGTAGCGATTTTGACATTCCCTCTACAAGTGATAACTTAGGATAAGTTTCCTTTTCTGTGTGACTTACTTCACTTAGAGTCATTGTCCCTAAATCCACTCATCATGCTGCTACTAGCCTTATGACACTGATTTCATGGCTGAGTGATATTCCATTGTGCATAAGTACCACAACTTCTTTATCCATTTTTCTCTTTCCTGGGATATTTAAGGTGTACCGAAGTGGAGGTTCTTGGAAACAGAGCAGCCCTAAACTTTGGGGTGCCTGTGTCTTGTTGATTTTTAGGTTTCCCGATTTCTACGCCCATGAGTGGAAGTGCCCTATGCTCTCTAAGCTGTGTTTATTACATGTTTCAGGACGCAGCGTACACTTCTCCAGAGTGGCTGTTGTCAATTTCCATCCCGCCCATCAGCGTAGCAAGGCTCCCATGTCTCCATGGCCTGTCCTGCATTTCCGGTTTTTACACTTTTTTCAGCATGGCCCTTTTGACCTCTGGCAAGCCAGACTTCTTTGTAGCGCCGATTTGCCTTTCCGGCTTGCTTGGTTGGCCAAAAAGGGCGTATGCGTTTTTTCCTGAATATATTCAGGAAAAAACGCATACGCCCTTTTTGGCCAAGGGCATCATTGTCAACGCTTTGCCGCTTTTCATGTGCTTTCAAGGCGAGTCGAATCTACCTCCTGAAACCGGTTTCCTGCAATTCTGCCTTGCTTTCAAATCCTCTTCGTTGCCTTCCCTCAATATATTTGTGGACGAGAGTTATCATTTATAACTCTGCAGGTTTGTGAATTGCAGTGCCCCTGAGCTCCATTTGTCAACTCGCTTTTTTGGGAGCTGGCCGCAAAAGCGCAGGATTGCTTCAGGCCCTATTCTGGTTCCGGGGGGCAGGCTGAGCCTGTGGTTCATTCTTCTTCCTGATGGGAAAATAGAGTGACCTGTGCCTGTCCCAACACCTAGAGCTAGTCTCTCATTGGTTCCCCCTCTTCCCGTTCATCCTCGGGACAAATTGCGACCTGTACGAAACAGGAGGTCAACGGTGCTGATTCTCCACGTAGGGAGATTGTTAGTGAAGCGGCTGGAATGGCGAACCCGAGCACAAGGAGAGGAGAAATGAGGTGCGTTTTAGAAACCTTTCCCGATCACACGGTGTACCATCTTCTGGGTTTCCCAGGCATGTTTTCGATGTAGGAAGATGCCCTTGAACCTGGAGATTTGGGACCCATGGCATGGGTACCACGCAGTATTACTTTAAAGGGTCTGCGTTTGCTCACCCAACCTCACCAATCCTCTCAGCCCCAAGAGTGTCCAGCCTTATGTCTCATCCAGCTGTGGGTCTAGATATGGTCAATCCAGGTTGCATCAGAGCCCCTGAACGGATTTTGTAAGAATTTCTCTCTCTTTCACTGTCTTTGTTTTATGGGGTTTTGTTTTTTAAGTAGTCAATTTTTATAAGGGGGTTTAGCCTCTTTTCCTTGCTGTGTTTATGCCGCTTTACACCCTCTTGATTCACTTCCAGAGAGATATCAATACATAGGTTTTAAGACTCTTCCTAGTCAGATATATTCTTGGGTGGTGAATAGGGGGTGTTGAGTCCAGTTCACTGAGCAGGGAGTAGGTCTTGTCTGTTACATATTTGGCTTGTGGAACGGTATCTGAGCTAATTTCAAACCCTTGTTTTATGCATCGCCCCACCTCACCTTTCCCGTTAAGCAGCCATAGTGTGTTTTCTAAATGTGTGACTCTGTTCTATTTTGGAATTCAGTTCAGGTGTAGCGATTTTGACATTCCCTCTCTAAGTGATATCTTAGGATAAGTGTCCTTTTTTGTGTGACTTACTTCACTTAGAGTCATCGTCCCTAAATCCACTCATCATGCTGCTACTAGCCTTATGACACTGATTTCATGGCTGAGTGATATTCCATTGTGCATAAGTACCACAACTTCTTTATCCATTTTTCTCTTTCCTGGGATATTTAAGGTGTACCGAAGTGGAGGTTCTTGGAAACAGAGCAGCCCTAAACTTTGGGGTGCCTGTGTCTTGTTGATTTTTAGGTTTCCCGATTTCTACGCCCATGAGTGGAACTGCCCTATGTTCTCTAAGCTGTGTTTATTACATGTTTCAGGACGCAGCGTACACTTCTCCAGAGTGGCTGTTGGCAATTTCCATCCCGCCCATCAGCGTAGCAAGGCTCCCATGTCTCCATGGGCTGTCCTGCATTTCCGGTTTTTACACTTTTTTCAGCATGGCCCTTTTGACCTCTGGCAAGCGAGACTTCTTTGTAGCGCCGATTTGCCTTTCCGGCTTGCTTGGTTGGCCAAAAAGGGCGTATGCGTTTTTTCCTGAATATATTCAGGAAAAAACGCATACGCCCTTTTTGGCCAAGTACATCATTGTCAAAGCTTTGCCGCTTTTCATGTGCTTTCAAGGCGAGTCGAATCTACCTCCTGAAACCGGTTTCCTGCAATTCTGCCTTGCTTTCAAATCCTCTTCGTTGCCTTCCCTCAATATATTTGTGGACAAGAGTTATCATTTACAACTCTGCAGGTTTGTGAATTGCAGTGCCCCTGAGCTCCATTTGTCAACTCGCTTTTTTGGGAGCTGGCCGCAAAAGCGCAGGATTGCTTCAGGCCCTATTCTGGTTCCGGGGTCCAGGCTGAGCCTGTGGTTCATTCTTCTTCCTGATGGGAAAATAGAGTGACCTGTGCCTGTCCCACCACCTAGAGCTAGTCTCTCATTGGTTCCCCCTCTTCCCGTTCATCCTGAGGACAAATTGCAACCTGTACGAAACAGGAGGTCAACGGTGCTGATTCTCCACGTAGGGAGATTGTTAGTGAAGCGGCTGGAATGGCGAACCCGAGCACAAGGAGAGGAGAAATGAGGTGCGTTTTAGAAACCTTTCCCGATCACACGGTGTACCATCTTCTGGGTTTCCCAGGCATGTTTTCGATGTAGGAAGATGACCTTGAACCTGGAGATTTGGGACCCATGGCATGGGTACCATGCAGTATTACTTTAAAGGGTCTGCGTTTGCTCACCCAACCTCACCAATCCTCTCAGCCCCAAGAGTGTCCAGCCTTATGTCTCATCCAGCTGTGGGTCTAGATATGGTCAATCCAGGTTGCATCAGAGCCCCTGAACGGATTTTGTAAGAATTTCTCTCTCTTTCACTGTCTTTGTTTTATGGGGTTTTTTTTTTTAAGTAGTCTATTTTTATAATGGGGTTTAGCTGCTTTTCCTTGCTGTGTTTATGCCGCTTTACACCCTCTTGATTCACTTCCAGAGAGATATCAATACATAGGTTTTAAGACTCTTCCTAGTCAGATATATTCTTGGGCGGTGAATAGGGGGTGTTGAGTCCAGTTCACTGAGCAGGGAGTAGGTGTTGTCTATTACATATTTGGCTTGTGGAACGGTATCTGAGCTAATTTCAAACCCTTGTTGTATGCATCGCCCCACCTCACCTTTCCCGTTAAGCAGCCATAGTGTGTTTTCTAAATGTGTGACTCTGTTCTGTTTTGGAATTCAGTTCAGGTGTAGCGATTTTGACATTCCCTCTACAAGTGATAACTTAGGATAAGTTTCCTTTTCTGTGTGACTTACTTCACTTAGAGTCATCGTCCCTAAATCCACTCATCATGCTGCTACTAGCCTTATGACACTGATTTCATGGCTGAGTGATATTCCATTGTGCATAAGTACCACAACTTCTTTATCCATTTTTCTCTTTCCTGGGATATTTAAGGTGTACCGAAGTGGAGGTTCTTGGAAACAGAGCAGCCCTAAACTTTGGGGTGCCTGTGTCTTGTTGATTTTTAGGTTTCCCGATTTCTACGCCCATGAGTGGAAGTGCCCTATGCTCTCTAAGCTGTGTTTATTCCATGTTTCAGAACGCAGCGTACACTTCTCCAGAGTGGCTGTTGGCAATTTCCACCCCGCCCATCAGCGTAGCAAGGCTCCCATGTCTCCATGGCCTGTCCTGCATTTCCGGTTTTTACACTTTTTTCAGCATGGCCCTTTTGACCGCTGGCAAGCGAGACTTCTTTGTAGCGCCGATTTGCCTTTCCGGCTTGCTTGGTTGGCCAAAAAGGGCGTATGCGTTTTTTCCTGAATATATTCAGGAAAAAACGCATACGCCCTTTTTGGCCAAGGGCATCATTGTCAACGCTTTGCCGCTATTCATGTGCTTTCAAGGCGAGTCGAATCTACCTCCTGAAACCGGTTTCCTGCAATTCTGCCTTGCTTTCAAATCCTCTTCGTTGCCTTCCCTCAATATATTTGTGGACGAGAGTTATCATTTACAACTCTGCAGGTTTGTGAATTGCAGTGCCCCTGAGCTCCATTTGTCAACTCGCTTTTTTGGGAGCTGGCCGCAAAAGCGCAGGATTGCTTCAGGCCCTATTCTGGTTCCGGGGGGCAGGCTGAGCCTGTGGTTCATTCTTCTTCTTGATGGGAAAATAGAGTGACCTGTGCCTGTCCCAACACCTAGAGCTAGTCTCTCATTGGTTCCCCCTCTTCCCGTTCATCCTCGGGACAAATTGCGACCTGTTCGAAACAAGAGGTCAACGGTGCTGATTCTCCACGTAGGGAGATTGTTAGTGATGCGGCTGGAATGGCGAACCCGAGCAAAAGGACAGGAGAAATGAGGTGCGTTTTAGAAACCTTTCCCGATCACACGGTGTACCATCTTCTGGGTTTCCCAGGCATGTTTTCGATGTAGGAAGATGCCCTTGAACCTGGAGATTTGGGACCCATGGCATGGGTACCACGCAGTATTACTTTAAAGGGTCTGCGTTTGCTCACCCAACCTCACCAATCCTCTCAGCCCCAAGAGTGTCCAGCCTTATGTCTCATCCAGCTGTGGGTCTAGATATGGTCAATCCAGGTTGCATCAGAGCCCCTGAACGGATTTTGTAAGAATTTCTCTCTCTTTCACTGTCTTTGTTTTATGGGGTTTTTTTTTTAAGTAGTCAATTTTTATAAGGGGGTTTAGCCTCTTTTCCTTGCTGTGTTTATGCCGCTTTACACCCTCTTGATTCACTTCCAGAGAGATATCAATACATAGGTTTTAAGACTCTTCCTAGTCAGATATATTCTTGGGTGGTGCATAGGGGGTGTTGAGTCCAGTTCACTGAGCAGGGAGTAGGTCTTGTCTATTACATATTTGGCTTGTGGAACGGTATCTGAGCTAATTTCAAACCCTTGTTTTATGCATCGCCCCACCTCACCTTTCCCGTTAAGCAGCCATAGTGTGTTTTCTAAATGTGTGACTCTGTTCTGTTTTGGAATTCAGTTCAGGTGTAGCGATTTTGACATTCCCTCTACAAGTGATAACTTAGGATAAGTTTCCTTTTCTGTGTGACTTACTTCACTTAGAGTCATTGTCCCTAAATCCACTCATCATGCTGCTACTAGCCTTATGACACTGATTTCATGGCTGAGTGATATTCCATTGTGCATAAGTACCACAACTTCTTTATCCATTTTTCTCTTTCCTGGGATATTTAAGGTGTACCGAAGTGGAGGTTCTTGGAAACAGAGCAGCCCTAAACTTTGGGGTGCCTGTGTCTTGTTGATTTTTAGGTTTCCCGATTTCTACGCCCATGAGTGGAAGTGCCCTATGCTCTCTAAGCTGTGTTTATTACATGTTTCAGGACGCACCGTACACTTCTCCAGAGTGGCTGTTGGCAATTTCCATCCCGCCCATCAGCGTAGCAAGGCTCCCATGTCTCCATGGCCTGTCCTGCATTTCCGGTTTTTACACTTTTTTCAGCATGGCCCTTTTGACCTCTGGCAAGCCAGACTTCTTTGTAGCGCCGATTTGCCTTTCCGGCTTGCTTGGTTGGCCAAAAAGGGCGTATGCGTTTTTTCCTGAATATATTCAGGAAAAAACGCATACGCCCTTTTTGGCCAAGGGCATCATTGTCAACGCTTTGCCGCTTTTCATGTGCTTTCAAGGCGAGTCGAATCTACCTCCTGAAACCGGTTTCCTGCAATTCTGCCTTGCTTTCAAATCCTCTTCGTTGCCTTCCCTCAATATATTTGTGGACGAGAGTTATCATTTACAACTCTGCAGGTTTGTGAATTGCAGTGCCCCTGAGCTCCATTTGTCAACTCGCTTTTTTGGGAGCTGGCCGCAAAAGCGCAGGATTGCTTCAGGCCCTATTCTGGTTCCGGGGGGCAGGCTGAGCCTGTGGTTCATTCTTCTTCCTGATGGGAAAATAGAGTGACCTGTGCCTGTCCCAACACCTAGAGCTAGTCTCTCATTGGTTCCCCCTCTTCCCGTTCATCCTCGGGACAAATTGCGACCTGTACGAAACAGGAGGTCAACGGTGCTGATTCTCCACGTAGGGAGATTGTTAGTGATGCGGCTGGAATGGCGAACCCGAGCACAAGGAGAGGAGAAATGAGGTGCGTTTTAGAAACCTTTCCCGATCACACGGTGTACCATCTTCTGGGTTTCCCAGGCATGTTTTCGATGTAGGAAGATGCTCTTGAACCTGGAGATTTGGGACCCATGGCATGGGTACCACGCAGTATTACTTTAAAGGGTCTGCGTTTGCTCACCCAACCTCACCAATCCTCTCAGCCCCAAGAGTGTCCAGCCTTATGTCTCATCCAGCTGTGGGTCTAGATATGGTCAATCCAGGTTGCATCAGAGCCCCTGAACGGATTTTGTAAGAATTTCTCTCTCTTTCACTGTCTTTGTTTTATGGGGTTTTGTTTTTTAAGTAGTCAATTTTTATAAGGGGGTTTAGCCTCTTTTCCTTGCTGTGTTTATGCCGCTTTACACCCTCTTGATTCACTTCCAGAGAGATATCAATACATAGGTTTTAAGACTCTTCCTAGTCAGATATATTCTTGGGTGGTGAATAGGGGGTGTTGAGTCCAGTTCACTGAGCAGGGAGTAGGTCTTGTCTGTTACATATTTGGCTTGTGGAACGGTATCTGAGCTAATTTCAAACCCTTGTTT
Organism: Eubalaena glacialis; assembly: GCF_028564815.1. NCBI lineage: Eukaryota > Metazoa > Chordata > Mammalia > Artiodactyla > Balaenidae > Eubalaena > Eubalaena glacialis. Next base: position 78,201,430 of record NC_083727.1, on the reverse strand, counting down.
TATGCATCGCCCCACCTCACCTTTCCCGTTAAGCAGCCATAGTGTGTTTTCTAAATGTGTGACTCTGTTCTATTTTGGAATTCAGTTCAGGTGTAGCGATTTTGACATTCCCTCTCTAAGTGATATCTTAGGATAAGTGTCCTTTTTTGTGTGACTTACTTCACTTAGAGTCATCGTCCCTAAATCCACTCATCATGCTGCTACTAGCCTTATGACACTGATTTCATGGCTGAGTGATATTCCATTGTGCATAAGTACCACAACTTCTTTATCCATTTTTCTCTTTCCTGGGATATTTAAGGTGTACCGAAGTGGAGGTTCTTGGAAACAGAGCAGCCCTAAACTTTGGGGTGCCTGTGTCTTGTTGATTTTTAGGTTTCCCGATTTCTACGCCCATGAGTGGAAGTGCCCTATGCTCTCTAAGCTGTGTTTATTCCATGTTTCAGGAAGCAGCGTACACTTCTCCAGAGTGGCTGTTGGCAATTTCCACCCCGCCCATCAGCGTAGCAAGGCTCCCATGTCTCCATGGCCTGTCCTGCATTTCCGGTTTTTACACTTTTTTCAGCATGGCCCTTTTGACCGCTGGCAAGCGAGACTTCTTTGTAGCGCCGATTTGCCTTTCCGGCTTGCTTGGTTGGCCAAAAAGGGCGTATGCGTTTTTTCCTGAATATATTCAGGAAAAAACGCATACGCCCTTTTTGGCCAAGGGCATCATTGTCAACGCTTTGCCGCTTTTCATGTGCTTTCAAGGCGAGTCGAATCTACCTCCTGAAACCGGTTTCCTGCAATTCTGCCTTGCTTTCAAATCCTCTTCGTTGCCTTCCCTCAATATATTTGTGGACGAGAGTTATCATTTACAACTCTGCAGGTTTGTGAATTGCAGTGCCCCTGAGCTCCATTTGTCAACTCGCTTTTTTGGGAGCTGGCCGCAAAAGCGCAGGATTGCTTCAGGCCCTATTCTGGTTCCGGGGGGCAGGCTGAGCCTGTGGTTCATTCTTCTTCCTGATGGGAAAATAGAGTGACCTGTGCCTGTCCCAACACCTAGAGCTAGTCTCTCATTGGTTCCCCCTCTTCCCGTTCATCCTCGGGACAAATTGCGACCTGTTCGAAACAGGAGGTCAACGGTGCTGATTCTCCACGTAGGGAGATTGTTAGTGATGCGGCTGGAATGGCGAACCCGAGCAAAAGGACAGGAGAAATGAGGTGCGTTTTAGAAACCTTTCCCGATCACACGGTGTACCATCTTCTGGGTTTCCCAGGCATGTTTTCGATGTAGGAAGATGCCCTTGAACCTGGAGATTTGGGACCCATGGCATGGGTACCACGCAGTATTACTTTAAAGGGTCTGCGTTTGCTCACCCAACCTCACCAATCCTCTCAGCCCCAAGAGTGTCCAGCCTTATGTCTCATCCAGCTGTGGGTCTAGATATGGTCAATCCAGGTTGCATCAGAGCCCCTGAACGGATTTTGTAAGAATTTCTCTCTCTTTCACTGTCTTTGTTTTATGGGGTTTTTTTTTTTAAGTAGTCAATTTTTATAAGGGGGTTTAGCTTCTTTTCCTTGCTGTGTTTATGCCGCTTTACACCCTCTTGATTCACTTCCAGAGAGATATCAATACATAGGTTTTAAGACTCTTCCTAGTCAGATATATTCTTGGGTGGTGAATAGGGGGTGTTGAGTCCAGTTCACTGAGCAGGGAGTAGGTCTTGTCTATTACATATTTGGCTTGTGGAACGGTATCTGAGCTAATTTCAAACCCTTGTTTTATGCATCGCCCCACCTCAGCTTTCCCGTTAAGCAGCCATAGTGTGTTTTCTAAATGTGTGACTCTGTTCTGTTTTGGAATTCAGTTCAGGTGTAGCGATTTTGACATTCCCTCTACAAGTGATAACTTAGGATAAGTTTCCTTTTCTGTGTGACTTACTTCACTTAGAGTCATTGTCCCTAAATCCACTCATCATGCTGCTACTAGCCTTATGACACTGATTTCATGGCTGAGTGATATTCCATTGTGCATAAGTACCACAACTTCTTTATCCATTTTTCTCTTTCCTGGGATATTTAAGGTGTACCGAAGTGGAGGTTCTTGGAAACAGAGCAGCCCTAAACTTTGGGGTGCCTGTGTCTTGTTGATTTTTAGGTTTCCCGATTTCTACGCCCATGAGTGGAAGTGCCCTATGCTCTCTAAGCTGTGTTTATTACATGTTTCAGGACACAGCGTACACTTCTCCAGAGTGGCTGTTGGCAATTTCCATCCCGCCCATCAGCGTAGCAAGGCTCCCATGTCTCCATGGCCTGTCCTGCATTTCCGGTTTTTACACTTTTTTCAGCATGGCCCTTTTGACCTCTGGCAAGCCAGACTTCTTTGTAGCGCCGATTTGCCTTTCCGGCTTGCTTGGTTGGCCAAAAAGGGCGTATGCGTTTTTTCCTGAATATATTCAGGAAAAAACGCATACGCCCTTTTTGGCCAAGGGCATCATTGTCAACGCTTTGCCGCTTTTCATGTGCTTTCAAGGCGAGTCGAATCTACCTCCTGAAACCGGTTTCCTGCAATTCTGCCTTGCTTTCAAATCCTCTTCGTTGCCTTCCCTCAATATATTTGTGGACGAGAGTTATCATTTACAACTCTGCAGGTTTGTGAATTGCAGTGCCCCTGAGCTCCATTTGTCAACTCGCTTTTTTGGGAGCTGGCCGCAAAAGCGCAGGATTGCTTCAGGCCCTATTCTGGTTCCGGGGGGCAGGCTGAGCCTGTGGTTCATTCTTCTTCCTGATGGGAAAATAGAGTGACCTGTGCCTGTCCCAACACCTAGAGCTAGTCTCTCATTGGTTCCCCCTCTTCCCGTTCATCCTCGGGACAAATTGCGACCTGTACGAAACAGGAGGTCAACGGTGCTGATTCTCCACGTAGGGAGATTGTTAGTGAAGCGTCTGGAATGGCGAACCCGAGCACAAGGAGAGGAGAAATGAGGTGCGTTTTAGAAACCTTTCCCGATCACACGGTGTACCATCTTCTGGGTTTCCCAGGCATGTTTTCGATGTAGGAAGATGCCCTTGAACCTGGAGATTTGGGACCCATGGCATGGGTACCACGCAGTATTATTTTAAAGGGTCTGCGTTTGCTCACCCAACCTCACCAATCCTCTCAGCCCCAAGAGTGTCCAGCCTTATGTCTCATCCAGCTGTGGGTCTAGATATGGTCAATCCAGGTTGCATCAGAGCCCCTGAACGGATTTTGTAAGAATTTCTCTCTCTTTCACTGTCTTTGTTTTATGGGGTTTTGTTTTTTAAGTAGTCAATTTTTATAAGGGGGTTTAGCCTCTTTTCCTTGCTGTGTTTATGCCGCTTTACACCCTCTTGATTCACTTCCAGAGAGATATCAATACATAGGTTTTAAGACTCTTCCTAGTCAGATATATTCTTGGGTGGTGAATAGGGGGTGTTGAGTCCAGTTCACTGAGCAGGGAGTAGGTCTTGTCTGTTACATATTTGGCTTGTGGAACGGTATCTGAGCTAATTTCAAACCCTTGTTTTATGCATCGCCCCACCTCACCTTTCCCGTTAAGCAGCCATAGTGTGTTTTCTAAATGTGTGACTCTGTTCTATTTTGGAATTCAGTTCAGGTGTAGCGATTTTGACATTCCCTCTCTAAGTGATATCTTAGGATAAGTGTCCTTTTTTGTGTGACTTACTTCACTTAGAGTCATCGTCCCTAAATCCACTCATCATGCTGCTACTAGCCTTATGACACTGATTTCATGGCTGAGTGATATTCCATTGTGCATAAGTACCACAACTTCTTTATCCATTTTTCTCTTTCCTGGGATATTTAAGGTGTACCGAAGTGGAGGTTCTTGGAAACAGAGCAGCCCTAAACTTTGGGGTGCCTGTGTCTTGTTGATTTTTAGGTTACCCGATTTCTACGCCCATGAGTGGAACTGCCCTATGTTCTCTAAGCTGTGTTTATTACATGTTTCAGGACGCAGCGTACACTTCTCCAGAGTGGCTGTTGGCAATTTCCATCCCGCCCATCAGCGTAGCAAGGCTCCCATGTCTCCATGGGCTGTCCTGCATTTCCGGTTTTTACACTTTTTTCAGCATGGCCCTTTTGACCTCTGGCAAGCGAGACTTCTTTGTAGCGCCGATTTGCCTTTCCGGCTTGCTTGGTTGGCCAAAAAGGGCGTATGCGTTTTTTCCTGAATATATTCAGGAAAAAACGCATACGCCCTTTTTGGCCAAGTACATCATTGTCAAAGCTTTGCCGCTTTTCATGTGATTTCAAGGCGAGTCGAATCTACCTCCTGAAACCGGTTTCCTGCAATTCTGCCTTGCTTTCAAATCCTCTTCGTTGCCTTCCCTCAATATATTTGTGGACAAGAGTTATCATTTACAACTCTGCAGGTTTGTGAATTGCAGTGCCCCTGAGCTCCATTTGTCAACTCGCTTTTTTGGGAGCTGGCCGCAAAAGCGCAGGATTGCTTCAGGCCCTATTCTGGTTCCGGGGTCCAGGCTGAGCCTGTGGTTCATTCTTCTTCCTGATGGGAAAATAGAGTGACCTGTGCCTGTCCCAATACCTAGAGCTAGTCTCTCATTGGTTCCCCCTCTTCCCGTTCATCCTGAGGACAAATTGCAACCTGTACGAAACAGGAGGTCAACGGTGCTGATTCTCCACGTAGGGAGATTGTTAGTGAAGCGGCTGGAATGGCGAACCCGAGCACAAGGAGAGGAGAAATGAGGTGCGTTTTAGAAACCTTTCCCGATCACACGGTGTACCATCTTCTGGGTTTCCCAGGCATGTTTTCGATGTAGGAAGATGCCCTTGAACCTGGAGATTTGGGACCCATGGCATGGGTACCATGCAGTATTACTTTAAAGGGTCTGCGTTTGCTCACCCAACCTCACCAATCCTCTCAGCCCCAAGAGTGTCCAGCCTTATGTCTCATCCAGCTGTGGGTCTAGATATGGTCAATCCAGGTTGCATCAGAGCCCCTGAACGGATTTTGTAAGAATTTCTCTCTCTTTCACTGTCTTTGTTTTATGGGTTTTTTTTTTTTAAGTAGTCTATTCTTATAATGGGGTTTAGCTGCTTTTCCCTGCTGTGTTTATGCCGCTTTACACCCTCTTGATTCACTTCCAGAGAGATATCAATACATAGGTTTTAAGACTCTTCCTAGTCAGATATATTCTTGGGCGGTGAATAGGGGGTGTTGAGTCCAGTTCACTGAGCAGGGATTAGGACTTGTCTGTTACATATTTGGCTTGTGGAACGGTATCTGAGCTAATTTCAAACCCTTGTTGTATGCATCGCCCCACCTCACCTTTCCCGTTAAGCAGCCATAGTGTGTTTTCTAAATGTGTGACTCTGTTCTGTTTTGGAATTCAGTTCAGGTGTAGCGATTTTGACATTCCTTCTACAAGTGATAACTTAGGATAAGTTTCCTTTTCTGTGTGACTTACTTCACTTAGAGTCATCGTCCCTAAATCCACTCATCATGCTGCTACTAGCCTTATGACACTGATTTCATGGCTGAGTGATATTCCATTGTGCATAAGTACCACAACTTCTTTATCCATTTTTCTCTTTCCTGGGATATTTAAGGTGTACCGAAGTGGAGGTTCTTGGAAACAGAGCAGCCCTAAACTTTGGGGTGCCTGTGTCTTGTTGATTTTTAGGTTTCCCGATTTCTACGCCCATGAGTGGAAGTGCCCTATGCTCTCTAAGCTGTGTTTATTCCATGTTTCAGAACGCAGCGTACACTTCTCCAGAGTGGCTGTTGGCAATTTCCACCCCGCCCATCAGCGTAGCAAGGCTCCCATGTCTCCATGGCCTGTCCTGCATTTCCGGTTTTTACACTTTTTTCAGCATGGCCCTTTTGACAGCTGGCAAGCGAGACTTCTTTGTAGCGCCGATTTGCCTTTCCGGCTTGCTTGGTTGGCCAAAAAGGGCGTATGCGTTTTTTCCTGAATATATTCAGGAAAAAACGCATACGCCCTTTTTGGCCAAGGGCATCATTGTCAACGCTTTGCCGCTTTTCATGTGCTTTCAAGGCGAGTCGAATCTACCTCCTGAAACCGGTTTCCTGCAATTCTGCCTTGCTTTCAAATCCTCTTCGTTGCCTTCCCTCAATATATTTGTGGACGAGAGTTATCATTTACAACTCTGCAGGTTTGTGAATTGCAGTGCCCCTGAGCTCCATTTGTCAACTCGCTTTTTTGGGAGCTGGCCGCAAAAGCGCAGGATTGCTTCAGGCCCTATTCTGGTTCCGGGGGGCAGGCTGAGCCTGTGGTTCATTCTTCTTCCTGATGGGAAAATAGAGTGACCTGTGCCTGTCCCAACACCTAGAGCTAGTCTCTCATTGGTTCCCCCTCTTCCCGTTCATCCTCGGGACAAATTGCGACCTGTACGAAACAGGAGGTCAACGGTGCTGATTCTCCACGTAGGGAGATTGTTAGTGAAGCGGCTGGAATGGCGAACCCGAGCACAAGGAGAGGAGAAATGAGGTGCGTTTTAGAAACCTTTCCCGATCACACGGTGTACCATCTTCTGGGTTTCCCAGGCATGTTTTCGATGTAGGAAGATGCCCTTGAACCTGGAGATTTGGGACCCATGGCATGGGTACCACGCAGTATTACTTTAAAGGGTCTGCGTTTGCTCACCCAACCTCACCAATCCTCTCAGCCCCAAGAGTGTCCAGCCTTATGTCTAATCCAGCTGTGGGTCTAGATATGGTCAATCCAGGTTGCATCAGAGCCCCTGAACGGATTTTGTAAGAATTTCTCTCTCTTTCACTGTCTTTGTTTTATGGGTTTTTTTTTTAAGTAGTCTATTTTTATAATGGGGTTTAGCTGCTTTTCCCTGCTGTGTTTATGCCGCTTTACACCCTCTTGATTCACTTCCAGAGAGATATCAATACATAGGTTTTAAGACTCTTCCTAGTCAGATATATTCTTGGGTGGTGAATAGGGGGTGTTGAGTCCAGTTCACTGAGCAGGGATTAGGACTTGTCTGTTACATATTTGGCTTGTGGAACGGTATCTGAGCTAATTTCAAACCCTTGTTTTATGCATCGCCCCACCTCAGCTTTCCCGTTAAGCAGCCATAGTGTGTTTTCTAAATGTGTGACTCTGTTCTGTTTTGGAATTCAGTTCAGGTGTAGCGATTTTGACATTCCCTCTATAAGTGATATCTTAGGATAAGTGTCCTTTTCTGTGTGACTTACTTCACTTAGAGTCATCGTCCCTAAATCCACTCATCATGCTGCTACTAGCCTTATGACACTGATTTATGGCTGAGTGATATTCCATTGTGCATAAGTACCACAACTTCTTTATCCATTTTTCTCTTTCCTGGGATATTTAAGGTGTACCGAAGTGGAGGTTCTTGGAAACAGAGCAGCCCTAAACTTTGGGGTGCCTGTGTCTTGTTGATTTTTAGGTTTCCCGATTTCTACGCCCATGAGTGGAAGTGCCCTATGCTCTCTAAGCTGTGTTTATTACATGTTTCAGGACGCAGCGTACACTTCTCCAGAGTGGCTGTTGGCAATTTCCATCCCGCCCATCAGCGTAGCAAGGCTCCCATGTCTCCATGGCCTGTCCTGCATTTCCGGTTTTTACACTTTTTTCAGCATGGCCCTTTTGACCTCTGGCAAGCCAGACTTCTTTGTAGCGCCGATTTGCCTTTCCGGCTTGCTTGGTTGGCCAAAAAGGGCGTATGCGTTTTTTCCTGAATATATTCAGGAAAAAACGCATACGCCCTTTTTGGCCAAGGGCATCATTGTCAACGCTTTGCCGCTTTTCATGTGCTTTCAAGGCGAGTCGAATCTACCTCCTGAAACCGGTTTCCTGCAATTCTGCCTTGCTTTCAAATCCTCTTCGTTGCCTTCCCTCAATATATTTGTGGACGAGAGTTATCATTTACAATTCTGCAGGTTTGTGAATTGCAGTGCCCCTGAGCTCCATTTGTCAACTCGCTTTTTTGGGAGCTGGCCGCAAAAGCGCAGGATTGCTTCAGGCCCTATTCTGGTTCCGGGGGGCAGGCTGAGCCTGTGGTTCATTCTTCTTCCTGATGGGAAAATAGAGTGACCTGTGCCTGTCCCAACACCTAGAGCTAGTCTCTCATTGGTTCCCCCTCTTCCCGTTCATCCTCGGGACAAATTGCGACCTGTACGAAACAGGAGGTCAACGGTGCTGATTCTCCACGTAGGGAGATTGTTAGTGAAGCGGCTGGAATGGCGAACCCGAGCACAAGGAGAGGAGAAATGAGGTGCGTTTTAGAAACCTTTCCCGATCACACGGTGTACCATCTTCTGGGTTTCCCAGGCATGTTTTCGATGTAGGAAGATGCCCTTGAACCTGGAGATTTGGGACCCATGGCATGGGTACCACGCAGTATTACTTTAAAGGGTCTGCGTTTGCTCACCCAACCTCACCAATCCTCTCAGCCCCAAGAGTGTCCAGCCTTATGTCTAATCCAGCTGTGGGTCTAGATATGGTCAATCCAGGTTGCATCAGAGCCCCTGAACGGATTTTGTAAGAATTTCTCTCTCTTTCACTGTCTTTGTTTTATGGGTTTTTTTTTTTAAGTAGTCTATTTTTATAATGGGGTTTAGCTGCTTTTCCCTGCTGTGTTTATGCCGCTTTACACCCTCTTGATTCACTTCCAGAGAGATATCAATACATAGGTTTTAAGACTCTTCCTAGTCAGATATATTCTTGGGTGGTGAATAGGGGGTGTTGAGTCCAGTTCACTGAGCAGGGATTAGGACTTGTCTGTTACATATTTGGCTTGTGGAACGGTATCTGAGCTAATTTCAAACCCTTGTTGTATGCATCGCCCCACCTCACCTTTCCCGTTAAGCAGCCATAGTGTGTTTTCTAAATGTGTGACTCTGTTCTGTTTTGGAATTCAGTTCAGGTGTAGCGATTTTGACATTCCCTCTACAAGTGATAACTTAGGATAAGTTTCCTTTTCTGTGTGACTTACTTCACTTAGAGTCATCGTCCCTAAATCCACTCATCATGCTGCTACTAGCCTTATGACACTGATTTCATGGCTGAGTGATATTCCATTGTGCATAAGTACCACAACTTCTTTATCCATTTTTCTCTTTCCTGGGATATTTAAGGTGTACCGAAGTGGAGGTTCTTGGAAACAGAGCAGCCCTAAACTTTGGGGTGCCTGTGTCTTGTTGATTTTTAGGTTTCCCGATTTCTACGCCCATGAGTGGAAGTGCCCTATGCTCTCTAAGCTGTGTTTATTCCATGTTTCAGAACGCAGCGTACACTTCTCCAGAGTGGCTGTTGGCAATTTCCACCCCGCCCATCAGCGTAGCAAGGCTCCCATGTCTCCATGGCCTGTCCTGCATTTCCGGTTTTTACACTTTTTTCAGCATGGCCCTTTTGACCGCTGGCAAGCGAGACTTCTTTGTAGCGCCGATTTGCCTTTCCGGCTTGCTTGGTTGGCCAAAAAGGGCGTATGCGTTTTTTCCTGAATATATTCAGGAAAAAACGCATACGCCCTTTTTGGCCAAGGGCATCATTGTCAACGCTTTGCCGCTTTTCATGTGCTTTCAAGGCGAGTCGAATCTACATCCTGAAACCGGTTTCCTGCAATTCTGCCTTGCTTTCAAATCCTCTTCGTTGCCTTCCCTCAATATATTTGTGGACGAGAGTTATCATTTACAACTCTGCAGGTTTGTGAATTGCAGTGCCCCTGAGCTCCATTTGTCAACTCGCTTTTTTGGGAGCTGGCCGCAAAAGCGCAGGATTGCTTCAGGCCCTATTCTGGTTCCAGGGGGCAGGCTGAGCCTGTGGTTCATTCTTCTTCCTGATGGGAAAATAGAGTGACCTGTGCCTGTCCCAACACCTAGAGCTAGTCTCTCATTGGTTCCCCCTCTTCCCGTTCATCCTCGGGACAAATTGCGACCTGTTCGAAACAGGAGGTCAACGGTGCTGATTCTCCACGTAGGGAAATTGTTAGTGATGCGGCTGGAATGGCGAACCCGAGCAAAAGGACAGGAGAAATGAGGTGCGTTTTAGAAACCTTTCCCGATCACACGGTGTACCATCTTCTGGGTTTCCCAGGCATGTTTTCGATGTAGGAAGATGCCCTTGAACCTGGAGATTTGGGACCCATGGCATGGGTACCACGCAGTATTACTTTAAAGGGTCTGCGTTTGCTCACCCAACCTCACCAATCCTCTCAGCCCCAAGAGTGTCCAGCCTTATGTCTCATCCAGCTGTGGGTCTAGATATGGACAATCCAGGATGCATCAGAGCCCCTGAACGGATTTTGTAAGAATTTCTCTCTCTTTCACTGTCTTTGTTTTATGGGGTTTTTTTTTTAAGTAGTCAATTTTTATAAGGGGGTTTAGCTTATTTTCCTTGCTGTGTTTATGCCGCTTTACACCCTCTTGATTCACTTCCAGAGAGATATCAATACATAGGTTTTAAGACTCTTCCTAGTCAGATATATTCTTGGGTGGTGAATAGGGGGTGTTGAGTCCAGTTCACTGAGCAGGGAGTAGGTCTTGTCTGTTACATATTTGGCTTGTGGAACGGTATCTGAGCTAATTTCAAACCCTTGTTTTATGCATCGCCCCACCTCAGCTTTCCCGTTAAGCAGCCATAGTGTGTTTTCTAAATGTGTGACTCTGTTCTGTTTTGGAATTCAGTTCAGGTGTAGCGATTTTGACATTCCCTCTATAAGTGATATCTTAGGATAAGTGTCCTTTTCTGTGTGACTTACTTCACTTAGAGTCATCGTCCCTAAATCCACTCATCATGCTGCTACTAGCCTTATGACACTGATTTATGGCTGAGTGATATTCCATTGTGCATAAGTACCACAACTTCTTTATCCATTTTTCTCTTTCCTGGGATATTTAAGGTGTACCGAAGTGGAGGTTCTTGGAAACAGAGCAGCCCTAAACTTTGGGGTGCCTGTGTCTTGTTGATTTTTAGGTTTCCCGATTTCTACGCCCATGAGTGGAAGTGCCCTATGCTCTCTAAGCTGTGTTTATTCCTTGTTTCAGAACGCAGCGTACACTTCTCCAGAGTGGCTGTTGGCAATTTCCATCCCGCCCATCAGCGTAGCAAGGCTCCCATGTCTCCATGGCCTGTCCTGCATTTCCGGTTTTTACACTTTTTTCAGCATGGCCCTTTTGACCTCTGGCAAGCGAGACTTCTTTGTAGCGCCGATTTGCCTTTCCGGCTTGCTTGGTTGGCCAAAAAGGGCGTATGCGTTTTTTCCTGAATATATTCAGGAAAAAACGCATACGCCCTTTTTGGCCAAGGGCATCATTGTCAACGCTTTGCCGCTTTTCATGTGCTTTCAAGGCGAGTCGAATCTACCTCCTGAAACCGGTTTCCTGCAATTCTGCCTTGCTTTCAAATCCTCTTCGTTGCCTTCCCTCAATATATTTGTGGACGAGAGTTATCATTTACAACTCTGCAGGTTTGTGAATTGCAGTGCCCCTGAGCTCCATTTGTCAACTCGCTTTTTTGGGAGCTGGCCGCAAAAGCGCAGGATTGCTTCAGGCCCTATTCTGGTTCCGGGGGGCAGGCTGAGCCTGTGGTTCATTCTTCTTCCTGATGGGAAAATAGAGTGACCTGTGCCTGTCCCAACACCTAGAGTTAGTCTCTCATTGGTTCCCCCTCTTCCCGTTCATCCTCGGGACAAATTGCGACCTGTACGAAACAGGAGGTCAACGGTGCTGATTCTCCACGTAGGGAGATTGTTAGTGAAGCGGCTGGAATGGCGAACCCGAGCACAAGGAGAGGAGAAATGAGGTGCGTTTTAGAAACCTTTCCCGATCACACGGTGTACCATCTTCTGGGTTTCCCAGGCATGTTTTCGATGTAGGAAGATGCCCTTGAACCTGGAGATTTGGGACCCATGGCATGGGTACCATGCAGTATTACTTTAAAGGGTCTGCGTTTGCTCACCCAACCTCACCAATCCTCTCAGCCCCAAGAGTGTCCAGCCTTATGTCTCATCCAGCTGTGGGTCTAGATATGGTCAATCCAGGTTGCATCAGAGCCCCTGAACGGATTTTGTAAGAATTTCTCTCTCTTTCACTGTCTTTGTTTTATGGGTTTTTTTTTTTTAAGTAGTCTATTCTTATAATGGGGTTTAGCTGCTTTTCCCTGCTGTGTTTATGCCGCTTTACACCCTCTTGATTCACTTCCAGAGAGATATCAATACATAGGTTTTAAGACTCTTCCTAGTCAGATATATTCTTGGGCGGTGAATAGGGGGTGTTGAGTCCAGTTCACTGAGCAGGGATTAGGACTTGTCTGTTACATATTTGGCTTGTGGAACGGTATCTGAGCTAATTTCAAACCCTTGTTGTATGCATCGCCCCACCTCACCTTTCCCGTTAAGCAGCCATAGTGTGTTTTCTAAATGTGTGACTCTGTTCTGTTTTGGAATTCAGTTCAGGTGTAGCGATTTTGACATTCCTTCTACAAGTGATAACTTAGGATAAGTTTCCTTTTCTGTGTGACTTACTTCACTTAGAGTCATCGTCCCTAAATCCACTCATCATGCTGCTACTAGCCTTATGACACTGATTTCATGGCTGAGTGATATTACATTGTGCATAAGTACCACAACTTCTTTATCCATTTTTCTCTTTCCTGGGATATTTAAGGTGTACCGAAGTGGAGGTTCTTGGAAACAGAGCAGCCCTAAACTTTGGGGTGCCTGTGTCTTGTTGATTTTTAGGTTTCCCGATTTCTACGCCCATGAGTGGAAGTGCCCTATGCTCTCTAAGCTGTGTTTATTCCATGTTTCAGAACGCAGCGTACACTTCTCCAGAGTGGCTGTTGGCAATTTCCACCCCGCCCATCAGCGTAGCAAGGCTCCCATGTCTCCATGGCCTGTCCTGCATTTCCGGTTTTTACACTTTTTTCAGCATGGCCCTTTTGACCGCTGGCAAGCGAGACTTCTTTGTAGCGCCGATTTGCCTTTCCGGCTTGCTTGGTTGGCCAAAAAGGGCGTATGCGTTTTTTCCTGAATATATTCAGGAAAAAACGCATACGCCCTTTTTGGCCAAGGGCATCATTGTCAACGCTTTGCCGCTTTTCATGTGCTTTCAAGGCGAGTCGAATCTACATCCTGAAACCGGTTTCCTGCAATTCTGCCTTGCTTTCAAATCCTCTTCGTTGCCTTCCCTCAATATATTTGTGGACGAGAGTTATCATTTACAACTCTGCAGGTTTGTGAATTGCAGTGCCCCTGAGCTCCATTTGTCAACTCGCTTTTTTGGGAGCTGGCCGCAAAAGCGCAGGATTGCTTCAGGCCCTATTCTGGTTCCGGGGGGCAGGCTGAGCCTGTGGTTCATTCTTCTTCCTGATGGGAAAATAGAGTGACCTGTGCCTGTCCCAACACCTAGAGCTAGTCTCTCATTGGTTCCCCCTCTTCCCGTTCATCCTCGGGACAAATTGCGACCTGTTCGAAACAGGAGGTCAACGGTGCTGATTCTCCACGTAGGGAGATTGTTAGTGATGCGGCTGGAATGGCGAACCCGAGCAAAAGGACAGGAGAAATGAGGTGCGTTTTAGAAACCTTTCCCGATCACACGGTGTACCATCTTCTGGGTTTCCCAGGCATGTTTTCGATGTAGGAAGATGCCCTTGAACCTGGAGATTTGGGACCCATGGCATGGGTACCACGCAGTATTACTTTAAAGGGTCTGCGTTTGCTCACCCAACCTCACCAATCCTCTCAGCCCCAAGAGTGTCCAGCCTTATGTCTCATCCAGCTGTGGGTCTAGATATGGTCAATCCAGGTTGCATCAGAGCCCCTGAACGGATTTTGTAAGAATTTCTCTCTCTTTCACTGTCTTTGTTTTATGGGGTTTTTTTTTTTAAGTAGTCAATTTTTATAAGGGGGTTTAGCTTCTTTTCCTTGCTGTGTTTATGCCGCTTTACACCCTCTTGATTCACTTCCAGAGAGATATCAATACATAGGTTTTAAGACTCTTCCTAGTCAGATATATTCTTGGGTGGTGAATAGGGGGTGTTGAGTCCAGTTCACTGATCAGGGAGTAGGTGTTGTCTATTACATATTTGGCTTGTGGAACGGTATCTGAGCTAATTTCAAACCCTTGTTTTATGCATCGCCCCACCTCACCTTTCCCGTTAAGCAGCCATAGTGTGTTTTCTAAATGTGTGACTCTGTTCTGTTTTGGAATTCAGTTCAGGTGTAGCGATTTTGACATTCCCTCTACAAGTGATAACTTAGGATAAGTTTCCTTTTCTGTGTGACTTACTTCACTTAGAGTCATTGTCCCTAAATCCACTCATCATGCTGCTACTAGCCTTATGACACTGATTTATGGCTGAGTGATATTCCATTGTGCATAAGTACCACAACTTCTTTATCCATTTTTCTCTTTCCTGGGATATTTAAGGTGTACCGAAGTGGAGGTTCTTGGAAACAGAGCAGCCCTAAACTTTGGGGTGCCTGTGTCTTGTTGATTTTTAGGTTTCCCGATTTCTACGCCCATGAGTGGAAGTGCCCTATGCTCTCTAAGCTGTGTTTATTACATGTTTCAGGACGCAGCGTACACTTCTCCAGAGTGGCTGTTGGCAATTTCCATCCCGCCCATCAGCGTAGCAAGGCTCCCATGTCTCCATGGCCTGTCCTGCATTTCCGGTTTTTACACTTTTTTCAGCATGGCCCTTTTGACCTCTGGCAAGCCAGACTTCTTTGTAGCGCCGATTTGCCTTTCCGGCTTGCTTGGTTGGCCAAAAAGGGCGTATGCGTTTTTTCCTGAATATATTCAGGAAAAAACGCATACGCCCTTTTTGGCCAAGGGCATCATTGTCAACGCTTTGCCGCTTTTCATGTGCTTTCAAGGCGAGTCGAATCTACCTCCTGAAACCGGTTTCCTGCAATTCTGCCTTGCTTTCAAATCCTCTTCGTTGCCTTCCCTCAATATATTTGTGGACGAGAGTTATCATTTACAATTCTGCAGGTTTGTGAATTGCAGTGCCCCTGAGCTCCATTTGTCAACTCGCTTTTTTGGGAGCTGGCCGCAAAAGCGCAGGATTGCTTCAGGCCCTATTCTGGTTCCGGGGGGCAGGCTGAGCCTGTGGTTCATTCTTCTTCCTGATGGGAAAATAGAGTGACCTGTGCCTGTCCCAACACCTAGAGCTAGTCTCTCATTGGTTCCCCCTCTTCCCGTTCATCCTCGGGACAAATTGCGACCTGTACGAAACAGGAGGTCAACGGTGCTGATTCTCCACGTAGGGAGATTGTTAGTGAAGCGGCTGGAATGGCGAACCCGAGCACAAGGAGAGGAGAAATGAGGTGCGTTTTAGAAACCTTTCCCGATCACACGGTGTACCATCTTCTGGGTTTCCCAGGCATGTTTTCGATGTAGGAAGATGCCCTTGAACCTGGAGATTTGGGACCCATGGCATGGGTACCACGCAGTATTACTTTAAAGGGTCTGCGTTTGCTCACCCAACCTCACCAATCCTCTCAGCCCCAAGAGTGTCCAGCCTTATGTCTCATCCAGCTGTGGGTCTAGATATGGTCAATCCAGGTTGCATCAGAGCCCCTGAACGGATTTTGTAAGAATTTCTCTCTCTTTCACTGTCTTTGTTTTATGGGTTTTTTTTTTAAGTAGTCTATTTTTATAATGGGGTTTAGCTGCTTTTCCCTGCTGTGTTTATGCCGCTTTACACCCTCTTGATTCACTTCCAGAGAGATATCAATACATAGGTTTTAAGACTCTTCCTAGTCAGATATATTCTTGGGTGGTGAATAGGGGGTGTTGAGTCCAGTTCACTGAGCAGGGATTAGGACTTGTCTGTTACATATTTGGCTTGTGGAACGGTATCTGAGCTAATTTCAAACCCTTGTTGTATGCATCGCCCCACCTCACCTTTCCCGTTAAGCAGCCATAGTGTGTTTTCTAAATGTGTGACTCTGTTCTGTTTTGGAATTCAGTTCAGGTGTAGCGATTTTGACATTCCCTCTACAAGTGATAACTTAGGATAAGTTTCCTTTTCTGTGTGACTTACTTCACTTAGAGTCATCGTCCCTAAATCCACTCATCATGCTGCTACTAGCCTTATGACACTGATTTCATGGCTGAGTGATATTCCATTGTGCATAAGTACCACAACTTCTTTATCCATTTTTCTCTTTCCTGGGATATTTAAGGTGTACCGAAGTGGAGGTTCTTGGAAACAGAGCAGCCCTAAACTTTGGGGTGCCTGTGTCTTGTTGATTTTTAGGTTTCCCGATTTCTACGCCCATGAGTGGAAGTGCCCTATGCTCTCTAAGCTGTGTTTATTCCATGTTTCAGAACGCAGCGTACACTTCTCCAGAGTGGCTGTTGGCAATTTCCACCCCGCCCATCAGCGTAGCAAGGCTCCCATGTCTCCATGGCCTGTCCTGCATTTCCGGTTTTTACACTTTTTTCAGCATGGCCCTTTTGACCGCTGGCAAGCGAGACTTCTTTGTAGCGCCGATTTGCCTTTCCGGCTTGCTTGGTTGGCCAAAAAGGGCGTATGCGTTTTTTCCTGAATATATTCAGGAAAAAACGCATACGCCCTTTTTGGCCAAGGGCATCATTGTCAACGCTTTGCCGCTTTTCATGTGCTTTCAAGGCGAGTCGAATCTACATCCTGAAACCGGTTTCCTGCAATTCTGCCTTGCTTTCAAATCCTCTTCGTTGCCTTCCCTCAATATATTTGTGGACGAGAGTTATCATTTACAACTCTGCAGGTTTGTGAATTGCAGTGCCCCTGAGCTCCATTTGTCAACTCGCTTTTTTGGGAGCTGGCCGCAAAAGCGCAGGATTGCTTCAGGCCCTATTCTGGTTCCGGGGGGCAGGCTGAGCCTGTGGTTCATTCTTCTTCCTGATGGGAAAATAGAGTGACCTGTGCCTGTCCCAACACCTAGAGCTAGTCTCTCATTGGTTCCCCCTCTTCCCGTTCATCCTCGGGACAAATTGCGACCTGTTCGAAACAGGAGGTCAACGGTGCTGATTCTCCACGTAGGGAAATTGTTAGTGATGCGGCTGGAATGGCGAACCCGAGCAAAAGGACAGGAGAAATGAGGTGCGTTTTAGAAACCTTTCCCGATCACACGGTGTACCATCTTCTGGGTTTCCCAGGCATGTTTTCGATGTAGGAAGATGCCCTTGAACCTGGAGATTTGGGACCCATGGCATGGGTACCACGCAGTATTACTTTAAAGGGTCTGCGTTTGCTCACCCAACCTCACCAATCCTCTCAGCCCCAAGAGTGTCCAGCCTTATGTCTCATCCAGCTGTGGGTCTAGATATGGACAATCCAGGTTGCATCAGAGCCCCTGAACGGATTTTGTAAGAATTTCTCTCTCTTTCACTGTCTTTGTTTTATGGGGTTTTTTTTTTAAGTAGTCAATTTTTATAAGGGGGTTTAGCTTATTTTCCTTGCTGTGTTTATGCCGCTTTACACCCTCTTGATTCACTTCCAGAGAGATATCAATACATAGGTTTTAAGACTCTTCCTAGTCAGATATATTCTTGGGTGGTGAATAGGGGGTGTTGAGTCCAGTTCACTGAGCAGGGAGTAGGTCTTGTCTGTTACATATTTGGCTTGTGGAACGGTATCTGAGCTAATTTCAAACCCTTGTTTTATGCATCGCCCCACCTCAGCTTTCCCGTTAAGCAGCCATAGTGTGTTTTCTAAATGTGTGACTCTGTTCTGTTTTGGAATTCAGTTCAGGTGTAGCGATTTTGACATTCCCTCTATAAGTGATATCTTAGGATAAGTGTCCTTTTCTGTGTGACTTACTTCACTTAGAGTCATCGTCCCTAAATCCACTCATCATGCTGCTACTAGCCTTATGACACTGATTTATGGCTGAGTGATATTCCATTGTGCATAAGTACCAAAACTTCTTTATCCATTTTTCTCTTTCCTGGGATATTTAAGGTGTACCGAAGTGGAGGTTCTTGGAAACAGAGCAGCCCTAAACTTTGGGGTGCCTGTGTCTTGTTGATTTTTAGGTTTCCCGATTTCTACGCCCATGAGTGGAAGTGCCCTATGCTCTCTAAGCTGTGTTTATTACATGTTTCAGGACGCAGCGTACACTTCTCCAGAGTGGCTGTTGGCAATTTCCATCCCGCCCATCAGCGTAGCAAGGCTCCCATGTCTCCATGGCCTGTCCTGCATTTCCGGTTTTTACACTTTTTTCAGCATGGCCCTTTTGACCTCTGGCAAGCGAGACTTCTTTGTAGCGCCGATTTGCCTTTCCGGCTTGCTTGGTTGGCCAAAAAGGGCGTATGCGTTTTTTCCTGAATATATTCAGGAAAAAACGCATACGCCCTTTTTGGCCAAGGGCATCATTGTCAACGCTTTGCCGCTTTTCATGTGCTTTCAAGGCGAGTCGAATCTACCTCCTGAAACCGGTTTCCTGCAATTCTGCCTTGCTTTCAAATCCTCTTCGTTGCCTTCCCTCAATATATTTGTGGACGAGAGTTATCATTTACAACTCTGCAGGTTTGTGAATTGCAGTGCCCCTGAGCTCCATTTGTCAACTCGCTTTTTTGGGAGCTCGCCGCAAAAGCGCAGGATTGCTTCAGGCCCTATTCTGGTTCCGGGGGGCAGGCTGAGCCTGTGGTTCATTCTTCTTCCTGATGGGAAAATAGAGTGACCTGTGCCTGTCCCAACACCTAGAGTTAGTCTCTCATTGGTTCCCCCTCTTCCCGTTCATCCTCGGGACAAATTGCGACCTGTACGAAACAGGAGGTCAACGGTGCTGATTCTCCACGTAGGGAGATTGTTAGTGAAGCGGCTGGAATGGCGAACCCGAGCACAAGGAGAGGAGAAATGAGGTGCGTTTTAGAAACCTTTCCCGATCACACGGTGTACCATCTTCTGGGTTTCCCAGGCATGTTTTCGATGTAGGAAGATGCCCTTGAACCTGGAGATTTGGGACCCATGGCATGGGTACCACGCAGTATTACTTTAAAGGGTCTGCGTTTGCTCACCCAACCTCACCAATCCTCTCAGCCCCAAGAGTGTCCAGCCTTATGTCTCATCCAGCTGTGGGTCTAGATATGGTCAATCCAGGTTGCATCAGAGCCCCTGAACGGATTTTGTAAGAATTTCTCTCTCTTTCACTGTCTTTGTTTTATGGGTTTTTTTTTTAAGTAGTCTATTTTTATAATGGGGTTTAGCTGCTTTTCCCTGCTGTGTTTATGCCGCTTTACACCCTCTTGATTCACTTCCAGAGAGATATCAATACATAGGTTTTAAGACTCTTCCTAGTCAGATATATTCTTGGGTGGTGAATAGGGGGTGTTGAGTCCAGTTCACTGAGCAGGGATTAGGACTTGTCTGTTACATATTTGGCTTGTGGAACGGTATCTGAGCTAATTTCAAACCCTTGTTGTATGCATCGCCCCACCTCACCTTTCCCGTTAAGCAGCCATAGTGTGTTTTCTAAATGTGTGACTCTGTTCTGTTTTGGAATTCAGTTCAGGTGTAGCGATTTTGACATTCCCTCTACAAGTGATAACTTAGGATAAGTTTCCTTTTCTGTGTGACTTACTTCACTTAGAGTCATCGTCCCTAAATCCACTCATCATGCTGCTACTAGCCTTATGACACTGATTTCATGGCTGAGTGATATTCCATTGTGCATAAGTACCACAACTTCTTTATCCATTTTTCTCTTTCCTGGGATATTTAAGGTGTACCGAAGTGGAGGTTCTTGGAAACAGAGCAGCCCTAAACTTTGGGGTGCCTGTGTCTTGTTGATTTTTAGGTTTCCCGATTTCTACGCCCATGAGTGGAAGTGCCCTATGCTCTCTAAGCTGTGTTTATTCCATGTTTCAGAACGCAGCGTACACTTCTCCAGAGTGGCTGTTGGCAATTTCCACCCCGCCCATCAGCGTAGCAAGGCTCCCATGTCTCCATGGCCTGTCCTGCATTTCCGGTTTTTACACTTTTTTCAGCATGGCCCTTTTGACCGCTGGCAAGCGAGACTTCTTTGTAGCGCCGATTTGCCTTTCCGGCTTGCTTGGTTGGCCAAAAAGGGCGTATGCGTTTTTTCCTGAATATATTCAGGAAAAAACGCATACGCCCTTTTTGGCCAAGGGCATCATTGTCAACGCTTTGCCGCTTTTCATGTGCTTTCAAGGCGAGTCGAATCTACATCCTGAAACCGGTTTCCTGCAATTCTGCCTTGCTTTCAAATCCTCTTCGTTGCCTTCCCTCAATATATTTGTGGACGAGAGTTATCATTTACAACTCTGCAGGTTTGTGAATTGCAGTGCCCCTGAGCTCCATTTGTCAACTCGCTTTTTTGGGAGCTGGCCGCAAAAGCGCAGGATTGCTTCAGGCCCTATTCTGGTTCCGGGGGGCAGGCTGAGCCTGTGGTTCATTCTTCTTCCTGATGGGAAAATAGAGTGACCTGTGCCTGTCCCAACACCTAGAGCTAGTCTCTCATTGGTTCCCCCTCTTCCCGTTCATCCTCGGGACAAATTGCGACCTGTTCGAAACAGGAGGTCAACGGTGCTGATTCTCCACGTAGGGAAATTGTTAGTGATGCGGCTGGAATGGCGAACCCGAGCAAAAGGACAGGAGAAATGAGGTGCGTTTTAGAAACCTTTCCCGATCACACGGTGTACCATCTTCTGGGTTTCCCAGGCATGTTTTCGATGTAGGAAGATGCCCTTGAACCTGGAGATTTGGGACCCATGGCATGGGTACCACGCAGTATTACTTTAAAGGGTCTGCGTTTGCTCACCCAACCTCACCAATCCTCTCAGCCCCAAGAGTGTCCAGCCTTATGTCTCATCCAGCTGTGGGTCTAGATATGGACAATCCAGGTTGCATCAGAGCCCCTGAACGGATTTTGTAAGAATTTCTCTCTCTTTCACTGTCTTTGTTTTATGGGGTTTTTTTTTTAAGTAGTCAATTTTTATAAGGGGGTTTAGCTTATTTTCCTTGCTGTGTTTATGCCGCTTTACACCCTCTTGATTCACTTCCAGAGAGATATCAATACATAGGTTTTAAGACTCTTCCTAGTCAGATATATTCTTGGGTGGTGAATAGGGGGTGTTGAGTCCAGTTCACTGAGCAGGGAGTAGGTCTTGTCTGTTACATATTTGGCTTGTGGAACGGTATCTGAGCTAATTTCAAACCCTTGTTTTATGCATCGCCCCACCTCAGCTTTCCCGTTAAGCAGCCATAGTGTGTTTTCTAAATGTGTGACTCTGTTCTGTTTTGGAATTCAGTTCAGGTGTAGCGATTTTGACATTCCCTCTATAAGTGATATCTTAGGATAAGTGTCCTTTTCTGTGTGACTTACTTCACTTAGAGTCATCGTCCCTAAATCCACTCATCATGCTGCTACTAGCCTTATGACACTGATTTATGGCTGAGTGATATTCCATTGTGCATAAGTACCAAAACTTCTTTATCCATTTTTCTCTTTCCTGGGATATTTAAGGTGTACCGAAGTGGAGGTTCTTGGAAACAGAGCAGCCCTAAACTTTGGGGTGCCTGTGTCTTGTTGATTTTTAGGTTTCCCGATTTCTACGCCCATGAGTGGAAGTGCCCTATGCTCTCTAAGCTGTGTTTATTACATGTTTCAGGACGCAGCGTACACTTCTCCAGAGTGGCTGTTGGCAATTTCCATCCCGCCCATCAGCGTAGCAAGGCTCCCATGTCTCCATGGCCTGTCCTGCATTTCCGGTTTTTACACTTTTTTCAGCATGGCCCTTTTGACCTCTGGCAAGCGAGACTTCTTTGTAGCGCCGATTTGCCTTTCCGGCTTGCTTGGTTGGCCAAAAAGGGCGTATGCGTTTTTTCCTGAATATATTCAGGAAAAAACGCATACGCCCTTTTTGGCCAAGGGCATCATTGTCAACGCTTTGCCGCTTTTCATGTGCTTTCAAGGCGAGTCGAATCTACCTCCTGAAACCGGTTTCCTGCAATTCTGCCTTGCTTTCAAATCCTCTTCGTTGCCTTCCCTCAATATATTTGTGGACGAGAGTTATCATTTACAACTCTGCAGGTTTGTGAATTGCAGTGCCCCTGAGCTCCATTTGTCAACTCGCTTTTTTGGGAGCTCGCCGCAAAAGCGCAGGATTGCTTCAGGCCCTATTCTGGTTCCGGGGGGCAGGCTGAGCCTGTGGTTCATTCTTCTTCCTGATGGGAAAATAGAGTGACCTGTGCCTGTCCCAACACCTAGAGTTAGTCTCTCATTGGTTCCCCCTCTTCCCGTTCATCCTCGGGACAAATTGCGACCTGTACGAAACAGGAGGTCAACGGTGCTGATTCTCCACGTAGGGAGATTGTTAGTGAAGCGGCTGGAATGGCGAACCCGAGCACAAGGAGAGGAGAAATGAGGTGCGTTTTAGAAACCTTTCCCGATCACACGGTGTACCATCTTCTGGGTTTCCCAGGCATGTTTTCGATGTAGGAAGATGCCCTTGAACCTGGAGATTTGGGACCCATGGCATGGGTACCACGCAGTATTACTTTAAAGGGTCTGCGTTTGCTCACCCAACCTCACCAATCCTCTCAGCCCCAAGAGTGTCCAGCCTTATGTCTCATCCAGCTGTGGGTCTAGATATGGTCAATCCAGGTTGCATCATAGCCCCTGAACGGATTTTGTAAGAATTTCTCTCTCTTTCACTGTCTTTGTTTTATGGGGTTTTGTTTTTTAAGTAGTCAATTTTTATAAGGGGGTTTAGCTTCTTTTCCTTGCTGTGTTTATGCCGCTTTACACCCTCTTGATTCACTTCCAGAGAGATATCAATACATAGGTTTTAAGACTCTTCCTAGTCAGATATATTCTTGGGTGGTGAATAGGGGGTGTTGAGTCCAGTTCACTGAGCAGGGAGTAGGTCTTGTCTGTTACATATTTGGCTTGTGGAACGGTATCTGAGCTAATTTCAAACCCTTGTTTTATGCATCGCCCCACCTCACCTTTCCCGTTAAGCAGCCATAGTGTGTTTTCTAAATGTGTGACTCTGTTCTGTTTTGGAATTCAGTTCAGGTGTAGCGATTTTGACATTCCCTCTCTAAGTGATATCTTAGGATAAGTGTCCTTTTCTGTGTGACTTACTTCACTTAGAGTCATCGTCCCTAAATCCACTCATCATGCTGCTACTAGCCTTATGACACTGATTTATGGCTGAGTGATATTCCATTGTGCATAAGTACCACAACTTCTTTATCCATTTTTCTCTTTCCTGGGATATTTAAGGTGTACCGAAGTGGAGGTTCTTGGAAACAGAGCAGCCCTAAACTTTGGGGTGCCTGTGTCTTGTTGATTTTTAGGTTTCCCGATATCTACGCCCATGAGTGGAAGTGCCCTATGCTCTCTAAGCTGTGTTTATTACATGTTTCAGGACGCAGCGTACACTTCTCCAGAGTGGCTGTTGGCAATTTCCACCCCGCCCATCAGCGTAGCAAGGCTCCCATGTCTCCATGGGCTGTCCTGCATTTCCGGTTTTTACACTTTTTTCAGCATGGCCCTTTTGACCTCTGGCAAGCCAGACTTCTTTGTAGCGCCGATTTGCCTTTCCGGCTTGCTTGGTTGGCCAAAAAGGGCGTATGCGTTTTTTCCTGAATATATTCAGGAAAAAACGCATACGCCCTTTTTGGCCAAGGGCATCATTGTCAACGCTTTGCCGCTTTTCATGTGCTTTCAAGGCGAGTCGAATCTACCTCCTGAAACCGGTTTCCTGCAATTCTGCCTTGCTTTCAAATCCTCTTCGTTGCCTTCCCTCAATATATTTGTGGACGAGAGTTATCATTTACAACTCTGCAGGTTTGTGAATTGCAGTGCCCCTGAGCTCCATTTGTCAACTCGCTTTTTTGGGAGCTGGCCGCAAAAGTGCAGGATTGCTTCAGGCCCTAGTTCTGGTTCCGGGGGGCAGGCTGAGCCTGTGGTTCATTCTTCTTCCTGATGGGAAAATAGAGTGACCTGTGCCTGTCCCAACACCTAGAGCTAGTCTCTCATTGGTTCCCCCTCTTCCCGTTCATCCTCGGGACAAATTGCGACCTGTACGAAACAGGAGGTCAACGGTGCTGATTCTCCAGGTAGGGAGATTGTTAGTGAAGCGGCTGGAATGGCGAACCCGAGCACAAGGAGAGGAGAAATGAGGTGCGTTTTAGAAACCTTTCCCGATCACACGGTGTACCATCTTCTGGGTTTCCCAGGCATGTTTTCGATGTAGGAAGATGCCCTTGAACCTGGAGATTTGGGACCCATGGCATGGGTACCATGCAGTATTACTTTAAAGGGTCTGCGTTTGCTCACCCAACCTCACCAATCCTCTCAGCCCCAAGAGTGTCCAGCCTTATGTCTCATCCAGCTGTGGGTCTAGATATGGTCAATCCAGGTTGCATCAGAGCCCCTGAACGGATTTTGTAAGAATTTCTCTCTCTTTCACTGTCTTTGTTTTATGGGTTTTTTTTTTTTAAGTAGTCTATTTTTATAATGGGGTTTAGCTGCTTTTCCCTGCTGTGTTTATGCCGCTTTACACCCTCTTGATTCACTTCCAGAGAGATATCAATACATAGGTTTTAAGACTCTTCCTAGTCAGATATATTCTTGGGCGGTGAATAGGGGGTGTTGAGTCCAGTTCACTGAGCAGGGAGTAGGTGTTGTCTATTACATATTTGGCTTGTGGAACGGTATCTGAGCTAATTTCAAACCCTTGTTTTATGCATCGCCCCACCTCAGCTTTCCCGTTAAGCAGCCATAGTGTGTTTTCTAAATGTGTGACTCTGTTCTGTTTTGGAATTCAGTTCAGGTGTAGCGATTTTGACATTCCCTCTACAAGTGATAACTTAGGATAAGTTTCCTTTTCTGTGTGACTTACTTCACTTAGAGTCATCGTCCCTAAATCCACTCATCATGCTGCTACTAGCCTTATGACACTGATTTCATGGCTGAGTGATATTCCATTGTGCATAAGTACCACAACTTCTTTATCCATTTTTCTCTTTCCTGGGATATTTAAGGTGTACCGAAGTGGAGGTTCTTGGAAACAGAGCAGCCCTAAACTTTGGGGTGCCTGTGTCTTGTTGATTTTTAGGTTTCCCGATTTCTACGCCCATGAGTGGAACTGCCCTATGTTCTCTAAGCTGTGTTTATTACATGTTTCAGGACGCAGCGTACACTTCTCCAGAGTGGCTGTTGGCAATTTCCATCCCGCCCATCAGCGTAGCAAGGCTCCCATGTCTCCATGGCCTGTCCTGCATTTCCGGTTTTTACACTTTTTTCAGCATGGCCCTTTTGACCGCTGGC
Source organism: Eubalaena glacialis (assembly GCF_028564815.1). Taxonomy (NCBI): domain Eukaryota; kingdom Metazoa; phylum Chordata; class Mammalia; order Artiodactyla; family Balaenidae; genus Eubalaena; species Eubalaena glacialis. The sequence goes on along the minus strand of NC_083727.1, from coordinate 78,176,148 downwards.
AAGCGAGACTTCTTTGTAGCGCTGATTTGCCTTTCCGGCTTGCTTGGTTGGCCAAAAAGGGCGTATGCGTTTTTTCCTGAATATATTCAGGAAAAAACGCATACGCCCTTTTTGGCCAAGGGCATCATTGTCAACGCTTTGCCGCTTTTCATGTGCTTTCAAGGCGAGTCGAATCTACCTCCTGAAATCGGTTTCCTGCAATTCTGCCTTGCTTTCAAATCCTCTTCGTTGCCTTCCCTCAATATATTTGTGGACGAGAGTTATCATTTACAACTCTGCAGGTTTGTGAATTGCAGTGCCCCTGAGCTCCATTTGTCAACTCGCTTTTTTGGGAGCTGGCCGCAAAAGTGCAGGATTGCTTCAGGCCCTATTCTGGTTCCGGGGGCAGGCTGAGCCTGTGGTTCATTCTTCTTCCTGATGGGAAAATAGAGTGACCTGTGCCTGTCCCAACACCTAGAGCTAGTCTCTCATTGGTTCCCCCTCTTCCCGTTCATCCTCAGGACAAATTGCGACCTGTACGAAACAGGAGGTCAACGGTGCTGATTCTCCAGGTAGGGAGATTGTTAGTGAAGCGGCTGGAATGGCGAACCCGAGCACAAGGAGAGGAGAAATGAGGTGCGTTTTAGAAACCTTTCCCGATCACACGGTGTACCATCTTCTGGGTTTCCCAGGCATGTTTTCGATGTAGGAAGATGCCCTTGAACCTGGAGATTTGGGACCCATGGCATGGGTACCATGCAGTATTACTTTAAAGGGTCTGCGTTTGCTCACCCAACCTCACCAATCCTCTCAGCCCCAAGAGTGTCCAGCCTTATGTCTCATCCAGCTGTGGGTCTAGATATGGTCAATCCAGGTTGCATCAGAGCCCCTGAACGGATTTTGTAAGAATTTCTCTCTCTTTCACTGTCTTTGTTTTATGGGGTTTTTTTTTTTAAGTAGTCTATTTTTATAATGGGGTTTAGCTACTTTTCCCTGCTGTGTTTATGCCGCTTTACACCCTCTTGATTCACTTCCAGAGAGATATCAATACATAGGTTTTAATTCTCTTCTTAGTCAGATATATTCTTGGGCGGTGAATAGGGGGTGTTGAGTCCAGTTCACTGAGCAGGGAGTAGGTGTTGTCTATTACATATTTGGCTTGTGGAACGGTATCTGAGCTAATTTCAAACCCTTGTTTTATGCATTGCCCCACCTCAGCTTTCCCGTTAAGCAGCCATAGTGTGTTTTCTAAATGTGTGACTCTGTTCTGTTTTGGAATTCAGTTCAGGTGTAGCGATTTTGACATTCCCTCTACAAGTGATAACTTAGGATAAGTTTCCTTTTCTGTGTGACTTACTTCACTTAGAGTCATTGTCCCTAAATCCACTCATCATGCTGCTACTAGCCTTATGACACTGATTTATGGCTGAGTGATATTCCATTGTGCATAAGTACCACAACTTCTTTATCCATTTTTCTCTTTCCTGGGATATTTAAGGTGTACCGAAGTGGAGGTTCTTGGAAACAGAGCAGCCCTAAACTTTGGGGTGCCTGTGTCTTGTTGATTTTTAGGTTTCCCGATTTCTACGCCCATGAGTGGAAGTGCCCTATGCTCTCTAAGCTGTGTTTATTACATGTTTCAGGACGCAGCGTACACTTCTCCAGAGTGGCTGTTGGCAATTTCCATCCCGCCCATCAGCGTAGCAAGGCTCCCATGTCTCCATGGCCTGTCCTGCATTTCCGGTTTTTACACTTTTTTCAGCATGGCCCTTTTGACCGCTGGCAAGCCAGACTTCTTTGTAGCGCCGATTTGCCTTTCCGGCTTGCTTGGTTGGCCAAAAAGGGCGTATGCGTTTTTTCCTGAATATATTCAGGAAAAAACGCATACGCCCTTTTTGGCCAAGGGCATCATTGTCAACGCTTTGCCGCTTTTCATGTGCTTTCAAGGCGAGTCGAATCTACCTCCTGAAATCGGTTTCCTGCAATTCTGCCTTGCTTTCAAATCCTCTTCGTTGCCTTCCCTCAATATATTTGTGGACGAGAGTTATCATTTATAACTCTGCAGGTTTGTGAATTGCAGTGCCCCTGAGCTCCATTTGTCAACTCGCTTTTTTGGGAGCTGGCCGCAAAAGTGCAGGATTGCTTCAGGCCCTATTCTGGTTCCGGGGGGCAGGCTGAGCCTGTGGTTCATTCTTCTTCCTGATGGGAAAATAGAGTGACCTGTGCCTGTCCCAACACCTAGAGCTAGTCTCTCATTGGTTCCCCCTCTTCCCGTTCATCCTCAGGACAAATTGCGACCTGTACGAAACAGGAGGTCAACGGTGCTGATTCTCCAGGTAGGGAGATTGTTAGTGAAGCGGCTGGAATGGCGAACCCGAGCACAAGGAGAGGAGAAATGAGGTGCGTTTTAGAAACCTTTCCCGATCACACGGTGTAGCATCTTCTGGGTTTCCCAGGCATGTTTTCGATGTAGGAAGATGCCCTTGAACCTGGAGATTTGGGACCCATGGCATGGGTACCACGCAGTATTACTTTAAAGGGTCTGCGTTTGCTCACCCAACCTCACCAATCCTCTCAGCCCCAAGAGTGTCCAGCCTTATGTCTAATCCAGCTGTGGGTCTAGATATGGTCAATCCAGGTTGCATCAGAGCCCCTGAACGGATTTTGTAAAAATTTCTCTCTCTTTCACTGTCTTTGTTTTATGGGGTTTTGTTTTTTAAGTAGTCAATTTTTATAAGGGGGTTTAGCCTCTTTTCCTTGCTGTGTTTATGCCGCTTTACACCCTCTTGATTCACTTCCAGAGAGATATCAATACATAGGTTTTAAGACTCTTCCTAGTCAGATATATTCTTGGGTGGTGAATAGGGGGTGTTGAGTCCAGTTCACTGAGCAGGGAGTAGGTCTTGTCTGTTACATATTTGGCTTGTGGAACGGTATCTGAGCTAATTTCAAACCCTTGTTTTATGCATCGCCCCACCTCACCTTTCCCGTTAAGCAGCCATAGTGTGTTTTCTAAATGTGTGACTCTGTTCTGTTTTGGAATTCAGTTCAGGTGTAGCGATTTTGACATTCCCTCTCTAAGTGATATCTTAGGATAAGTGTCCTTTTTTGTGTGACTTACTTCACTTAGAGTCATCGTCCCTAAATCCACTCATCATGCTGCTACTAGCCTTATGACACTGATTTCATGGCTGAGTGATATTCCATTGTGCATAAGTACCACAACTTCTTTATCCATTTTTCTCTTTCCTGGGATATTTAAGGTGTACCGAAGTGGAGGTTCTTGGAAACAGAGCAGCCCTAAACTTTGGGGTGCCTGTGTCTTGTTGATTTTTAGGTTTCCCGATTTCTACGCCCATGAGTGGAACTGCCCTATGTTCTCTAAGCTGTGTTTATTACATGTTTCAGGACGCAGCGTACACTTCTCCAGAGTGGCTGTTGGCAATTTCCACCCCGCCCATCAGCGTAGCAAGGCTCCCATGTCTCCATGGGCTGTCCTGCATTTCCGGTTTTTACACTTTTTTCAGCATGGCCCTTTTGACCTCTGGCAAGCGAGACTTCTTTGTAGCGCCGATTTGCCTTTCCTGCTTGCTTGGTTGGCCAAAAAGGGCGTATGCGTTTTTTCCTGAATATATTCAGGAAAAAACGCATACGCCCTTTTTGGCCAAGTACATCATTGTCAAAGCTTTGCCGCTTTTCATGTGCTTTCAAGGCGAGTCGAATCTACCTCCTGAAACCGGTTTCCTGCAATTCTGCCTTGCTTTCAAATCCTCTTCGTTGCCTTCCCTCAATATATTTGTGGACAAGAGTTATCATTTACAACTCTGCAGGTTTGTGAATTGCAGTGCCCCTGAGCTCCATTTGTCAACTCGCTTTTTTGGGAGCTGGCCGCAAAAGCGCAGGATTGCTTCAGGCCCTGTTCTGGTTCCGGGGTCCAGGCTGAGCCTGTGGTTCATTCTTCTTCCTGATGGGAAAATAGAGTGACCTGTGCCTGTCCCAACACCTAGAGCTAGTCTCTCATTGGTTCCCCCTCTTCCCGTTCATCCTGAGGACAAATTGCAACCTGTACGAAACAGGAGGTCAACGGTGCTGATTCTCCACGTAGGGAGATTGTTAGTGAAGCGGCTGGAATGGCGAACCCGAGCACAAGGAGAGGAGAAATGAGGTGCGTTTTAGAAACCTTTCCCGATCACACGGTGTACCATCTTCTGGGTTTCCCAGGCATGTTTTCGATGTAGGAAGATGCCCTTGAACCTGGAGATCTGGGACCCATGGCATGGGTACCATGCAGTATTACTTTAAAGGGTCTGCGTTTGCTCACCCAACCTCACCAATCCTCTCAGCCCCAAGAGTGTCCAGCCTTATGTCTCATCCAGCTGTGGGTCTAGATATGGTCAATCCAGGTTGCATCAGAGCCCCTGAACGGATTTTGTAAGAATTTCTCTCTCTTTCACTGTCTTTGTTTTATGGGGTTTTTTTTTTTTAAGTAGTCTATTTTTATAATGGGTTTAGCTGCTTTTCCCTGCTGTGTTTATGCCGCTTTACACCCTCTTGATTCACTTCCAGAGAGATATCAATACATAGGTTTTAAGACTCTTCCTAGTCAGATATATTCTTGGGCGGTGAATAGGGGGTGTTGAGTCCAGTTCACTGAGCAGGGAGTAGGTGTTGTCTATTACATATTTGGCTTGTGGAACGGTATCTGAGCTAATTTCAAACCCTTGTTTTATGCATCGCCCCACCTCACCTTTCCCGTTAAGCAGCCATAGTGTGTTTTCTAAATGTGTGACTCTGTTCTGTTTTGGAATTCAGTTCAGGTGTAGCGATTTTGACATTCCCTCTACAAGTGATAACTTAGGATAAGTTTCCTTTTCTGTGTGACTTACTTCACTTAGAGTCATTGTCCCTAAATCCACTCATCATGCTGCTACTAGCCTTATGACACTGATTTCATGGCTGAGTGATATTCCATTGTGCATAAGTACCACAACTTCTTTATCCATTTTTCTCTTTCCTGGGATATTTAAGGTGTACCGAAGTGGAGGTTCTTGGAAACAGAGCAGCCCTAAACTTTGGGGTGCCTGTGTCTTGTTGATTTTTAGGTTTCCCGATTTCTACGCCCATGAGTGGAAGTGCCCTATGCTCTCTAAGCTGTGTTTATTACATGTTTCAGGACGCAGCGTACACTTCTCCAGAGTGGCTGTTGGCAATTTCCATCCCGCCCATCAGCGTAGCAAGGCTCCCATGTCTCCATGGCCTGTCCTGCATTTCCGGTTTTTACACTTTTTTCAGCATGGCCCTTTTGACCTCTGGCAAGCCAGACTTCTTTGTAGCGCCGATTTGCCTTTCCGGCTTGCTTGGTTGGCCAAAAAGGGCGTATGCGTTTTTTCCTGAATATATTCAGGAAAAAACGCATACGCCCTTTTTGGCCAAGGGCATCATTGTCAACGCTTTGCCGCTTTTCATGTGCTTTCAAGGCGAGTCGAATCTACCTCCTGAAACCGGTTTCCTGCAATTCTGCCTTGCTTTCAAATCCTCTTCGTTGCCTTCCCTCAATATATTTGTGGACGAGAGTTATCATTTACAACTCTGCAGGTTTGTGAATTGCAGTGCCCCTGAGCTCCATTTGTCAACTCGCTTTTTTGGGAGCTGGCCGCAAAAGCGCAGGATTGCTTCAGGCCCTATTCTGGTTCCGGGGGGCAGGCTGAGCCTGTGGTTCATTCTTCTTCCTGATGGGAAAATAGAGTGACCTGTGCCTGTCCCAACACCTAGAGCTAGTCTCTCATTGGTTCCCCCTCTTCCCGTTCATCCTCGGGACAAATTGCGACCTGTACGAAACAGGAGGTCAACGGTGCTGATTCTCCACGTAGGGAGATTGTTAGTGAAGCGGCTGGAATGGCGAACCCGAGCACAAGGAGAGGAGAAATGAGGTGCGTTTTAGAAACCTTTCCCGATCACACGGTGTACCATCTTCTGGGTTTCCCAGGCATGTTTTCGATGTAGGAAGATGCCCTTGAACCTGGAGATTTGGGACCCATGGCATGGGTACCACGCAGTATTACTTTAAAGGGTCTGCGTTTGCTCACCCAACCTCACCAATCCTCTCAGCCCCAAGAGTGTCCAGCCTTATGTCTAATCCAGCTGTGGGTCTAGATATGGTCAATCCAGGTTGCATCAGAGCCCCTGAACGGATTTTGTAAGAATTTCTCTCTCTTTCACTGTCTTTGTTTTATGGGGTTTTGTTTTTTAAGTAGTCAATTTTTATAAGGGGGTTTAGCCTCTTTTCCTTGCTGTGTTTATGCCGCTTTACACCCTCTTGATTCACTTCCAGAGAGATATCAATACATAGGTTTGAAGACTCTTCCTAGTCAGATATATTCTTGGGTGGTGAATAGGGGGTGTTGAGTCCAGTTCACTGAGCAGGGAGTAGGTCTTGTCTGTTACATATTTGGCTTGTGGAACGGTATCTGAGCTAATTTCAAACCCTTGTTTTATGCATCGCCCCACCTCAACTTTCCCGTTAAGCAGCCATAGTGTGTTTTCTAAATGTGTGACTCTGTTCTGTTTTGGAATTCAGTTCAGGTGTAGCGATTTTGACATTCCCTCTCTAAGTGATATCTTAGGATAAGTGTCCTTTTTTGTGTGACTTACTTCACTTAGAGTCATCGTCCCTAAATCCACTCATCATGCTGCTACTAGCCTTATGACACTGATTTCATGGCTGAGTGATATTCCATTGTGCATAAGTACCACAACTTCTTTATCCATTTTTCTCTTTCCTGGGATATTTAAGGTGTACCGAAGTGGAGGTTCTTGGAAACAGAGCAGCCCTAAACTTTGGGGTGCCTGTGTCTTGTTGATTTTTAGGTTTCCCGATTTCTACGCCCATGAGTGGAACTGCCCTATGTTCTCTAAGCTGTGTTTATTACATGTTTCAGGACGCAGCGTACACTTCTCCAGAGTGGCTGTTGGCAATTTCCACCCCGCCCATCAGCGTAGCAAGGCTCCCATGTCTCCATGGGCTGTCCTGCATTTCCGGTTTTTACACTTTTTTCAGCATGGCCCTTTTGACCTCTGGCAAGCGAGACTTCTTTGTAGCGCCGATTTGCCTTTCCTGCTTGCGTGGTTGGCCAAAAAGGGCGTATGCGTTTTTTCCTGAATATATTCAGGAAAAAACGCATACGCCCTTTTTGGCCAAGTACATCATTGTCAAAGCTTTGCCGCTTTTCATGTGCTTTCAAGGCGAGTCGAATCTACCTCCTGAAACCGGTTTCCTGCAATTCTGCCTTGTTTTCAAATCCTCTTCGTTGCCTTCTCTCAATATATTTGTGGACGAGAGTTATCATTTACAACTCTGCAGGTTTGTGAATGGCAGTGCCCCTGAGCTCCATTTGTCAACTCGCTTTTTTGGGAGCTGGCCGCAAAAGCGCAGGATTGCTTCAGGCCCTGTTCTGGTTCCGGGGTCCAGGCTGAGCCTGTGGTTCATTCTTCTTCCTGATGGGAAAATAGAGTGACCTGTGCCTGTCCCAACACCTAGAGCTAGTCTCTCATTGGTTCCCCCTCTTCCCGTTCATCCTGAGGACAAATTGCAACCTGTACGAAACAGGAGGTCAACGGTGCTGATTCTCCACGTAGGGAGATTGTTAGTGAAGCGGCTGGAATGGCGAACCCGAGCACAAGGAGAGGAGAAATGAGGTGCGTTTTAGAAACCTTTCCCGATCACACGGTGTACCATCTTGTGGGTTTCCCAGGCATGTTTTCGATGTAGGAAGATGCCCTTGAACCTGGAGATCTGGGACCCATGGCATGGGTACCATGCAGTATTACTTTAAAGGGTCTGCGTTTGCTCACCCAACCTCACCAATCCTCTCAGCCCCAAGAGTGTCCAGCCTTATGTCTCATCCAGCTGTGGGTCTAGATATGGTCAATCCAGGTTGCATCAGAGCCCCTGAACGGATTTTGTAAGAATTTCTCTCTCTTTCACTGTCTTTGTTTTATGGGGTTTTTTTTTTTAAGTAGTCTATTTTTATAATGGGTTTAGCTGCTTTTCCCTGCTGTGTTTATGCCGCTTTACACCCTCTTGATTCACTTCCAGAGAGATATCAATACATAGGTTTTAAGACTCTTCCTAGTCAGATATATTCTTGGGCGGTGAATAGGGGGTGTTGAGTCCAGTTCACTGAGCAGGGAGTAGGTGTTGTCTATTACATATTTGGCTTGTGGAACGGTATCTGAGCTAATTTCAAACCCTTGTTTTATGCATCGCCCCACCTCACCTTTCCCGTTAAGCAGCCATAGTGTGTTTTCTAAATGTGTGACTCTGTTCTGTTTTGGAATTCAGTTCAGGTGTAGCGATTTTGACATTCCCTCTACAAGTGATAACTTAGGGTAAGTTTCCTTTTCTGTGTGACTTACTTCACTTAGAGTCATTGTCCCTAAATCCACTCATCATGCTGCTACTAGCCTTATGACACTGATTTCATGGCTGAGTGATATTCCATTGTGCATAAGTACCACAACTTCTTTATCCATTTTTCTCTTTCCTGGGATATTTAAGGTGTACCGAAGTGGAGGTTCTTGGAAACAGAGCAGCCCTAAACTTTGGGGTGCCTGTGTCTTGTTGATTTTTAGGTTTCCCGATTTCTACGCCCATGAGTGGAAGTGCCCTATGCTCTCTAAGCTGTGTTTATTACATGTTTCAGGACGCAGCGTACACTTCTCCAGAGTGGCTGTTGGCAATTTCCATCCCGCCCATCAGCGTAGCAAGGCTCCCATGTCTCCATGGCCTGTCCTGCATTTCCGGTTTTTACACTTTTTTCAGCATGGCCCTTTTGACCTCTGGCAAGCCAGACTTCTTTGTAGCGCCGATTTGCCTTTCCGGCTTGCTTGGTTGGCCAAAAAGGGCGTATGCGTTTTTTCCTGAATATATTCAGGAAAAAACGCATACGCCCTTTTTGGCCAAGGGCATCATTGTCAACGCTTTGCCGCTTTTCATGTGCTTTCAAGGCGAGTCGAATCTACCTCCTGAAACCGGTTTCCTGCAATTCTGCCTTGCTTTCAAATCCTCTTCGTTGCCTTCCCTCAATATATTTGTGGACGAGAGTTATCATTTACAACTCTGCAGGTTTGTGAATTGCAGTGCCCCTGAGCTCCATTTGTCAACTCGCTTTTTTGGGAGCTGGCCGCAAAAGCGCAGGATTGCTTCAGGCCCTATTCTGGTTCCGGGGGGCAGGCTGAGCCTGTGGTTCATTCTTCTTCCTGATGGGAAAATAGAGTGACCTGTGCCTGTCCCAACACCTAGAGCTAGTCTCTCATTGGTTCCCCCTCTTCCCGTTCATCCTCGGGACAAATTGCGACCTGTACGAAACAGGAGGTCAACGGTGCTGATTCTCCACGTAGGGAGATTGTTAGTGAAGCGGCTGGAATGGCGAACCCGAGCACAAGGAGAGGAGAAATGAGGTGCGTTTTAGAAACCTTTCCCGATCACACGGTGTACCATCTTCTGGGTTTCCCAGGCATGTTTTCGATGTAGGAAGATGCCCTTGAACCTGGAGATTTGGGACCCATGGCATGGGTACCACGCAGTATTACTTTAAAGGGTCTGCGTTTGCTCACCCAACCTCACCAATCCTCTCAGCCCCAAGAGTGTCCAGCCTTATGTCTAATCCAGCTGTGGGTCTAGATATGGTCAATCCAGGTTGCATCAGAGCCCCTGAACGGATTTTGTAAGAATTTCTCTCTCTTTCACTGTCTTTGTTTTATGGGGTTTTGTTTTTTAAGTAGTCAATTTTTATAAGGGGGTTTAGCCTCTTTTCCTTGCTGTGTTTATGCCGCTTTACACCCTCTTGATTCACTTCCAGAGAGATATCAATACATAGGTTTGAAGACTCTTCCTAGTCAGATATATTCTTGGGTGGTGAATAGGGGGTGTTGAGTCCAGTTCACTGAGCAGGGAGTAGGTCTTGTCTGTTACATATTTGGCTTGTGGAACGGTATCTCAGCTAATTTCAAACCCTTGTTTTATGCATCGCCCCACCTCACCTTTCCCGTTAAGCAGCCATAGTGTGTTTTCTAAATGTGTGACTCTGTTCTGTTTTGGAATTCAGTTCAGGTGTAGCGATTTTGACATTCCCTCTCTAAGTGATATCTTAGGATAAGTGTCCTTTTTTGTGTGACTTACTTCACTTAGAGTCATCGTCCCTAAATCCAATCATCATGCTGCTACTAGCCTTATGACACTGATTTCATGGCTGAGTGATATTCCATTGTGCATAAGTACCACAACTTCTTTATCCATTTTTCTCTTTCCTGGGATATTTAAGGTGTACCGAAGTGGAGGTTCTTGGAAACAGAGCAGCCCTAAACTTTGGGGTGCCTGTGTCTTGTTGATTTTTAGGTTTCCCGATTTCTACGCCCATGAGTGGAACTGCCCTATGTTCTCTAAGCTGTGTTTATTACATGTTTCAAGACGCAGCGTACACTTCTCCAGAGTGGCTGTTGGCAATTTCCATCCCGCCCATCAGCGTAGCAAGGCTCCCATGTCTCCATGGGCTGTCCTGCATTTCCGGTTTTTACACTTTTTTCAGCATGGCCCTTTTGACCTCTGGCAAGCGAGACTTCTTTGTAGCGCCGATTTGCCTTTCCTGCTTGCTTGGTTGGCCAAAAAGGGCGTATGCGTTTTTTCCTGAATATATTCAGGAAAAACGCATACGCCCTTTTTGGCCAAGTACATCATTGTCAAAGCTTTGCCGCTTTTCATGTGCTTTCAAGGCGAGTCGAATCTACCTCCTGAAACCGGTTTCCTGCAATTCTACCTTGCTTTCAAATCCTCTTCGTTGCCTTCCCTCAATATATTTGTGGACGAGAGTTATCATTTACAACTCTGCAGGTTTGTGAATTGCAGTGCCCCTGAGCTCCATTTGTCAACTCGCTTTTTTGGGAGCTGGCCGCAAAAGCGCAGGATTGCTTCAGGCCCTGTTCTGGTTCCGGGGTCCAGGCTGAGCCTGTGGTTCATTCTTCTTCCTGATGGGAAAATAGAGTGACCTGTGCCTGTCCCAACACCTAGAGCTAGTCTCTCATTGGTTCCCCCTCTTCCCGTTCATCCTGAGGACAAATTGCAACCTGTACGAAACAGGAGGTCAACGGTGCTGATTCTCCACGTAGGGAGATTGTTAGTGAAGCGGCTGGAATGGCGAACCCGAGCACAAGGAGAGGAGAAATGAGGTGCGTTTTAGAAACCTTTCCCGATCACACGGTGTACCATCTTCTGGGTTTCCCAGGCATGTTTTCGATGTAGGAAGATGCCCTTGAACCTGGAGATCTGGGACCCATGGCATGGGTACCATGCAGTATTACTTTAAAGGGTCTGCGTTTGCTCACCCAACCTCACCAATCCTCTCAGCCCCAAGAGTGTCCAGCCTTATGTCTCATCCAGCTGTGGGTCTAGATATGGTCAATCCAGGTTGCATCAGAGCCCCTGAACGGATTTTGTAAGAATTTCTCTCTCTTTCACTGTCTTTGTTTTATGGGGTTTTTTTTTTTAAGTAGTCTATTTTTATAATGGGTTTAGCTGCTTTTCCCTGCTGTGTTTATGCCGCTTTACACCCTCTTGATTCACTTCCAGAGAGATATCAATACATAGGTTTTAAGACTCTTCCTAGTCAGATATATTCTTGGGCGGTGAATAGGGGGTGTTGAGTCCAGTTCACTGAGCAGGGAGTAGGTGTTGTCTATTACATATTTGGCTTGTGGAACGGTATCTGAGCTAATTTCAAACCCTTGTTTTATGCATCGCCCCACCTCACCTTTCCCGTTAAGCAGCCATAGTGTGTTTTCTAAATGTGTGACTCTGTTCTGTTTTGGAATTCAGTTCAGGTGTAGCGATTTTGACATTCCCTCTACAAGTGATAACTTAGGATAAGTTTCCTTTTCTGTGTGACTTACTTCACTTAGAGTCATTGTCCCTAAATCCACTCATCATGCTGCTACTAGCCTTATGACACTGATTTCATGGCTGAGTGATATTCCATTGTGCATAAGTACCACAACTTCTTTATCCATTTTTCTCTTTCCTGGGATATTTAAGGTGTACCGAAGTGGAGGTTCTTGGAAACAGAGCAGCCCTAAACTTTGGGGTGCCTGTGTCTTGTTGATTTTTAGGTTTCCCGATTTCTACGCCCCTGAGTGGAAGTGCCCTATGCTCTCTAAGCTGTGTTTATTACATGTTTCAGGACGCAGCGTACACTTCTCCAGAGTGGCTGTTGGCAATTTCCATCCCGCCCATCAGCGTAGCAAGGCTCCCATGTCTCCATGGCCTGTCCTGCATTTCCGGTTTTTACACTTTTTTCAGCATGGCCCTTTTGACCTCTGGCAAGCCAGACTTCTTTGTAGCGCCGATTTGCCTTTCCGGCTTGCTTGGTTGGCCAAAAAGGGCGTATGCGTTTTTTCCTGAATATATTCAGGAAAAAACGCATACGCCCTTTTTGGCCAAGGGCATCATTGTCAACGCTTTGCCGCTTTTCATGTGCTTTCAAGGCGAGTCGAATCTACCTCCTGAAACCGGTTTCCTGCAATTCTGCCTTGCTTTCAAATCCTCTTCGTTGCCTTCCCTCAATATATTTGTGGACGAGAGTTATCATTTACAACTCTGCAGGTTTGTGAATTGCAGTGCCCCTGAGCTCCATTTGTCAACTCGCTTTTTTGGGAGCTGGCCGCAAAAGCGCAGGATTGCTTCAGGCCCTATTCTGGTTCCGGGGGGCAGGCTGAGCCTGTGGTTCATTCTTCTTCCTGATGGGAAAATAGAGTGACCTGTGCCTGTCCCAACACCTAGAGCTAGTCTCTCATTGGTTCCCCCTCTTCCCGTTCATCCTCGGGACAAATTGCGACCTGTACGAAACAGGAGGTCAACGGTGCTGATTCTCCACGTAGGGAGATTGTTAGTGAAGCGGCTGGAATGGCGAACCCGAGCACAAGGAGAGGAGAAATGAGGTGCGTTTTAGAAACCTTTCCCGATCACACGGTGTACCATCTTCTGGGTTTCCCAGGCATGTTTTCGATGTAGGAAGATGCCCTTGAACCTGGAGATTTGGGACCCATGGCATGGGTACCACGCAGTATTACTTTAAAGGGTCTGCGTTTGCTCACCCAACCTCACCAATCCTCTCAGCCCCAAGAGTGTCCAGCCTTATGTCTAATCCAGCTGTGGGTCTAGATATGGTCAATCCAGGTTGCATCAGAGCCCCTGAACGGATTTTGTAAGAATTTCTCTCTCTTGCACTGTCTTTGTTTTATGGGGTTTTGTTTTTTAAGTAGTCAATTTTTATAAGGGGGTTTAGCCTCTTTTCCTTGCTGTGTTTATGCCGCTTTACACCCTCTTGATTCACTTCCAGAGAGATATCAATACATAGGTTTGAAGACTCTTCCTAGTCAGATATATTCTTGGGTGGTGAATAGGGGGTGTTGAGTCCAGTTCACTGAGCAGGGAGTAGGTCTTGTCTGTTACATATTTGGCTTGTGGAACGGTATCTGAGCTAATTTCAAACCCTTGTTTTATGCATCGCCCCACCTCAACTTTCCCGTTAAGCAGCCATAGTGTGTTTTCTAAATGTGTGACTCTGTTCTGTTTTGGAATTCAGTTCAGGTGTAGCGATTTTGACATTCCCTCTCTAAGTGATATCTTAGGATAAGTGTCCTTTTTTGTGTGACTTACTTCACTTAGAGTCATCGTCCCTAAATCCACTCATCATGCTGCTACTAGCCTTATGACACTGATTTCATGGCTGAGTGATATTCCATTGTGCATAAGTACCACAACTTCTTTATCCATTTTTCTCTTTCCTGGGATATTTAAGGTGTACCGAAGTGGAGGTTCTTGGAAACAGAGCAGCCCTAAACTTTGGGGTGCCTGTGTCTTGTTGATTTTTAGGTTTCCCGATTTCTACGCCCATGAGTGGAACTGCCCTATGTTCTCTAAGCTGTGTTTATTACATGTTTCAGGACGCAGCGTACACTTCTCCAGAGTGGCTGTTGGCAATTTCCACCCCGCCCATCAGCGTAGCAAGGCTCCCATGTCTCCATGGGCTGTCCTGCATTTCCGGTTTTTACACTTTTTTCAGCATGGCCCTTTTGACCTCTGGCAAGCGAGACTTCTTTGTAGCGCCGATTTGCCTTTCCTGCTTGCGTGGTTGGCCAAAAAGGGCGTATGCGTTTTTTCCTGAATATATTCAGGAAAAAACGCATACGCCCTTTTTGGCCAAGTACATCATTGTCAAAGCTTTGCCGCTTTTCATGTGCTTTCAAGGCGAGTCGAATCTACCTCCTGAAACCGGTTTCCTGCAATTCTGCCTTGCTTTCAAATCCTCTTCGTTGCCTTCTCTCAATATATTTGTGGACGAGAGTTATCATTTACAACTCTGCAGGTTTGTGAATGGCAGTGCCCCTGAGCTCCATTTGTCAACTCGCTTTTTTGGGAGCTGGCCGCAAAAGCGCAGGATTGCTTCAGGCCCTGTTCTGGTTCCGGGGTCCAGGCTGAGCCTGTGGTTCATTCTTCTTCCTGATGGGAAAATAGAGTGACCTGTGCCTGTCCCAACACCTAGAGCTAGTCTCTCATTGGTTCCCCCTCTTCCCGTTCATCCTGAGGACAAATTGCAACCTGTACGAAACAGGAGGTCAACGGTGCTGATTCTCCACGTAGGGAGATTGTTAGTGAAGCGGCTGGAATGGCGAACCCGAGCACAAGGAGAGGAGAAATGAGGTGCGTTTTAGAAACCTTTCCCGATCACACGGTGTACCATCTTGTGGGTTTCCCAGGCATGTTTTCGATGTAGGAAGATGCCCTTGAACCTGGAGATCTGGGACCCATGGCATGGGTACCATGCAGTATTACTTTAAAGGGTCTGCGTTTGCTCACCCAACCTCACCAATCCTCTCAGCCCCAAGAGTGTCCAGCCTTATGTCTCATCCAGCTGTGGGTCTAGATATGGTCAATCCAGGTTGCATCAGAGCCCCTGAACGGATTTTGTAAGAATTTCTCTCTCTTTCACTGTCTTTGTTTTATGGGGTTTTTTTTTTTAAGTAGTCTATTTTTATAATGGGTTTAGCTGCTTTTCCCTGCTGTGTTTATGCCGCTTTACACCCTCTTGATTCACTTCCAGAGAGATATCAATACATAGGTTTTAAGACTCTTCCTAGTCAGATATATTCTTGGGCGGTGAATAGGGGGTGTTGAGTCCAGTTCACTGAGCAGGGAGTAGGTGTTGTCTATTACATATTTGGCTTGTGGAACGGTATCTGAGCTAATTTCAAACCCTTGTTTTATGCATCGCCCCACCTCACCTTTCCCGTTAAGCAGCCATAGTGTGTTTTCTAAATGTGTGACTCTGTTCTGTTTTGGAATTCAGTTCAGGTGTAGCGATTTTGACATTCCCTCTACAAGTGATAACTTAGGATAAGTTTCCTTTTCTGTGTGACTTACTTCACTTAGAGTCATTGTCCCTAAATCCACTCATCATGCTGCTACTAGCCTTATGACACTGATTTCATGGCTGAGTGATATTCCATTGTGCATAAGTACCACAACTTCTTTATCCATTTTTCTCTTTCCTGGGATATTTAAGGTGTACCGAAGTGGAGGTTCTTGGAAACAGAGCAGCCCTAAACTTTGGGGTGCCTGTGTCTTGTTGATTTTTAGGTTTCCCGATTTCTACGCCCATGAGTGGAAGTGCCCTATGCTCTCTAAGCTGTGTTTATTACATGTTTCAGGACGCAGCGTACACTTCTCCAGAGTGGCTGTTGGCAATTTCCATCCCGCCCATCAGCGTAGCAAGGCTCCCATGTCTCCATGGCCTGTCCTGCATTTCCGGTTTTTACACTTTTTTCAGCATGGCCCTTTTGACCTCTGGCAAGCCAGACTTCTTTGTAGCGCCGATTTGCCTTTCCGGCTTGCTTGGTTGGCCAAAAAGGGCGTATGCGTTTTTTCCTGAATATATTCAGGAAAAAACGCATACGCCCTTTTTGGCCAAGGGCATCATTGTCAACGCTTTGCCGCTTTTCATGTGCTTTCAAGGCGAGTCGAATCTACCTCCTGAAACCGGTTTCCTGCAATTCTGCCTTGCTTTCAAATCCTCTTCGTTGCCTTCCCTCAATATATTTGTGGACGAGAGTTATCATTTACAACTCTGCAGGTTTGTGAATTGCAGTGCCCCTGAGCTCCATTTGTCAACTCGCTTTTTTGGGAGCTGGCCGCAAAAGCGTAGGATTGCTTCAGGCCCTATTCTGGTACCGGGGGGCAGGCTGAGCCTGTGGTTCATTCTTCTTCCTGATGGGAAAATAGAGTGACTTGTGCCTGTCCCAACACCTAGAGCTAGTCTCTCATTGGTTCCCCCTCTTCCCGTTCATCCTCGGGACAAATTGCGACCTGTACGAAACAGGAGGTCAACGGTGCTGATTCTCCACGTAGGGAGATTGTTAGTGAAGCGGCTGGAATGGCGAACCCGAGCACAAGGAGAGGAGAAATGAGGTGCGTTTTAGAAACCTTTCCCGATCACACGGTGTACCATCTTCTGGGTTTCCCAGGCATGTTTTCGATGTAGGAAGATGCCCTTGAACCTGGAGATTTGGGACCCTTGGCATGGGTACCACGCAGTATTACTTTAAAGGGTCTGCGTTTGCTCACCCAACCTCACCAATCCTCTCAGCCCCAAGAGTGTCCAGCCTTATGTCTAATCCAGCTGTGGGTCTAGATATGGTCAATCCAGGTTGCATCAGAGCCCCTGAACGGATTTTGTAAGAATTTCTCTCTCTTTCACTGTCTTTGTTTTATGGGGTTTTGTTTTTTAAGTAGTCAATTTTTATAAGGGCGTTTAGCCTCTTTTCCTTGCTGTGCTTATGCCGCTTTACACCCTCTTGATTCACTTCCAGAGAGATATCAATACATAGGTTTTAAGACTCTTCCTAGTCAGATATATTCTTGGGTGGTGAATAGGGGGTGTTGAGTCCAGTTCACTGAGCAGGGAGTAGGTCTTGTCTGTTACATATTTGGCTTGTGGAACGGTATCTGAGCTAATTTCAAACCCTTGTTTTATGCATCGCCCCACCTCACCTTTCCCGTTAAGCAGCCATAGTGTGTTTTCTAAATGTGTGACTCTGTTCTGTTTTGGAATTCAGTTCAGGTGTAGCGATTTTGACATTCCCTCTCTAAGTGATATCTTAGGATAAGTGTCCTTTTTTGTGTGACTTACTTCACTTAGAGTCATCGTCCCTAAATCCACTCATCATGCTGCTACTAGCCTTATGACACTGATTTCATGGCTGAGTGATATTCCATTGTGCATAAGTACCACAACTTCTTTATCCATTTTTCTCTTTCCTGGGATATTTAAGGTGTACCGAAGTGGAGGTTCTTGGAAACAGAGCAGCCCTAAACTTTGGGGTGCCTGTGTCTTGTTGATTTTTAGGTTTCCCGATTTCTACGCCCATGAGTGGAACTGCCCTATGTTCTCTAAGCTGTGTTTATTACATGTTTCAAGACGCAGCGTACACTTCTCCAGAGTGGCTGTTGGCAATTTCCATCCCGCCCATCAGCGTAGCAAGGCTCCCATGTCTCCATGGGCTGTCCTGCATTTCCGGTTTTTACACTTTTTTCAGCATGGCCCTTTTGACCTCTGGCAAGCGAGACTTCTTTGTAGCGCCGATTTGCCTTTCCTGCTTGCTTGGTTGGCCAAAAAGGGCGTATGCGTTTTTTCCTGAATATATTCAGGAAAAACGCATACGCCCTTTTTGGCCAAGTACATCATTGTCAAAGCTTTGCCGCTTTTCATGTGCTTTCAAGGCGAGTCGAATCTACCTCCTGAAACCGGTTTCCTGCAATTCTACCTTGCTTTCAAATCCTCTTCGTTGCCTTCCCTCAATATATTTGTGGACAAGAGTTATCATTTACAACTCTGCAGGTTTGTGAATTGCAGTGCCCCTGAGCTCCATTTGTCAACTCGCTTTTTTGGGAGCTGGCCGCAAAAGCGCAGGATTGCTTCAGGCCCTGTTCTGGTTCCGGGGTCCAGGCTGAGCCTGTGGTTCATTCTTCTTCCTGATGGGAAAATAGAGTGACCTGTGCCTGTCCCAACACCTAGAGCTAGTCTCTCATTGGTTCCCCCTCTTCCCGTTCATCCTGAGGACAAATTGCAACCTGTACGAAACAGGAGGTCAACGGTGCTGATTCTCCACGTAGGGAGATTGTTAGTGAAGCGGCTGGAATGGCGAACCCGAGCACAAGGAGAGGAGAAATGAGGTGCGTTTTAGAAACCTTTCCCGATCACACGGTGTACCATCTTCTGGGTTTCCCAGGCATGTTTTTGATGTAGGAAGATGCCCTCGAACCTGGAGATTTGGGACCCATGGCATGGGTACCATGCAGTATTACTTTAAAGGGTCTGCGTTTGCTCACCCAACCTCACCAATCCTCTCAGCCCCAAGAGTGTACAGCCTTATGTCTCATCCAGCTGTGGGTCTAGATATGGTCAATCCAGGTTGCATCAGAGCCCCTGAACGGATTTTGTAAGAATTTCTCTCTCTTTCACTGTCTTTGTTTTATGGGGTTTTTTTTTTAAGTAGTCTATTTTTATAATGGGGTTTAGCTGCTTTTCCCTGCTGTGTTTATGCCGCTTTACACCCTCTTGATTCACTTCCAGAGAGATATCAATACATAGGTTTTAAGACTCTTCCTAGTCAGATATATTCTTGGGTGGTGAATAGGGGGTGTTGAGTCCAGTTCACTGAGCAGGGAGTAGGTCTTGTCTATTACATATTTGGCTTGTGGAACGGTATCTGAGCTAATTTCAAACCCTTGTTTTATGCATCGCCCCACCTCACCTTTCCCGTTAAGCAGCCATAGTGTGTTTTCTAAATGTGTGACTCTGTTGTGTTTTGGAATTCAGTTCAGGTGTAGCGGTTTTGACATTCCCTCTATAAGTGATATCTTAGGATAAGTGTCCTTTTCTGTGTGACTTACTTCACTTAGAGTCATCGTCCCTAAATCCACTCATCATGCTGCTACTAGCCTTATGACACTGATTTCATGGCTGAGTGATATTCCATTGTGCATAAGTACCACAACTTCTTTATCCATTTTTCTCTTTCCTGGGATATTTAAGGTGTACCGAAGTGGAGGTTCTTGGAAACAGAGCAGCCCTAAACTTTGGGGTGCCTGTGTCTTGTTGATTTTTAGGTTTCCCGATTTCTACGCCCATGAGTGGAACTGCCCTATGTTCTCTAAGCTGTGTTTATTACATGTTTCAAGACGCAGCGTACACTTCTCCAGAGTGGCTGTTGGCAATTTCCATCCCGCCCATCAGCGTAGCAAGGCTCCCATGTCTCCATGGGCTGTCCTGCATTTCCGGTTTTTACACTTTTTTCAGCATGGCCCTTTTGACCTCTGGCAAGCGAGACTTCTTTGTAGCGCCGATTTGCCTTTCCTGCTTGCTTGGTTGGCCAAAAAGGGCGTATGCGTTTTTTCCTGAATATATTCAGGAAAAACGCATACGCCCTTTTTGGCCAAGTACATCATTGTCAAAGCTTTGCCGCTTTTCATGTGCTTTCAAGGCGAGTCGAATCTACCTCCTGAAACCGGTTTCCTGCAATTCTACCTTGCTTTCAAATCCTCTTCGTTGCCTTCCCTCAATATATTTGTGGACAAGAGTTATCATTTACAACTCTGCAGGTTTGTGAATTGCAGTGCCCCTGAGCTCCATTTGTCAACTCGCTTTTTTGGGAGCTGGCCGCAAAAGCGCAGGATTGCTTCAGGCCCTGTTCTGGTTCCGGGGTCCAGGCTGAGCCTGTGGTTCATTCTTCTTCCTGATGGGAAAATAGAGTGACCTGTGCCTGTCCCAACACCTAGAGCTAGTCTCTCATTGGTTCCCCCTCTTCCCGTTCATCCTGAGGACAAATTGCAACCTGTACGAAACAGGAGGTCAACGGTGCTGATTCTCCCCGTAGGGAGATTGTTAGTGAAGCGGCTGGAATGGCGAACCCGAGCACAAGGAGAGGAGAAATGAGGTGCGTTTTAGAAACCTTTCCCGATCACACGGTGTACCATCTTCTGGGTTTCCCAGGCATGTTTTTGATGTAGGAAGATGCCCTCGAACCTGGAGATTTGGGACCCATGGCATGGGTACCATGCAGTATTACTTTAAAGGGTCTGCGTTTGCTCACCCAACCTCACCAATCCTCTCAGCCCCAAGAGTGTACAGCCTTATGTCTCATCCAGCTGTGGGTCTAGATATGGTCAATCCAGGTTGCATCAGAGCCCCTGAACGGATTTTGTAAGAATTTCTCTCTCTTTCACTGTCTTTGTTTTATGGGGTTTTTTTTTTAAGTAGTCTATTTTTATAATGGGGTTTAGCTGCTTTTCCCTGCTGTGTTTATGCCGCTTTACACCCTCTTGATTCACTTCCAGAGAGATATCAATACATAGGTTTTAAGACTCTTCCTAGTCAGATATATTCTTGGGTGGTGAATAGGGGGTGTTGAGTCCAGTTCACTGAGCAGGGAGTAGGTCTTGTCTATTACATATTTGGCTTGTGGAACGGTATCTGAGCTAATTTCAAACCCTTGTTTTATGCATCGCCCCACCTCACCTTTCCCGTTAAGCAGCCATAGTGTGTTTTCTAAATGTGTGACTCTGTTGTGTTTTGGAATTCAGTTCAGGTGTAGCGGTTTTGACATTCCCTCTATAAGTGATATCTTAGGATAAGTGTCCTTTTCTGTGTGACTTACTTCACTTAGAGTCATCATCCCTAAATCCACTCATCATGCTGCTACTAGCCTATGACACTGATTTATGGCTGAGTGATATTCCATTGTGCATAAGTACCACAACTTCTTTATCCATTTTTCTCTTTCCTGGGATATTTAAGGTGTACCGAAGTGGAGGTTCTTGGAAACAGAGCCGCCCTAAACTTTGGGGTGCCTGTGTCTTGTTGATTTTTAGGTTTCCCGATTTCTTCGCCCATGAGTGGAAGTGCCCTATGCTCTCTAAGCTGTGTTTATTACATGTTTCAGGACGCAGCGTACACTTCTCCAGAGTGGCTGTTGGCAATTTCCATCCCGCCCATCAGCGTAGCAAGGCTCCCATGTCTCCATGGCCTGTCCTGCATTTCCGGTTTTTACACTTTTTTCAGCATGGCCCTTTTGACCTCTGGCAAGCGAGACTTCTTTGTAGCGCCGATTCGCCTTTCCGGCTTGCTTGGTTGGCCAAAAAGGGCGTATGCGTTTTTTCCTGAATATATTCAGGAAAAAACGCATACGCCCTTTTTGGCCAAGGGCATCATTGTCAACGCTTTGCCGCTTTTCATGTGCTTTCAAGGCGAGTCGAATCTACCTCCTGAAACCGGTTTCCTGCAATTCTGCCTTGCTTTCAAATCCTCTTCGTTGCCTTCCCTCAATATATTTGTGGACGAGAGTTATCATTTACAACTCTGCAGGTTTGTGAATTGCAGTGCCCCTGAGCTCCATTTGTCAACTCGCTTTTTTGGGAGCTGGCCGCAAAAGCGCAGGATTGCTTCAGGCCCTATTCTGGTTCCGGGGGGCAGGCTGAGCCTGTGGTTCATTCTTCTTCCTGATGGGAAAATAGAGTGACTTGTGCCTGTCCCAACACCTAGAGCTAGTCTCTCATTGGTTCCCCCTCTTCCCGTTCATCCTCGGGACAAATTGCGACCTGTACGAAACAGGAGGTCAACGGTGCTGATTCTCCACGTAGGGAGATTGTTAGTGAAGCGGCTGGAATGGCGAACCCGAGCACAAGGAGAGGAGAAATGAGGTGCGTTTTAGAAACCTTTCCCGATCACACGGTGTACCATCTTCTGGGTTTCCCAGGCATGTTTTCGATGTAGGAAGATGCCCTTGAACCTGGAGATCTGGGACCCATGGCATGGGTACCATGCAGTATTACTTTAAAGGGTCTGCGTTTGCTCACCCAACCTCACCAATCCTCTCAGCCCCAAGAGTGTCCAGCCTTATGTCTCATCCAGCTGTGGGTCTAGATATGGTCAATCCAGGTTGCATCAGAGCCCCTGAACGGATTTTGTAAGAATTTCTCTCTCTTTCACTGTCTTTGTTTTATGGGGTTTTTTTTTTTAAGTAGTCTATTTTTATAATGGGTTTAGCTGCTTTTCCCTGCTGTGTTTATGCCGCTTTACACCCTCTTGATTCACTTCCAGAGAGATATCAATACATAGGTTTTAAGACTCTTCCTAGTCAGATATATTCTTGGGCGGTGAATAGGGGGTGTTGAGTCCAGTTCACTGAGCAGGGAGTAGGTGTTGTCTATTACATATTTGGCTTGTGGAACGGTATCTGAGCTAATTTCAAATCCTTGTTTTATGCATCGCCCCACCTCACCTTTCCCGTTAAGCAGCCATAGTGTGTTTTCTAAATGTGTGACTCTGTTCTGTTTTGGAATTCAGTTCAGGTGTAGCGATTTTGACATTCCCTCTACAAGTGATAACTTAGGATAAGTTTCCTTTTCTGTGTGACTTACTTCACTTAGAGTCATTGTCCCTAAATCCACTCATCATGCTGCTACTAGCCTTATGACACTGATTTCATGGCTGAGTGATATTCCATTGTGCATAAGTACCACAACTTCTTTATCCATTTTTCTCTTTCCTGGGATATTTAAGGTGTACCGAAGTGGAGGTTCTTGGAAACAGAGCAGCCCTAAACTTTGGGGTGCCTGTGTCTTGTTGATTTTTAGGTTTCCCGATTTCTACGCCCCTGAGTGGAAGTGCCCTATGCTCTCTAAGCTGTGTTTATTACATGTTTCAGGACGCAGCGTACACTTCTCCAGAGTGGCTGTTGGCAATTTCCATCCCGCCCATCAGCGTAGCAAGGCTCCCATGTCTCCATGGCCTGTCCTGCATTTCCGGTTTTTACACTTTTTTCAGCATGGCCCTTTTGACCTCTGGCAAGCCAGACTTCTTTGTAGCGCCGATTTGCCTTTCCGGCTTGCTTGGTTGGCCAAAAAGGGCGTATGCGTTTTTTCCTGAATATATTCAGGAAAAAACGCATACGCCCTTTTTGGCCAAGGGCATCATTGTCAACGCTTTGCCGCTTTTCATGTGCTTTCAAGGCGAGTCGAATCTACCTCCTGAAACCGGTTTCCTGCAATTCTGCCTTGCTTTCAAATCCTCTTCGTTGCCTTCCCTCAATATATTTGTGGACGAGAGTTATCATTTACAACTCTGCAGGTTTGTGAATTGCAGTGCCCCTGAGCTCCATTTGTCAACTCGCTTTTTTGGGAGCTGGCCGCAAAAGCGCAGGATTGCTTCAGGCCCTATTCTGGTTCCGGGGGGCAGGCTGAGCCTGTGGTTCATTCTTCTTCCTGATGGGAAAATAGAGTGACCTGTGCCTGTCCCAACACCTAGAGCTAGTCTCTCATTGGTTCCCCCTCTTCCCGTTCATCCTCGGGACAAATTGCGACCTGTACGAAACAGGAGGTCAACGGTGCTGATTCTCCACGTAGGGAGATTGTTAGTGAAGCGGCTGGAATGGCGAACCCGAGCACAAGGAGAGGAGAAATGAGGTGCGTTTTAGAAACCTTTCCCGATCACACGGTGTACCATCTTCTGGGTTTCCCAGGCATGTTTTCGATGTAGGAAGATGCCCTTGAACCTGGAGATTTGGGACCCATGGCATGGGTACCACGCAGTATTACTTTAAAGGGTCTGCGTTTGCTCACCCAACCTCACCAATCCTCTCAGCCCCAAGAGTGTCCAGCCTTATGTCTAATCCAGCTGTGGGTCTAGATATGGTCAATCCAGGTTGCATCAGAGCCCCTGAACGGATTTTGTAAGAATTTCTCTCTCTTGCACTGTCTTTGTTTTATGGGGTTTTGTTTTTTAAGTAGTCAATTTTTATAAGGGGGTTTAGCCTCTTTTCCTTGCTGTGTTTATGCCGCTTTACACCCTCTTGATTCACTTCCAGAGAGATATCAATACATAGGTTTGAAGACTCTTCCTAGTCAGATATATTCTTGGGTGGTGAATAGGGGGTGTTGAGTCCAGTTCACTGAGCAGGGAGTAGGTCTTGTCTATTACATATTTGGCTTGTGGAACGGTATCTGAGCTAATTTCAAACCCTTGTTTTATGCATCGCCCCACCTCACCTTTCCCGTTAAGCAGCCATAGTGTGTTTTCTAAATGTGTGACTCTGTTGTGTTTTGGAATTCAGTTCAGGTGTAGCGGTTTTGACATTCCCTCTATAAGTGATATCTTAGGATAAGTGTCCTTTTCTGTGTGACTTACTTCACTTAGAGTCATCGTCCCTAAATCCACTCATCATGCTGCTACTAGCCTTATGACACTGATTTCATGGCTGAGTGATATTCCATTGTGCATAAGTACCACAACTTCTTTATCCATTTTTCTCTTTCCTGGGATATTTAAGGTGTACCGAAGTGGAGGTTCTTGGAAACAGAGCAGCCCTAAACTTTGGGGTGCCTGTGTCTTGTTGATTTTTAGGTTTCCCGATTTCTACGCCCATGAGTGGAACTGCCCTATGTTCTCTAAGCTGTGTTTATTACATGTTTCAAGACGCAGCGTACACTTCTCCAGAGTGGCTGTTGGCAATTTCCATCCCGCCCATCAGCGTAGCAAGGCTCCCATGTCTCCATGGGCTGTCCTGCATTTCCGGTTTTTACACTTTTTTCAGCATGGCCCTTTTGACCTCTGGCAAGCGAGACTTCTTTGTAGCGCCGATTTGCCTTTCCTGCTTGCTTGGTTGGCCAAAAAGGGCGTATGCGTTTTTTCCTGAATATATTCAGGAAAAACGCATACGCCCTTTTTGGCCAAGTACATCATTGTCAAAGCTTTGCCGCTTTTCATGTGCTTTCAAGGCGAGTCGAATCTACCTCCTGAAACCGGTTTCCTGCAATTCTACCTTGCTTTCAAATCCTCTTCGTTGCCTTCCCTCAATATATTTGTGGACAAGAGTTATAATTTACAACTCTGCAGGTTTGTGAATTGCAGTGCCCCTGAGCTCCATTTGTCAACTCGCTTTTTTGGGAGCTGGCCGCAAAAGCGCAGGATTGCTTCAGGCCCTGTTCTGGTTCCGGGGTCCAGGCTGAGCCTGTGGTTCATTCTTCTTCCTGATGGGAAAATAGAGTGACCTGTGCCTGTCCCAACACCTAGAGCTAGTCTCTCATTGGTTCCCCCTCTTCCCGTTCATCCTGAGGACAAATTGCAACCTGTACGAAACAGGAGGTCAACGGTGCTGATTCTCCACGTAGGGAGATTGTTAGTGAAGCGGCTGGAATGGCGAACCCGAGCACAAGGAGAGGAGAAATGAGGTGCGTTTTAGAAACCTTTCCCGATCACACGGTGTACCATCTTCTGGGTTTCCCAGGCATGTTTTTGATGTAGGAAGATGCCCTCGAACCTGGAGATTTGGGACCCATGGCATGGGTACCATGCAGTATTACTTTAAAGGGTCTGCGTTTGCTCACCCAACCTCACCAATCCTCTCAGCCCCAAGAGTGTACAGCCTTATGTCTCATCCAGCTGTGGGTCTAGATATGGTCAATCCAGGTTGCATCAGAGCCCCTGAACGGATTTTGTAAGAATTTCTCTCTCTTTCACTGTCTTTGTTTTATGGGGTTTTTTTTTTAAGTAGTCTATTTTTATAATGGGGTTTAGCTGCTTTTCCCTGCTGTGTTTATGCCGCTTTACACCCTCTTGATTCACTTCCAGAGAGATATCAATACATAGGTTTTAAGACTCTTCCTAGTCAGATATATTCTTGGGTGGTGAATAGGGGGTGTTGAGTCCAGTTCACTGAGCAGGGAGTAGGTCTTGTCTATTACATATTTGGCTTGTGGAACGGTATCTGAGCTAATTTCAAACCCTTGTTTTATGCATCGCCCCACCTCACCTTTCCCGTTAAGCAGCCATAGTGTGTTTTCTAAATGTGTGACTCTGTTGTGTTTTGGAATTCAGTTCAGGTGTAGCGGTTTTGACATTCCCTCTATAAGTGATATCTTAGGATAAGTGTCCTTTTCTGTGTGACTTACTTCACTTAGAGTCATCATCCCTAAATCCACTCATCATGCTGCTACTAGCCTATGACACTGATTTATGGCTGAGTGATATTCCATTGTGCATAAGTACCACAACTTCTTTATCCATTTTTCTCTTTCCTGGGATATTTAAGGTGTACCGAAGTGGAGGTTCTTGGAAACAGAGCCGCCCTAAACTTTGGGGTGCCTGTGTCTTGTTGATTTTTAGGTTTCCCGATTTCTTCGCCCATGAGTGGAAGTGCCCTATGCTCTCTAAGCTGTGTTTATTACATGTTTCAGGACGCAGCGTACACTTCTCCAGAGTGGCTGTTGGCAATTTCCATCCCGCCCATCAGCGTAGCAAGGCTCCCATGTCTCCATGGCCTGTCCTGCATTTCCGGTTTTTACACTTTTTTCAGCATGGCCCTTTTGACCTCTGGCAAGCGAGACTTCTTTGTAGCGCCGATTCGCCTTTCCGGCTTGCTTGGTTGGCCAAAAAGGGCGTATGCGTTTTTTCCTGAATATATTCAGGAAAAAACGCATACGCCCTTTTTGGCCAAGGGCATCATTGTCAACGCTTTGCCGCTTTTCATGTGCTTTCAAGGCGAGTCGAATCTACCTCCTGAAACCGGTTTCCTGCAATTCTGCCTTGCTTTCAAATCCTCTTCGTTGCCTTCCCTCAATATATTTGTGGACAAGAGTTATCATTTACAACTCTGCAGGTTTGTGAATTGCAGTGCCCCTGAGCTCCATTTGTCAACTCGCTTTTTTGGGAGCTGGCCGCAAAAGCGCAGGATTGCTTCAGGCCCTATTCTGGTTCCGGGGGGCAGGCTGAGCCTGTGGTTCATTCTTCTTCCTGATGGGAAAATAGAGTGACCTGTGCCTGTCCCAACACCTAGAGCTAGTCTCTCATTGGTTCCCCCTCTTCCCGTTCATCCTGAGGACAAATTGCAACCTGTACGAAACAGGAGGTCAACGGTGCTGATTCTCCACGTAGGGAGATTGTTAGTGAAGCGGCTGGAATGGCGAACCCGAGCACAAGGAGAGGAGAAATGAGGTGCGTTTTAGAAACCTTTCCCTATCACACGGTGTACCATCTTCTGGGTTTCCCAGGCATGTTTTCGATGTAGGAAGATGCCCTTGAACCTGGAGATTTGGGACCCATGGCATGGGTACCACGCAGTATTACTTTAAAGGGTCTGCGTTTGCTCACCCAACCTCACCAATCCTCTCAGCCCCAAGAGTGTCCAGCCTTATGTCTAATCCAGCTGTGGGTCTAGATATGGTCAATCCAGGTTGCATCAGAGCCCCTGAACGGATTTTGTAAGAATTTCTCTCTCTTTCACTGTCTTTGTTTTATGGGGTTTTGTTTTTTAAGTAGTCAATTTTTATAAGGGGGTTTAGCCTCTTTTCCTTGCTGTGTTTATGCCGCTTTACACCCTCTTGATTCACTTCCAGAGAGATATCAATACATAGGTTTTAAGACTCTTCCTAGTCAGATATATTCTTGGGCGGTGAATAGGGGGTGTTGAGTCCAGTTCAGTGAGCAGGGAGTAGGTGTTGTCTATTACATATTTGGCTTGTGGAACGGTATCTGAGCTAATTTCAAACCCTTGTTTTATGCATCGCCCCACCTCACCTTTCCCGTTAAGCAGCCATAGTGTGTTTTCTAAATGTGTGACTCTGTTCTGTTTTGGAATTCAGTTCAGGTGTAGCGATTTTGACATTCCCTCTACAAGTGATAACTTAGGATAAGTTTCCTTTTCTGTGTGACTTACTTCACTTAGAGTCATCGTCCCTAAATCCACTCATCATGCTGCTACTAGCCTTATGACACTGATTTATGGCTGAGTGATATTCCATTGTGCATAAGTACCACAACTTCTTTATCCATTTTTCTCTTTCCTGGGATATTTAAGGTGTACCGAAGTGGAGGTTCTTGGAAACAGAGCAGCCCTAAACTTTGGGGTGCCTGTGTCTTGTTGATTTTTAGGTTTCCCGATTTCTTCGCCCATGAGTGGAAGTGCCCTATGCTCTCTAAGCTGTGTTTATTACATGTTTCAGGACGCAGCGTACACTTCTCCAGAGTGGCTGTTGGCAATTTCCATCCCGCCAATCAGCGTAGCAAGGCTCCCATGTCTCTATGGGCTGTCCTGCATTTCCGGTTTTTACACTTTTTTCAGCATGGCCCTTTTGACCTCTGGCAAGCGAGACTTCTTTGTAGCGCCGATTTGCCTTTCCGGCTTGCTTGGTTGGCCAAAAAGGGCGTATGCGTTTTTTCCTGAATATATTCAGGAAAAAACGCATACGCCCTTTTTGGCCAAGGGCATCATTGTCAACGCTTTGCCGCTTTTCATGTGCTTTCAAGGCGAGTCGAATCTACCTCCTGAAACCGGTTTCCTGCAATTCTGCCTTGCTTTCAAATCCTCTTCGTTGCCTTCCCTCAATATATTTGTGGACAAGAGTTATCATTTACAACTCTGCAGGTTTGTGAATTGCAGTGCCCCTGAGCTCCATTTGTCAACTCGCTTTTTTGGGAGCTGGCCGCAAAAGCGCAGGATTGCTTCAGGCCCTATTCTGGTTCCGGGGTCCAGGCTGAGCCTGTGGTTCATTCTTCTTCCTGATGGGAAAATAGAGTGACCTGTGCCTGTCCCAACACCTAGAGCTAGTCTCTCATTGGTTCCCCCTCTTCCCGTTCATCCTGAGGACAAATTGCAACCTGTACGAAACAGGAGGTCAACGGTGCTGATTCTCCACGTAGGGAGATTGTTAGTGAAGCGGCTGGAATGGCGAACCCGAGCACAAGGAGAGGAGAAATGAGGTGCGTTTTAGAAACCTTTCCCGATCACACGGTGTACCATCTTCTGGGTTTCCCAGGCATGTTTTCGATGTAGGAAGATGCCCTTGAACCTGGAGATTTGGGACCCATGGCATGGGTACCACGCAGTATTACTTTAAAGGGTCTGCGTTTGCTCACCCAACCTCACCAATCCTCTCAGCCCCAAGAGTGTCCAGCCTTATGTCTCATCCAGCTGTGGGTCTAGATATGGTCAATCCAGGTTGCATCAGAGCCCCTGAACGGATTTTGTAAGAATTTCTCTCTCTTTCACTGTCTTTGTTTTATGGGGTTTTGTTTTTTAAGTAGTCAATTTTTATAAGGGGGTTTAGCCTCTTTTCCTTGCTGTGTTTATGCCGCTTTACACCCTCTTGATTCACTTCCAGAGAGATATCAATACATAGGTTTGAAGACTCTTCCTAGTCAGATATATTCTTGGGTGGTGAATAGGGGGTGTTGAGTCCAGTTCACTGAGCAGGGAGTAGGTCTTGTCTGTTACATATTTGGCTTGTGGAACGGTATCTGAGCTAATTTCAAACCCTTGTTTTATGCATCGCCCCACCTCACCTTTCCCGTTAAGCAGCCATAGTGTGTTTTCTAAATGTGTGACTCTGTTCTATTTTGGAATTCAGTTCAGGTGTAGCGATTTTGACATTCCCTCTCTAAGTGATATCTTAGGATAAGTGTCCTTTTTTGTGTGACTTACTTCACTTAGAGTCATCGTCCCTAAATCCACTCATCATGCTGCTACTAGCCTTATGACACTGATTTCATGGCTGAGTGATATTCCATTGTGCATAAGTACCACAACTTCTTTATCCATTTTTCTCTTTCCTGGGATATTTAAGGTGTACCGAAGTGGAGGTTCTTGGAAACAGAGCAGCCCTAAACTTTGGGGTGCCTGTGTCTTGTTGATTTTTAGGTTTCCCGATTTCTACGCCCATGAGTGGAAGTGCCCTATGCTCTCTAAGCTGTGTTTATTACATGTTTCAGGACGCAGCGTACACTTCTCCAGAGTGGCTGTTGGCAATTTCCACCCCGCCCATCAGCGTAGCAAGGCTCCCATGTCTCCATGGCCTGTCCTGCATTTCCGGTTTTTACACTTTTTTCAGCATGGCCCTTTTGACCGCTGGCAAGCGAGACTTCTTTGTAGCGCCGATTTGCCTTTCCGGCTTGCTTGGTTGGCCAAAAAGGGCGTATGCGTTTTTTCCTGAATATATTCAGGAAAAAACGCATACGCCCTTTTTGGCCAAGGGCATCATTGTCAACGCTTTGCCGCTTTTCATGTGCTTTCAAGGCGAGTCGAATCTACCTCCTGAAATCGGTTTCCTGCAATTCTGCCTTGCTTTCAAATCCTCTTCGTTGCCTTCCCTCAATATATTTGTGGACGAGAGTTATCATTTATAACTCTGCAGGTTTGTGAATTGCAGTGCCCCTGAGCTCCATTTGTCAACTCGCTTTTTTGGGAGCTGGCCGCAAAAGTGCAGGATTGCTTCAGGCCCTATTCTGGTTCCGGGGGGCAGGCTGAGCCTGTGGTTCATTCTTCTTCCTGATGGGAAAATAGAGTGACCTGTGCCTGTCCCAACACCTAGAGCTAGTCTCTCATTGGTTCCCCCTCTTCCCGTTCATCCTCAGGACAAATTGCGACCTGTACGAAACAGGAGGTCAACGGTGCTGATTCTCCAGGTAGGGAGATTGTTAGTGAAGCGGCTGGAATGGCGAACCCGAGCACAAGGAGAGGAGAAATGAGGTGCGTTTTAGAAACCTTTCCCGATCACACGGTGTACCATCTTCTGGGTTTCCCAGGCATGTTTTCGATGTAGGAAGATGCCCTTGAACCTGGAGATTTGGGACCCATGGCATGGGTACCATGCAGTATTACTTTAAAGGGTCTGCGTTTGCTCACCCAACCTCACCAATCCTCTCAGCCCCAAGAGTGTCCAGCCTTATGTCTCATCCAGCTGTGGGTCTAGATATGGTCAATCCAGTTTGCATCAGAGCCCCTGAACGGATTTTGTAAGAATTTCTCTCTCTTTCACTGTCTTTGTTTTATGGGGTTTTTTTTTTTAAGTAGTCTATTTTTATAATGGGGTTTAGCTGCTTTTCCCTGCTGTGTTTATGCCGCTTTACACCCTCTTGATTCACTTCCAGAGAGATATCAATACATAGGTTTTAATTCTCTTCCTAGTCAGATATATTCTTGGGCGGTGAATAGGGGGTGTTGTGTCCAGTTCACTGAGCAGGGAGTAGGTGTTGTCTATTACATATTTGGCTTGTGGAACGGTATCTGAGCTAATTTCAAACCCTTGTTTTATGCATCGCCCCACCTCACCTTTCCCGTTAAGCAGCCATAGTGTGTTTTCTAAATGTGTGACTCTGTTCTGTTTTGGAATTCAGTTCAGGTGTAGCGATTTTGACATTCCCTCTACAAGTGATAACTTAGGATAAGTTTCCTTTTCTGTGTGACTTACTTCACTTAGAGTCATCGTCCCTAAATCCACTCATCATGCTGCTACTAGCCTTATGACACTGATTTCATGGCTGAGTGATATTCCATTGTGCATAAGTACCACAACTTCTTTATCCATTTTTCTCTTTCCTGGGATATTTAAGGTGTACCGAAGTGGAGGTTCTTGGAAACAGAGCAGCCCTAAACTTTGGGGTGCCTGTGTCTTGTTGATTTTTAGGTTTCCCGATTTCTATGCCCATGAGTGGAAGTGCCCTATGCTCTCTAAGCTGTGTTTATTACATGTTTCAGGACGCAGCGTACACTTCTCCAGAGTGGCTGTTGGCAATTTCCATCCCGCCCATCAGCGTAGCAAGGCTCCCATGTCTCCATGGCCTGTCCTGCATTTCCGGTTTTTACACTTTTTTCAGCATGGCCCTTTTGACCGCTGGCAAGCGAGACTTCTTTGTAGCGCCGATTTGCGTTTCCGGCTTGCTTGGTTGGCCAAAAAGGGCGTATGCGTTTTTTCCTGAATATATTCAGGAAAAAACGCATACGCCCTTTTTGGCCAAGGGCATCATTGTCAACGCTTTGCCGCTTTTCATGTGCTTTCAAGGCGAGTCGAATCTACCTCCTGAAATCGGTTTCCTGCAATTCTGCCTTGCTTTCAAATCCTCTTCGTTGCCTTCCCTCAATATATTTGTGGACGAGAGTTATCATTTATAACTCTGCAGGTTTGTGAATTGCAGTGCCCCTGAGCTCCATTTGTCAACTCGCTTTTTTGGGAGCTGGCCGCAAAAGTGCAGGATTGCTTCAGGCCCTATTCTGGTTCCGGGGGGCAGGCTGAGCCTGTGGTTCATTCTTC
This sequence comes from Eubalaena glacialis, assembly GCF_028564815.1. Classification (NCBI taxonomy): domain Eukaryota; kingdom Metazoa; phylum Chordata; class Mammalia; order Artiodactyla; family Balaenidae; genus Eubalaena; species Eubalaena glacialis. The sequence goes on along the minus strand of NC_083727.1, from coordinate 78,143,984 downwards.
TTCCTGATGGGAAAATAGAGTGACCTGTGCCTGTCCCAACACCTAGAGCTAGTCTCTCATTGGTTCCCCCTCTTCCCGTTCATCCTCAGGACAAATTGCGACCTGTACGAAACAGGAGGTCAACGGTGCTGATTCTCCAGGTAGGGAGATTGTTAGTGAAGCGGCTGGAATGGCGAACCCGAGCACAAGGAGAGGAGAAATGAGGTGCGTTTTAGAAACCTTTCCCGATCACACGGTGTACCATCTTCTGGGTTTCCCAGGCATGTTTTCGATGTAGGAAGATGCCCTTGAACCTGGAGATTTGGGACCCATGGCATGGGTACCATGCAGTATTACTTTAAAGGGTCTGCGTTTGCTCACCCAACCTCACCAATCCTCTCAGCCCCAAGAGTGTCCAGCCTTATGTCTCATCCAGCTGTGGGTCTAGATATGGTCAATCCAGGTTGCATCAGAGCCCCTGAACGGATTTTGTAAGAATTTCTCTCTCTTTCACTGTCTTTGTTTTATGGGGTTTTTTTTTTAAGTAGTCTATTTTTATAATGGGGTTTAGCTGCTTTTCCCTGCTGTGTTTATGCCGCTTTACACCCTCTTGATTCACTTCCAGAGAGATATCAATACATAGGTTTTAATTCTCTTCCTAGTCAGATATATTCTTGGGCGGTGAATAGGGGGTGTTGAGTCCAGTTCACTGAGCAGGGAGTAGGTGTTGTCTATTACATATTTGGCTTGTGGAACGGTATCTGAGCTAATTTCAAACCCTTGTTTTATGCATCGCCCCACCTCACCTTTCCCGTTAAGCAGCCATAGTGTGTTTTCTAAATGTGTGACTCTGTTCTGTTTTGGAATTCAGTTCAGGTGTAGCGATTTTGACATTCCCTCTACAAGTGATAACTTAGGATAAGTTTCCTTTTCTGTGTGACTTACTTCACTTAGAGTCATCGTCCCTAAATCCACTCATCATGCTGCTACTAGCCTTATGACACTGATTTCATGGCTGAGTGGTATTCCATTGTGCATAAGTACCACAACTTCTTTATCCATTTTTCTCTTTCCTGGGATATTTAAGGTGTACCGAAGTGGAGGTTCTTGGAAACAGAGCAGCCCTAAACTTTGGGGTGCCTGTGTCTTGTTGATTTTTAGGTTTCCCGATTTCTATGCCCATGAGTGGAAGTGCCCTATGCTCTCTAAGCTGTGTTTATTACATGTTTCAGGACGCAGCGTACACTTCTCCAGAGTGGCTGTTGGCAATTTCCATCCCGCCCATCAGCGTAGCAAGGCTCCCATGTCTCCATGGCCTGTCCTGCATTTCCGGTTTTTACACTTTTTTCAGCATGGCCCTTTTGACCGCTGGCAAGCGAGACTTCTTTGTAGCGCCGATTTGCCTTTCCGGCTTGCTTGGTTGGCCAAAAAGGGCGTATGCGTTTTTTCCTGAATATATTCAGGAAAAAACGCATACGCCCTTTTTGGCCAAGGGCATCATTGTCAACGCTTTGCCGCTTTTCATGTGCTTTCAAGGCGAGTCGAATCTACCTCCTGAAATCGGTTTCCTGCAATTCTGCCTTGCTTTCAAATCCTCTTCGTTGCCTTCCCTCAATATATTTGTGGACGAGAGTTATCATTTACAACTCTGCAGGTTTGTGAATTGCAGTGCCCCTGAGCTCCATTTGTCAACTCGCTTTTTTGGGAGCTGGCCGCAAAAGTGCAGGATTGCTTCAGGCCCTATTCTGGTTCCGGGGGGCAGGCTGAGCCTGTGGTTCATTCTTCTTCCTGATGGGAAAATAGAGTGACCTGTGCCTGTCCCAACACCTAGAGCTAGTCTCTCATTGGTTCCCCCTCTTCCCGTTCATCCTCAGGAAAAATTGCGACCTGTACGAAACAGGAGGTCAATGGTGCTGATTCTCCAGGTAGGGAGATTGTTAGTGAAGCGGCTGGAATGGCGAACCCGAGCACAAGGAGAGGAGAAATGAGGTGCGTTTTAGAAACCTTTCCCGATCACACGGTGTACCATCTTCTGGGTTTCCCAGGCATGTTTTCGATGTAGGAAGATGCCCTTGAACCTGGAGATTTGGGACCCATGGCATGGGTACCATGCAGTATTACTTTAAAGGGTCTGCGTTTGCTCACCCAACCTCACCAATCCTCTCAGCCCCAAGAGTGTCCAGCCTTATGTCTCATCCAGCTGTGGGTCTAGATATGGTCAATCCAGGTTGCATCAGAGCCCCTGAACGGATTTTGTAAGAATTTCTCTCTCTTTCACTGTCTTTGTTTTATGGGTTTTTTTTTTTTAAGTAGTCTATTTTTATAATGGGGTTTAGCTGCTTTTCCCTGCTGTGTTTATGCCGCTTTACACCCTCTTGATTCACTTCCAGAGAGATATCAATACATAGGTTTTAATTCTCTTCCTAGTCAGATATATTCTTGGGCGGTGAATAGGGGGTGTTGAGTCCAGTTCACTGAGCAGGGATTAGGACTTGTCTGTTACATATTTGGCTTGTGGAACGGTATCTGAGCTAATTTCAAACCCTTGTTTTATGCATCGCCCCACCTCAGCTTTCCCGTTAAGCAGCCATAGTGTGTTTTCTAAATGTGTGACTCTGTTCTGTTTTGGAATTCAGTTCAGGTGTAGCGATTTTGACATTCCCTCTACAAGTGATAACTTAGGATAAGTTTCCTTTTCTGTGTGACTTACTTCACTTAGTGTCATCGTCCCTAAATCCACTCATCATGCTGCTACTAGCCTTATGACACTGATTTCATGGCTGAGTGATATTCCATTGTGCATAAGTACCACAACTTCTTTATCCATTTTTCTCTTTCCTGGGATATTTAAGGTGTACCGAAGTGGAGGCTCTTGGAAAGAGAGCAGCCCTAAACTTTGGGGTGCCTGTGTCTTGTTGATTTTTAGGTTTCCCGATTTCTACGCCCATGAGTGGAAGTGCCCTATGCTCTCTAAGCTGTGTTTATTACATGTTTCAGGACGCAGCGTACACTTCTCCAGAGTGGCTGTTGGCAATTTCCATCCCGCCCATCAGCGTAGCAAGGCTCCCATGTCTCCATGGCCTGTCCTGCATTTCCGGTTTTTACACCTTTTTCAGCATGGCCCTTTTGACCGCTGGCAAGCGAGACTTCTTTGTAGCGCCGATTTGCCTTTCCGGCTTGCTTGGTTGGCCAAAAAGGGCGTATGCGTTTTTTCCTGAATATATTCAGGAAAAAACGCATACGCCCTTTTTGGCCAAGGGCATCATTGTCAACGCTTTGCCGCTTTTCATGTGCTTTCAAGGCGAGTCGAATCTACCTCCTGAAATCGGTTTCCTGCAATTCTGCCTTGCTTTCAAATCCTCTTCGTTGCCTTCCCTCAATATATTTGTGGACGAGAGTTATCATTTATACCTCTGCAGGTTTGTGAATTGCAGCGCCCCTGAGCTCCATTTGTCAACTCGCTTTTATGGGAGCTGGCCGCAAAAGTGCAGGATTGCTTCAGGCCCTATTCTGGTTCCGGGGGGCAGGCTGAGCCTGTGGTTCATTCTTCTTCCTGATGGGAAAATAGAGTGACCTGTGCCTGTCCCAACACCTAGAGCTAGTCTCTCATTGGTTCCCCCTCTTCCCGTTCATCCTCAGGACAAATTGCGACCTGTACGAAACAGGAGGTCAACGGTGCTGATTCTCCAGGTAGGGAGATTGTTAGTGAAGCGGCTGGAATGGCGAACCCGAGCACAAGGAGAGGAGAAATGAGGTGCGTTTTAGAAACCTTTCCCGATCACACGGTGTACCATCTTCTGGGTTTCCCAGGCATGTTTTCGATGTAGGAAGATGCCCTTGAACCTGGAGATTTGGGACCCATGGCATGGGTACCACGCAGTATTACTTTAAAGGGTCTGCGTTTGCTCACCCAACCTCACCAATCCTCTCAGCCCCAAGAGTGTCCAGCCTTATGTCTCATCCAGCTGTGGGTCTAGATATGGTCAATCCAGGTTGCATCAGAGCCCCTGAACGGATTTTGTAAGAATTTCTCTCTCTTTCACTGTCTTTGTTTTATGGGTTTTTTTTTTTAAGTAGTCAATTTTTATAAGGGGGTTTAGCTTCTTTTCCTTGCTGTGGTTATGCCGTTTTACACCCTCTTGATTCACTTCCAGAGAGATATCAATACATAGGTTTTAAGACTCTTCCTAGTCAGATATATTCTTGGGTGGTGAATAGGGGGTCTTTAGTCCACTTCACTGAGCAGGGAGTAGGTCTTTTCTATTACATATTTGGCTTGTGGAACGGTATCTGAGCTAATTTCAAACCCTTGTTTTATGCATCGCCCCACCTCAGCTTTCCCGTTAAGCAGCCATAATGTGTTTTCTAAATGTGTGACTCTGTTCTGTTTTGGAATTCAGTTCAGGTGTAGCGATTTTGACATTCCCTCTACAAGTGATAACTTAGGATAAGTTTCCTTTTCTGTGTGACTTACTTCACTTAGAGTCATTGTCCCTAAATGCACTCATCATGCTGCTACTAGCCTTATGACACTGATTTCATGGCTGAGTGATATTCCATTGTGCATAAGTACCACAACTTCTTTATCCATTTTTCTCTTTCCTGGGATATTTAAGGTGTACCGAAGTGGAGGTTCTTGGAAACAGAGCAGCCCTAAACTTTGGGGTGCCTGTGTCTTGTTGATTTTTAGGTTTCCCGATTTCTACGCCCATGAGTGGAAGTGCCCTATGCTCTCTAAGCTGTGTTTATTCCATGTTTCAGAACGCAGCGTACACTTCTCCAGAGTGGCTGTTGGCAATTTCCACCCCGCCCATCAGCGTAGCAAGGCTCCCATGTCTCCATGGCCTGTCCTGCATTTCCGGTTTTTACACTTTTTTCAGCATGGCCCTTTTGACCGCTGGCAAGCGAGACTTCTTTGTAGCGCCGATTTGCCTTTCCGGCTTGCTTGGTTGGCCAAAAAGGGCGTATGCGTTTTTTCCTGAATATATTCAGGAAAAAACGCATACGCCCTTTTTGGCCAAGGGCATCATTGTCAACGCTTTGCCGCTTTTCATGTGCTTTCAAGGCGAGTCGAATCTACATCCTGAAACCGGTTTCCTGCAATTCTGCCTTGCTTTCAAATCCTCTTCGTTGCCTTCCCTCAATATATTTGTGGACGAGAGTTATCATTTACAACTCTGCAGGTTTGTGAATTGCAGTGCCCCTGAGCTCCATTTGTCAACTCGCTTTTTTGGGAGCTGGCCGCAAAAGCGCAGGATTGCTTCAGGCCCTATTCTGGTTCCGGGGGGCAGGCTGAGCCTGTGGTTCATTCTTCTTCCTGATGGGAAAATAGGGTGACCTGTGCCTGTCCCAACACCTAGAGCTAGTCTCTCATTGGTTCCCCCTCTTCCCGTTCATCCTCGGGACAAATTGCGACCTGTACGAAACAGGAGGTCAACGGTGCTGATTCTCCACGTAGGGAGATTTTTAGTGAAGCGGCTGGAATGGCGAACCCGTGCACAAGGAGAGGAGAAATGAGGTGCGTTTTAGAAACCTTTCCCGATCACACGGTGTACCATCTTCTGGGTTTCCCAGGCATGTGTTCGATGTAGGAAGATGCCCTTGACCCTGGAGATTTGGGACCCATGCATGGGTACCATGCAGTATTACTTTAAAGGGTCTGCGTTTGCTCACCCAACCTCACCAATCCTCTCAGCCCCAAGAGTGTCCAGCCTTATGTCTCATCCAGCTGTGGGTCTAGATATGGCCAATGCAGGTTGCATCAGAGCCCCTGATCGGATTTTGTAAGAATTTCTCTCTCTTTCACTGTCTTTGTTTTATGGGTTTTTTTTTTAAGTAATCTATTTTTATAATGGGGTTTAGCTGCCTTTCCCTGCTGTGTTTATGCCGCTTTACACCCTCTTGATTCACTTCCAGAGAGATATCAATACATAGGTTTTAAGACTCTTCCTAGTCAGATATATTCTTGGGCGGTGAATAGGGGGTGTTGAGTCCAGTTCACTGAGCAGGGATTAGGACTTGTCTGTTACATATTTGGCTTGTGGAACGGTATCTGAGCTAATTTCAAACCCTTGTTTTATGCATCGCCCCACCTCACCTTTCCCGTTAAGCAGCCATAGTGTGTTTTCTAAATGTGTGACTCTGTTCTGTTTTGGAATTCAGTTCAGGTGTAGCGATTTTGACATTCCCTCTACAAGTGATAACTTAGGATAAGTTTCCTTTTCTGTGTGACTTACTTCACTTAGAGTCATCGTCCCTAAATCCACTCATCATGCTGCTACTAGCCTTATGACACTGATTTCATGGCTGAGTGATATTCCATTGTGCATAAGTACCACAACTTCTTTATCCATTTTTCTCTTTCCTGGGATATTTAAGGTGTACCGAAGTGGAGGTTCTTGGAAACAGAGCAGCCCTAAACTTTGGGGTGCCTGTGTCTTGTTGATTTTTAGGTTTCCCGATTTCTACACCCATGAGTGGAAGTGCCCTATGCTCTCTAAGCTGTGTTTATTCCATGTTTCAGAACGCAGCGTACACTTCTCCAGAGTGGCTGTTGGCAATTTCCACCCCGCCCATCAGCGTAGCAAGGCTCCCATGTCTCCATGGCCTGTCCTGCATTTCCGGTTTTTACACTTTTTTCAGCATGGCCCTTTTGACCTCTGGCAAGCCAGACTTCTTTGTAGCGCCGATTTGCCTTTCCGGCTTGCTTGGTTGGCCAAAAAGGGCGTATGCGTTTTTTCCTGAATATATTCAGGAAAAAACGCATACGCCCTTTTTGGCCAAGGGCATCATTGTCAACGCTTTGCCGCTTTTCATGTGCTTTCAAGGCGAGTCGAATCTACCTCCTGAAATCGGTTTCCTGCAATTCTGCCTTACTTTCAAATCCTCTTCGTTGCCTTCCCTCAATATATTTGTGGACAAGAGTTATCATTTACAACTCTGCAGGTTTGTGAATTGCAGTGCCCCTGAGCTCCATTTGTCAACTCGCTTTTTTGGGAGCTGGCCGCAAAAGCGCAGGATTGCTTCAGGCCCTATTCTGGTTCCGGGGTCCAGGCTGAGCCTGTGGTTCATTCTTCTTCCTGATGGGAAAATAGAGTGACCTGTGCCTGTCCCAACACCTAGAGCTAGTCTCTCATTGGTTCCCCCTCTTCCCGTTCATCCTGAGGACAAATTGCAACCTGTACGAAACAGGAGGTCAACGGTGCTGATTCTCCACGTAGGGAGATTGTTAGTGAAGCGGCTGGAATGGCGAACCCGAGCACAAGGAGAGGAGAAATGAGGTGCGTTTTAGAAACCTTTCCCGATCACACGGTGTACCATCTTCTGGGTTTCCCAGGCATGTTTTCGATGTAGGAAGATGCCCTTGAACCTGGAGATTTGGGACCCATGGCATGGGTACCACGCAGTATTACTTTAAAGGGTCTGCGTTTGCTCACCCAACCTCACCAATCCTCTCAGCCCCAAGAGTGTCCAGCCTTATGTCTAATCCAGCTGTGGGTCTAGATATGGTCAATCCAGGTTGCATCAGAGCCCCTGAACGGATTTTGTAAGAATTTCTCTCTCTTTCACTGTCTTTGTTTTATGGGGTTTTGTTTTTTAAGTAGTCAATTTTTATAAGGGGGTTTAGCCTCTTTTCCTTGCTGTGTTTATGCCGCTTTACACCCTCTTGATTCACTTCCAGAGAGATATCAATACATAGGTTTGAAGACTCTTCCTAGTCAGATATATTCTTGGGTGGTGAATAGGGGGTGTTGAGTCCAGTTCACTGAGCAGGGAGTAGGTCTTGTCTGTTACATATTTGGCTTGTGGAACAGTATCTGAGCTAATTTCAAACCCTTGTTTTATGCATCGCCCCACCTCACCTTTCCCGTTAAGCAGCCATAGTGTGTTTTCTAAATGTGTGACTCTGTTCTATTTTGGAATTCAGTTCAGGTGTAGCGATTTTGACATTCCCTCTATAAGTGATATCTTAGGATAAGTGTCCTTTTTTGTGTGACTTACTTCACTTAGAGTCATCGTCCCTAAATCCACTCATCATGCTGCTACTAGCCTTATGACACTGATTTCATGGCTGAGTGATATTCCATTGTGCATAAGTACCACAACTTCTTTATCCATTTTTCTCTTTCCTGGGATATTTAAGGTGTACCGAAGTGGAGGTTCTTGGAAACAGAGCAGCCCTAAACTTTGGGGTGCCTGTGTCTTGTTGATTTTTAGGTTTCCCGATTTCTATGCCCATGAGTGGAAGTGCCCTATGCTCTCTAAGCTGTGTTTATTACATGTTTCAGGACGCAGCGTACACTTCTCCAGAGTGGCTGTTGGCAATTTCCATCCCGCCCATCAGCGTAGCAAGGCTCCCATGTCTCCATGGCCTGTCCTGCATTTCCGGTTTTTACACTTTTTTCAGCATGGCCCTTTTGACCGCTGGCAAGCGAGACTTCTTTGTAGCGCCGATTTGCCTTTCCGGCTTGCTTGGTTGGCCAAAAAGGGCGTATGCGTTTTTTCCTGAATATATTCAGGAAAAAACGCATACGCCCTTTTTGGCCAAGGGCATCATTGTCAACGCTTTGCCGCTTTTCATGTGCTTTCAAGGCGAGTCGAATCTACCTCCTGAAATCGGTTTCCTGCAATTCTGCCTTGCTTTCAAATCCTCTTCGTTGCCTTCCCTCAATATATTTGTGGACGAGAGTTATCATTTACAACTCTGCAGGTTTGTGAATTGCAGTGCCCCTGAGCTCCATTTGTCAACTCGCTTTTTTGGGAGCTGGCTGCAAAAGTGCAGGATTGCTTCAGGCCCTATTCTGGTTCCGGGGGGCAGGCTGAGCCTGTGGTTCATTCTTCTTCCTGATGGGAAAATAGAGTGACCTGTGCCTGTCCCAACACCTAGAGCTAGTCTCTCATTGGTTCCCCCTCTTCCCGTTCATCCTCAGGAAAAATTGCGACCTGTACGAAACAGGAGGTCAATGGTGCTGATTCTCCAGGTAGGGAGATTGTTAGTGAAGCGGCTGGAATGGCGAACCCGAGCACAAGGAGAGGAGAAATGAGGTGCGTTTTAGAAACCTTTCCCGATCACACGGTGTACCATCTTCTGGGTTTCCCAGGCATGTTTTCGATGTAGGAAGATGCCCTTGAACCTGGAGATTTGGGACCCATGGCATGGGTACCACGCAGTATTACTTTAAAGGGTCTGCGTTTGCTCACCCAACCTCACCAATCCTCTCAGCCCCAAGAGTGTCCAGCCTTATGTCTAATCCAGCTGTGGGTCTAGATATGGTCAATCCAGGTTGCATCAGAGCCCCTGAACGGATTTTGTAAGAATTTCTCTCTCTTTCACTGTCTTTGTTTTATGGGGTTTTGTTTTTTAAGTAGTCAATTTTTATAAGGGGGTTTAGCCTCTTTTCCTTGCTGTGTTTATGCCGCTTTACACCCTCTTGATTCACTTCCAGAGAGATATCAATACATAGGTTTTAAGACTCTTCCTAGTCAGATATATTCTTGGGCGGTGAATAGGGGGTGTTGAGTCCAGTTCACTGAGCAGGGAGTAGGTGTTGTCTATTACATATTTGGCTTGTGGAACGGTATCTGAGCTAATTTCAAACCCTTGTTTTATGCATCGCCCCACCTCACCTTTCCCGTTAAGCAGCCATAGTGTGTTTTCTAAATGTGTGACTCTGTTATGTTTTGGAATTCAGTTCAGGTGTAGCGATTTTGACATTCCCTCTACAAGTGATAACTTAGGATAAGTTTCCTTTTCTGTGTGACTTACTTCACTTAGAGTCATTGTCCCTAAATCCACTCATCATGCTGCTACTAGCCTTATGACACTGATTTCATGGCTGAGTGATATTCCATTGTGCATAAGTACCACAACTTCTTTATCCATTTTTCTCTTTCCTGGGATATTTAAGGTGTACCGAAGTGGAGGTTCTTGGAAACAGAGCAGCCCTAAACTTTGGGGTGCCTGTGTCTTGTTGATTTTTAGGTTTCCCGATTTCTACGCCCATGAGTGGAAGTGCCCTATGCTCTCTAAGCTGTGTTTATTACATGTTTCAGGACGCAGCGTACACTTCTCCAGAGTGGCTGTTGGCAATTTCCATCCCGCCCATCAGCGTAGCAAGGCTCCCATGTCTCCATGGCCTGTCCTGCATTTCCGGTTTTTACACTTTTTTCAGCATGGCCCTTTTGACCTCTGGCAAGCCAGACTTCTTTGTAGCGCCGATTTGCCTTTCCGGCTTGCTTGGTTGGCCAAAAAGGGCGTATGCGTTTTTTCCTGAATATATTCAGGAAAAAACGCATACGCCCTTTTTGGCCAAGGGCATCATTGTCAACGCTTTGCCGCTTATCATGTGCTTTCAAGGCGAGTCGAATCTACCTCCTGAAACCGGTTTCCTGCAATTCTGCCTTGCTTTCAAATCCTCTTCGTTGCCTTCCCTCAATATATTTGTGGACGAGAGTTATCATTTACAACTCTGCAGGTTTGTGAATTGCAGTGCCCCTGAGCTCCATTTGTCAACTCGCTTTTTTGGGAGCTGGCCGCAAAAGCGCAGGATTGCTTCAGGCCCTATTCTGGTTCCGGGGGGCAGGCTGAGCCTGTGGTTCATTCTTCTTCCTGATGGGAAAATAGAGTGACCTGTGCCTGTCCCAACACCTAGAGCTAGTCTCTCATTGGTTCCCCCTCTTCCCGTTCATCCTCGGGACAAATTGCGACCTGTACGAAACAGGAGGTCAACGGTGCTGATTCTCCACGTAGGGAGATTGTTAGTGAAGCGGCTGGAATGGCGAACCCGAGCACAAGGAGAGGAGAAATGAGGTGCGTTTTAGAAACCTTTCCCGATCACACGGTGTACCATCTTCTGGGTTTCCCAGGCATGTTTTCGATGTAGGAAGATGCCCTTGAACCTGGAGATTTGGGACCCATGGCATGGGTACCACGCAGTATTACTTTAAAGGATCTGCGTTTGCTCACCCAACCTCACCAATCCTCTCAGCCCCAAGAGTGTCCAGCCTTATGTCTAATCCAGCTGTGGGTCTAGATATGGTCAATCCAGGTTGCATCAGAGCCCCTGAACGGATTTTGTAAGAATTTCTCTCTCTTTCACTGTCTTTGTTTTATGGGGTTTTGTTTTTTAAGTAGTCAATTTTTATAAGGGGTTTAGCCTCTTTTCCTTGCTGTGTTTATGCCGCTTTACACCCTCTTGATTCACTTCCAGAGAGATATCAATACATAGGTTTGAAGACTCTTCCTAGTCAGATATATTCTTGGGTGGTGAATAGGGGGTGTTGAGTCCAGTTCACTGAGCAGGGAGTAGGTCTTGTCTGTTACATATTTGGCTTGTGGAACGGTATCTGAGCTAATTTCAAACCCTTGTTTTATGCATCGCCCCATCTCACCTTTCCCGTTAAGCAGCCATAGTGTGTTTTCTAAATGTGTGACTCTGTTCTGTTTTGGAATTCAGTTCAGGTGTAGCGATTTTGACATTCCCTCTCTAAGTGATATCTTAGGATAAGTGTCCTTTTTTGTGTGACTTACTTCACTTAGAGTCATCGTCCCTAAATCCACTCATCATGCTGCTACTAGCCTTATGACACTGATTTCATGGCTGAGTGATATTCCATTGTGCATAAGTACCACAACTTCTTTATCCATTTTTCTCTTTCCTGGGATATTTAAGGTGTACCGAAGTGGAGGTTCTTGGAAACAGAGCAGCCCTAAACTTTGGGGTGCCTGTGTCTTGTTGATTTTTAGGTTTCCCGATTTCTACGCCCATGAGTGGAACTGCCCTATGTTCTCTAAGCTGTGTTTATTACATGTTTCAGGACGCAGCGTACACTTCTCCAGAGTGGCTGTTGGCAATTTCCATCCCGCCCATCAGCGTAGCAAGGCTCCCATGTCTCCATGGGCTGTCCTGCATTTCCGGTTTTTACACTTTTTTCAGCATGGCCCTTTTGACCTCTGGCAAGCGAGACTTCTTTGTAGCGCCGATTTGCCTTTCCTGCTTGCTTGGTTGGCCAAAAAGGGCGTATGCGTTTTTTCCTGAATATATTCAGGAAAAAACGCATACGCCCTTTTTGGCCAAGTACATAATTGTCAACGCTTTGCCGCTTTTCATGTGCTTTCAAGGCGAGTCGAATCTACCTCCTGAAACCGGTTTCCTGCAATTCTGCCTTGCTTTCAAATCCTCTTCGTTGCCTTCCCTCAATATATTTGTGGACAAGAGTTATCATTTACAACTCTGCAGGTTTGTGAATTGCAGTGCCCCTGAGCTCCATTTGTCAACTCGCTTTTTTGGGAGCTGGCCGCAAAAGCGCAGGATTGCTTCAGGCCCTATTCTGGTTCCGGGGGGCAGGCTGAGCCTGTGGTTCATTCTTCTTCCTGATGGGAAAATAGAGTGACCTGTGCCTGTCCCAACACCTAGAGCTAGTCTCTCATTGGTTCCCCCTCTTCCCGTTCATCCTGAGGACAAATTGCAACCTGTACGAAACAGGAGGTCAACGGTGCTGATTCTCCACGTAGGGAGATTGTTAGTGAAGCGGCTGGAATGGCGAACCCGAGCACAAGGAGAGGAGAAATGAGGTGCGTTTTAGAAACCTTTCCCGATCACACGGTGTACCATCTTCTGGGTTTCCCAGGCATGTTTTCGATGTAGGAAGATGCCCTTGAACCTGGAAATCTGGGACCCATGGCATGGGTACCATGCAGTATTACTTTAAAGGGTCTGCGTTTGCTCACCCAACCTCACCAATCCTCTCAGCCCCAAGAGTGTCCAGCCTTATGTCTCATCCAGCTGTGGGTCTAGATATGGTCAATCCAGGTTGCATCAGAGCCCCTGAACGGATTTTGTAAGAATTTCTCTCTCTTTCATTGTCTTTGTTTTATGGGTTTTTTTTTTTTAAGTAGTCAATTTTTATAAGGGGGTTTAGCTTCTTTTCCTTGCTGTGTTTATGCCGCTTTACACCCTCTTGATTCACTTCCAGAGAGATATCAATACATAGGTTTTAAGACTCTTCCTAGTCAGATATATTCTTGGGCGGTGAATAGGGGGTGTTGAGTCCAGTTCACTAAGCAGGGAGTAGGTCTTGTCTATTACATATTTGGCTTGTGGAACGGTATCTGAGCTAATTTCAAACCCTTGTTTTATGCATCGCCCCACCTCACCTTTCCCATTAAGCAGCCATAGTGTGTTTTCTAAATGTGTGACTCTGTTGTGTTTTGGAATTCAGTTCAGGTGTAGCGGTTTTGACATTCCCTCTATAAGTGATATCTTAGGATAAGTGTCCTTTTCTGTGTGACTTACTTCACTTAGAGTCATCGTCCCTAAATCCACTCATCATGCTGCTACTAGCCTTATGACACTGATTTATGGCTGAGTGATATTCCATTGTGCATAAGTACCACAACTTCTTTATCCATTTTTCTCTTTCCTGGGATATTTAAGGTGTACCGAAGTGGAGGTTCTTGGAAACAGAGCAGCCCTAAACTTTGGGGTGCCTGTGTCTTGTTGATTTTTAGGTTTCCCGATTTCTTCGCCCATGAGTGGAAGTGCCCTATGCTCTCTAAGCTGTGTTTATTACATGTTTCAGGACGCAGCGTACACTTCTCCAGAGTGGCTGTTGGCAATTTCCATCCCGCCCATCAGCGTAGCAAGGCTCCCATGTCTCCATGGGCTGTCCTGCATTTCCGGTTTTTACACTTTTTTCAGCATGGCCCTTTTGACCTCTGGCAAGCGAGACTTCTTTGTAGCGCCGATTTGCCTTTCCGGCTTGCTTGGTTGGCCAAAAAGGGCGTATGCGTTTTTTCCTGAATATATTCAGGAAAAAACGCATACGCCCTTTTTGGCCAAGGGCATCATTGTCAACGCTTTGCCGCTTTTCATGTGCTTTCAAGGCGAGTCGAATCTACCTCCTGAAACCGGTTTCCTGCAATTCTGCCTTGCTTTCAAATCCTCTTCGTTGCCTTCCCTCAATATATTTGTGGACAAGAGTTATCATTTACAACTCTGCAGGTTTGTGAATTGCAGTGCCCCTGAGCTCCATTTGTCAACTCGCTTTTTTGGGAGCTGGCCGCAAAAGCGCAGGATTGCTTCAGGCCCTATTCTGGTTCCGGGGTCCAGGCTGAGCCTGTGGTTCATTCTTCTTCCTGATGGGAAAATAGAGTGACCTGTGCCTGTCCCAACACCTAGAGCTAGTCTCTCATTGGTTCCCCCTCTTCCCGTTCATCCTGAGGACAAATTGCAACCTGTACGAAACAGGAGGTCAACGGTGCTGATTCTCCACGTAGGGAGATTGTTAGTGAAGCGGCTGGAATGGCGAACCCGAGCACAAGGAGAGGAGAAATGAGGTGCGTTTTAGAAACCTTTCCCGATCACACGGTGTACCATCTTCTGGGTTTCCCAGGCATGTTTTCGATGTAGGAAGATGCCCTTGAACCTGGAGATTTGGGACCCATGGCATGGGTACCACGCAGTATTACTTTAAAGGGTCTGCGTTTGCTCACCCAACCTCACCAATCCTCTCAGCCCCAAGAGTGTCCAGCCTTATGTCTCATCCAGCTGTGGGTCTAGATATGGTCAATCCAGGTTGCATCAGAGCCCCTGAACGGATTTTGTAAGAATTTCTCTCTCTTTCACTGTCTTTGTTTTATGGGGTTTTGTTTTTTAAGTAGTCAATTTTTATAAGGGGGTTTAGCCTCTTTTCCTTGCTGTGTTTATGCCGCTTTACACCCTCTTGATTCACTTCCAGAGAGATATCAATACATAGGTTTGAAGACTCTTCCTAGTCAGATATATTCTTGGGTGGTGAATAGGGGGTGTTGAGTCCAGTTCACTGAGCAGGGAGTAGGTCTTGTCTGTTACATATTTGGCTTGTGGAACGGTATCTGAGCTAATTTCAAACCCTTGTTTTATGCATCGCCCCACCTCACCTTTCCCGTTAAGCAGCCATAGTGTGTTTTCTAAATGTGTGACTCTGTTCTATTTTGGAATTCAGTTCAGGTGTAGCGATTTTGACATTCCCTCTATAAGTGATATCTTAGGATAAGTGTCCTTTTTTGTGTGACTTACTTCACTTAGAGTCATCGTCCCTAAATCCACTCATCATGCTGCTACTAGCCTTATGACACTGATTTCATGGCTGAGTGATATTCCATTGTGCATAAGTACCACAACTTCTTTATCCATTTTTCTCTTTCCTGGGATATTTAAGGTGTACCGAAGTGGAGGTTCTTGGAAACAGAGCAGCCCTAAACTTTGGGGTGCCTGTGTCTTGTTGATTTTTAGGTTTCCCGATTTCTACGCCCATGAGTGGAAGTGCCCTATGCTCTCTAAGCTGTGTTTATTACATGTTTCAGGACGCAGCGTACACTTCTCCAGAGTGGCTGTTGGCAATTTCCACCCCGCCCATCAGCGTAGCAAGGCTCCCATGTCTCCATGGCCTGTCCTGCATTTCCGGTTTTTACACTTTTTTCAGCATGGCCCTTTTGACCGCTGGCAAGCCAGACTTCTTTGTAGCGCCGATTTGCCTTTCCGGCTTGCTTGGTTGGCCAAAAAGGGCGTATGCGTTTTTTCCTGAATATATTCAGGAAAAAACGCATACGCCCTTTTTGGCCAAGGGCATCATTGTCAACGCTTTGCCGCTTTTCATGTGCTTTCAAGGCGAGTCGAATCTACCTCCTGAAATCGGTTTCCTGCAATTCTGCCTTGCTTTCAAATCCTCTTCGTTGCCTTCCCTCAATATATTTGTGGACGAGAGTTATCATTTATAACTCTGCAGGTTTGTGAATTGCAGTGCCCCTGAGCTCCATTTGTCAACTCGCTTTTTTGGGAGCTGGCCGCAAAAGTGCAGGATTGCTTCAGGCCCTATTCTGGTTCCGG
Source organism: Eubalaena glacialis (assembly GCF_028564815.1). NCBI lineage: Eukaryota > Metazoa > Chordata > Mammalia > Artiodactyla > Balaenidae > Eubalaena > Eubalaena glacialis. Next base: position 78,128,136 of record NC_083727.1, on the reverse strand, counting down.
GGGGCAGGCTGAGCCTGTGGTTCATTCTTCTTCCTGATGGGAAAATAGAGTGACCTGTGCCTGTCCCAACACCTAGAGCTAGTCTCTCATTGGTTCCCCCTCTTCCCGTTCATCCTCAGGACAAATTGCGACCTGTACGAAACAGGAGGTCAACGGTGCTGATTCTCCAGGTAGGGAGATTGTTAGTGAAGCGGCTGGAATGGCGAACCCGAGCACAAGGAGAGGAGAAATGAGGTGCGTTTTAGAAACCTTTCCCGATCACACGGTGTACCATCTTCTGGGTTTCCCAGGCATGTTTTCGATGTAGGAAGATGCCCTTGAACCTGGAGATTTGGGACCCATGGCATGGGTACCATGCAGTATTACTTTAAAGGGTCTGCGTTTGCTCACCCAACCTCACCAATCCTCTCAGCCCCAAGAGTGTCCAGCCTTATGTCTCATCCAGCTGTGGGTCTAGATATGGTCAATCCAGTTTGCATCAGAGCCCCTGAACGGATTTTGTAAGAATTTCTCTCTCTTTCACTGTCTTTGTTTTATGGGGTTTTTTTTTTTAAGTAGTCTATTTTTATAATGGGGTTTAGCTGCTTTTCCCTGCTGTGTTTATGCCGCTTTACACCCTCTTGATTCACTTCCAGAGAGATATCAATACATAGGTTTTAATTCTCTTCCTAGTCAGATATATTCTTGGGCGGTGAATAGGGGGTGTTGTGTCCAGTTCACTGAGCAGGGAGTAGGTGTTGTCTATTACATATTTGGCTTGTGGAACGGTATCTGAGCTAATTTCAAACCCTTGTTTTATGCATCGCCCCACCTCAGCTTTCCCGTTAAGCAGCCATAGTGTGTTTTCTAAATGTGTGACTCTGTTCTGTTTTGGAATTCAGTTCAGGTGTAGCGATTTTGACATTCCCTCTACAAGTGATAACTTAGGATAAGTTTCCTTTTCTGTGTGACTTACTTCACTTAGAGTCATCGTCCCTAAATCCACTCATCATGCTGCTACTAGCCTTATGACACTGATTTCATGGCTGAGTGATATTCCATTGTGCATAAGTACCACAACTTCTTTATCCATTTTTCTCTTTCCTGGGATATTTAAGGTGTACCGAAGTGGAGGTTCTTGGAAACAGAGCAGCCCTAAACTTTGGGGTGCCTGTGTCTTGTTGATTTTTAGGTTTCCCGATTTCTATGCCCATGAGTGGAAGTGCCCTATGCTCTCTAAGCTGTGTTTATTACATGTTTCAGGACGCAGCGTACACTTCTCCAGAGTGGCTGTTGGCAATTTCCATCCCGCCCATCAGCGTAGCAAGGCTCCCATGTCTCCATGGCCTGTCCTGCATTTCCGGTTTTTACACTTTTTTCAGCATGGCCCTTTTGACCGCTGGCAAGCGAGACTTCTTTGTAGCGCCGATTTGCGTTTCCGGCTTGCTTGGTTGGCCAAAAAGGGCGTATGCGTTTTTTCCTGAATATATTCAGGAAAAAACGCATACGCCCTTTTTGGCCAAGGGCATCATTGTCAACGCTTTGCCGCTTTTCATGTGCTTTCAAGGCGAGTCGAATCTACCTCCTGAAATCGGTTTCCTGCAATTCTGCCTTGCTTTCAAATCCTCTTCGTTGCCTTCCCTCAATATATTTGTGGACGAGAGTTATCATTTATAACTCTGCAGGTTTGTGAATTGCAGTGCCCCTGAGCTCCATTTGTCAACTCGCTTTTTTGGGAGCTGGCCGCAAAAGTGCAGGATTGCTTCAGGCCCTATTCTGGTTCCGGGGGGCAGGCTGAGCCTGTGGTTCATTCTTCTTCCTGATGGGAAAATAGAGTGACCTGTGCCTGTCCCAACACCTAGAGCTAGTCTCTCATTGGTTCCCCCTCTTCCCGTTCATCCTCAGGACAAATTGCGACCTGTACGAAACAGGAGGTCAACGGTGCTGATTCTCCAGGTAGGGAGATTGTTAGTGAAGCGGCTGGAATGGCGAACCCGAGCACAAGGAGAGGAGAAATGAGGTGCGTTTTAGAAACCTTTCCCGATCACACGGTGTACCATCTTCTGGGTTTCCCAGGCATGTTTTCGATGTAGGAAGATGCCCTTGAACCTGGAGATTTGGGACCCATGGCATGGGTACCATGCAGTATTACTTTAAAGGGTCTGCGTTTGCTCACCCAACCTCACCAATCCTCTCAGCCCCAAGAGTGTCCAGCCTTATGTCTCATCCAGCTGTGGGTGTAGATATGGTCAATCCAGGTTGCATCAGAGCCCCTGAACGGATTTTGTAAGAATTTCTCTCTCTTTCACTGTCTTTGTTTTATGGGGTTTTTTTTTTTTAAGTAGTCTATTTTTATAATGGGGTTTAGCTGCTTTTCCCTGCTGTGTTTATGCCGCTTTACACCCTCTTGATTCACTTCCAGAGAGATATCAATACATAGGTTTTAATTCTCTTCCTAGTCAGATATATTCTTGGGCGGTGAATAGGGGGTGTTGAGTCCAGTTCACTGAGCAGGGAGTAGGTGTTGTCTATTACATATTTGGCTTGTGGAACGGTATCTGAGCTAATTTCAAACCCTTGTTTTATGCATCGCCCCACCTCACCTTTCCCGTTAAGCAGCCATAGTGTGTTTTCTAAATGTGTGACTCTGTTCTGTTTTGGAATTCAGTTCAGGTGTAGCGATTTTGACATTCCCTCTACAAGTGATAACTTAGGATAAGTTTCCTTTTCTGTGTGACTTACTTCACTTAGAGTCATCGTCCCTAAATCCACTCATCATGCTGCTACTAGCCTTATGACACTGATTTCATGGCTGAGTGGTATTCCATTGTGCATAAGTACCACAACTTCTTTATCCATTTTTCTCTTTCCTGGGATATTTAAGGTGTACCGAAGTGGAGGTTCTTGGAAACAGAGCAGCCCTAAACTTTGGGGTGCCTGTGTCTTGTTGATTTTTAGGTTTCCCGATTTCTATGCCCATGAGTGGAAGTGCCCTATGCTCTCTAAGCTGTGTTTATTACATGTTTCAGGACGCAGCGTACACTTCTCCAGAGTGGCTGTTGGCAATTTCCATCCCGCCCATCAGCGTAGCAAGGCTCCCATGTCTCCATGGCCTGTCCTGCATTTCCGGTTTTTACACTTTTTTCAGCATGGCCCTTTTGACCGCTGGCAAGCGAGACTTCTTTGTAGCGCCGATTTGCCTTTCCGGCTTGCTTGGTTGGCCAAAAAGGGCGTATGCGTTTTTTCCTGAATATATTCAGGAAAAAACGCATACGCCCTTTTTGGCCAAGGGCATCATTGTCAACGCTTTGCCGCTTTTCATGTGCTTTCAAGGCGAGTCGAATCTACCTCCTGAAATCGGTTTCCTGCAATTCTGCCTTGCTTTCAAATCCTCTTCGTTGCCTTCCCTCAATATATTTGTGGACGAGAGTTATCATTTACAACTCTGCAGGTTTGTGAATTGCAGTGCCCCTGAGCTCCATTTGTCAACTCGCTTTTTTGGGAGCTGGCCGCAAAAGTGCAGGATTGCTTCAGGCCCTATTCTGGTTCCGGGGGGCAGGCTGAGCCTGTGGTTCATTCTTCTTCCTGATGGGAAAATAGAGTGACCTGTGCCTGTCCCAACACCTAGAGCTAGTCTCTCATTGGTTCCCCCTCTTCCCGTTCATCCTCAGGAAAAATTGCGACCTGTACGAAACAGGAGGTCAATGGTGCTGATTCTCCAGGTAGGGAGATTGTTAGTGAAGCGGCTGGAATGGCGAACCCGAGCACAAGGAGAGGAGAAATGAGGTGCGTTTTAGAAACCTTTCCCGATCACACGGTGTACCATCTTCTGGGTTTCCCAGGCATGTTTTCGATGTAGGAAGATGCCCTTGAACCTGGAGATTTGGGACCCATGGCATGGGTACCATGCAGTATTACTTTAAAGGGTCTGCGTTTGCTCACCCAACCTCACCAATCCTCTCAGCCCCAAGAGTGTCCAGCCTTATGTCTCATCCAGCTGTGGGTCTAGATATGGTCAATCCAGGTTGCATCAGAGCCCCTGAACGGATTTTGTAAGAATTTCTCTCTCTTTCACTGTCTTTGTTTTATGGGTTTTTTTTTTTTAAGTAGTCTATTTTTATAATGGGGTTTAGCTGCTTTTCCCTGCTGTGTTTATGCCGCTTTACACCCTCTTGATTCACTTCCAGAGAGATATCAATACATAGGTTTTAATTCTCTTCCTAGTCAGATATATTCTTGGGCGGTGAATAGGGGGTGTTGAGTCCAGTTCACTGAGCAGGGATTAGGACTTGTCTGTTACATATTTGGCTTGTGGAACGGTATCTGAGCTAATTTCAAACCCTTGTTTTATGCATCGCCCCACCTCACCTTTCCCTCTAAGCAGCCATAGTGTGTTTTCTAAATGTGTGACTCTGTTCTGTTTTGGAATTCAGTTCAGGTGTAGCGATTTTGACATTCCCTCTACAAGTGATAACTTAGGATAAGTTTCCTTTTCTGTGTGACTTACTTCACTTAGTGTCATCGTCCCTAAATCCACTCATCATGCTGCTACTAGCCTTATGACACTGATTTCATGGCTGAGTGATATTCCATTGTGCATAAGTACCACAACTTCTTTATCCATTTTTCTCTTTCCTGGGATATTTAAGGTGTACCGAAGTGGAGGTTCTTGGAAACAGAGCAGCCCTAAACTTTGGGGTGCCTGTGTCTTGTTGATTTTTAGGTTTCCCGATTTCTACGCCCATGAGTGGAAGTGCCCTATGCTCTCTAAGCTGTGTTTATTACATGTTTCAGGACGCAGCGTACACTTCTCCAGAGTGGCTGTTGGCAATTTCGATCCCGCCCATCAGCGTAGCAAGGCTCCCATGTCTCCATGGCCTGTCCTGCATTTCCGGTTTTTACACCTTTTTCAGCATGGCCCTTTTGACCGCTGGCAAGCGAGACTTCTTTGTAGCGCCGATTTGCCTTTCCGGCTTGCTTGGTTGGCCAAAAAGGGCGTATGCGTTTTTTCCTGAATATATTCAGGAAAAAACGCATACGCCCTTTTTGGCCAAGGGCATCATTGTCAACGCTTTGCCGCTTTTCATGTGCTTTCAAGGCGAGTCGAATCTACCTCCTGAAATCGGTTTCCTGCAATTCTGCCTTGCTTTCAAATCCTCTTCGTTGCCTTCCCTCAATATATTTGTGGACGAGAGTTATCATTTATACCTCTGCAGGTTTGTGAATTGCAGCGCCCCTGAGCTCCATTTGTCAACTCGCTTTTATGGGAGCTGGCCGCAAAAGTGCAGGATTGCTTCAGGCCCTATTCTGGTTCCGGGGGGCAGGCTGAGCCTGTGGTTCATTCTTCTTCCTGATGGGAAAATAGAGTGAGCTGTGCCTGTCCCAACACCTAGAGCTAGTCTCTCATTGGTTCCCCCTCTTCCCGTTCATCCTCAGGACAAATTGCGACCTGTACGAAACAGGAGGTCAACGGTGCTGATTCTCCAGGTAGGGAGATTGTTAGTGAAGCGGCTGGAATGGCGAACCCGAGCACAAGGAGAGGAGAAATGAGGTGCGTTTTAGAAACCTTTCCCGATCACACGGTGTACCATCTTCTGGGTTTCCCAGGCATGTTTTCGATGTAGGAAGATGCCCTTGAACCTGGAGATTTGGGACCCATGGCATGGGTACCACGCAGTATTACTTTAAAGGGTCTGCGTTTGCTCACCCAACCTCACCAATCCTCTCAGCCCCAAGAGTGTCCAGCCTTATGTCTCATCCAGCTGTGGGTCTAGATATGGTCAATCCAGGTTGCATCAGAGCCCCTGAACGGATTTTGTAAGAATTTCTCTCTCTTTCACTGTCTTTGTCTTATGGGTTTTTTTTTTTAAGTAGTCAATTTTTATAAGGGGGTTTAGCTTCTTTTCCTTGCTGTGTTTATGCCGTTTTACACCCTCTTGATTCACTTCCAGAGAGATATCAATACATAGGTTTTAAGACTCTTCCTAGTCAGATATATTCTTGGGTGGTGAATAGGGGGTCTTTAGTCCACTTCACTGAGCAGGGAGTAGGTCTTTTCTATTACATATTTGGCTTGTGGAACGGTATCTGAGCTAATTTCAAACCCTTGTTTTATGCATCGCCCCACCTCAGCTTTCCCGTTAAGCAGCCATAATGTGTTTTCTAAATGTGTGACTCTGTTCTGTTTTGGAATTCAGTTCAGGTGTAGCGATTTTGACATTCCCTCTACAAGTGATAACTTAGGATAAGTTTCCTTTTCTGTGTGACTTACTTCACTTAGAGTCATTGTCCCTAAATGCACTCATCATGCTGCTACTAGCCTTATGACACTGATTTCATGGCTGAGTGATATTCCATTGTGCATAAGTACCACAACTTCTTTATCCATTTTTCTCTTTCCTGGGATATTTAAGGTGTACCGAAGTGGAGGTTCTTGGAAACAGAGCAGCCCTAAACTTTGGGGTGCCTGTGTCTTGTTGATTTTTAGGTTTCCCGATTTCTACGCCCATGAGTGGAAGTGCCCAATGCTCTCTAAGCTGTGTTTATTCCATGTTTCAGAACGCAGCGTACACTTCTCCAGAGTGGCTGTTGGCAATTTCCACCCCGCCCATCAGCGTAGCAAGGCTCCCATGTCTCCATGGCCTGTCCTGCATTTCCGGTTTTTACACTTTTTTCAGCATGGCCCTTTTGACCGCTGGCAAGCGAGACTTCTTTGTAGCGCCGATTTGCCTTTCCGGCTTGCTTGGTTGGCCAAAAAGGGCGTATGCGTTTTTTCCTGAATATATTCAGGAAAAAACGCATACGCCCTTTTTGGCCAAGGGCATCATTGTCAACGCTTTGCCGCTTTTCATGTGCTTTCAAGGCGAGTCGAATCTACATCCTGAAACCGGTTTCCTGCAATTCTGCCTTGCTTTCAAATCCTCTTCGTTGCCTTCCCTCAATATATTTGTGGACGAGAGTTATCATTTACAACTCTGCAGGTTTGTGAATTGCAGTGCCCCTGAGCTCCATTTGTCAACTCGCTTTTTTGGGAGCTGGCCGCAAAAGCGCAGGATTGCTTCAGGCCCTATTCTGGTTCCGGGGGGCAGGCTGAGCCTGTGGTTCATTCTTCTTCCTGATGGGAAAATAGGGTGACCTGTGCCTGTCCCAACACCTAGAGCTAGTCTCTCATTGCTTCCCCCTCTTCCCGTTCATCCTCGGGACAAATTGCGACCTGTACGAAACAGGAGGTCAACGGTGCTGATTCTCCACGTAGGGAGATTTTTAGTGAAGCGGCTGGAATGGCGAACCCGTGCACAAGGAGAGGAGAAATGAGGTGCGTTTTAGAAACCTTTCCCGATCACACGGTGTACCATCTTCTGGGTTTCCCAGGCATGTGTTCGATGTAGGAAGATGCCCTTGACCCTGGAGATTTGGGACCCATGCATGGGTACCATGCAGTATTACTTTAAAGGGTCTGCGTTTGCTCACCCAACCTCACCAATCCTCTCAGCCCCAAGAGTGTCCAGCCTTATGTCTCATCCAGCTGTGGGTCTAGATATGGCCAATGCAGGTTGCATCAGAGCCCCTGATCGGATTTTGTAAGAATTTCTCTCTCTTTCACTGTCTTTGTTTTATGGGTTTTTTTTTAAGTAATCTATTTTTATAATGGGGTTTAGCTGCCTTTCCCTGCTGTGTTTATGCCGCTTTACACCCTCTTGATTCACTTCCAGAGAGATATCAATACATAGGTTTTAAGACTCTTCCTAGTCAGATATATTCTTGGGCGGTGAATAGGGGGTGTTGAGTCCAGTTCACTGAGCAGGGATTAGGACTTGTCTGTTACATATTTGGCTTGTGGAACGGTATCTGAGCTAATTTCAAACCCTTGTTTTATGCATCGCCCCACCTCACCTTTCCCGTTAAGCAGCCATAGTGTGTTTTCTAAATGTGTGACTCTGTTCTGTTTTGGAATTCAGTTCAGGTGTAGCGATTTTGACATTCCCTCTACAAGTGATAACTTAGGATAAGTTTCCTTTTCTGTGTGACTTACTTCACTTAGAGTCATCGTCCCTAAATCCACTCATCATGCTGCTACTAGCCTTATGACACTGATTTCATGGCTGAGTGATATTCCATTGTGCATAAGTACCACAACTTCTTTATCCATTTTTCTCTTTCCTGGGATATTTAAGGTGTACCGAAGTGGAGGTTCTTGGAAACAGAGCAGCCCTAAACTTTGGGGTGCCTGTGTCTTGTTGATTTTTAGGTTTCCCGATTTCTACACCCATGAGTGGAATTGCCCTATGCTCTCTAAGCTGTGTTTATTCCATGTTTCAGAACGCAGCGTACACTTCTCCAGAGTGGCTGTTGGCAATTTCCACCCCGCCCATCAGCGTAGCAAGGCTCCCATGTCTCCATGGCCTGTCCTGCATTTCCGGTTTTTACACTTTTTTCAGCATGGCCCTTTTGACCTCTGGCAAGCCAGACTTCTTTGTAGCGCCGATTTGCCTTTCCGGCTTGCTTGGTTGGCCAAAAAGGGCGTATGCGTTTTTTCCTGAATATATTCAGGAAAAAACGCATACGCCCTTTTTGGCCAAGGGCATCATTGTCAACGCTTTGCCGCTTTTCATGTGCTTTCAAGGCGAGTCGAATCTACCTCCTGAAACCGGTTTCCTGCAATTCTGCCTTACTTTCAAATCCTCTTCGTTGCCTTCCCTCAATATATTTGTGGACAAGAGTTATCATTTACAACTCTGCAGGTTTGTGAATTGCAGTGCCCCTGAGCTCCATTTGTCAACTCGCTTTTTTGGGAGCTGGCCGCAAAAGCGCAGGATTGCTTCAGGCCCTATTCTGGTTCCGGGGTCCAGGCTGAGCCTGTGGTTCATTCTTCTTCCTGATGGGAAAATAGAGTGACCTGTGCCTGTCCCAACACCTAGAGCTAGTCTCTCATTGGTTCCCCCTCTTCCCGTTCATCCTGAGGACAAATTGCAACCTGTACGAAACAGGAGGTCAACGGTGCTGATTCTCCACGTAGGGAGATTGTTAGTGAAGCGGCTGGAATGGCGAACCCGAGCACAAGGAGAGGAGAAATGAGGTGCGTTTTAGAAACCTTTCCCGATCACACGGTGTACCATCTTCTGGGTTTCCCAGGCATGTTTTCGATGTAGGAAGATGCCCTTGAACCTGGAGATTTGGGACCCATGGCATGGGTACCACGCAGTATTACTTTAAAGGGTCTGCGTTTGCTCACCCAACCTCACCAATCCTCTCAGCCCCAAGAGTGTCCAGCCTTATGTCTAATCCAGCTGTGGGTCTAGATATGGTCAATCCAGGTTGCATCAGAGCCCCTGAACGGATTTTGTAAGAATTTCTCTCTCTTTCACTGTCTTTGTTTTATGGGGTTTTGTTTTTTAAGTAGTCAATTTTTATAAGGGGGTTTAGCCTCTTTTCCTTGCTGTGTTTATGCCGCTTTACACCCTCTTGATTCACTTCCAGAGAGATATCAATACATAGGTTTGAAGACTCTTCCTAGTCAGATATATTCTTGGGTGGTGAATAGGGGTTGTTGAGTCCAGTTCACTGAGCAGGGAGTAGGTCTTGTCTGTTACATATTTGGCTTGTGGAACAGTATCTGAGCTAATTTCAAACCCTTGTTTTATGCATCGCCCCACCTCACCTTTCCCGTTAAGCAGCCATAGTGTGTTTTCTAAATGTGTGACTCTGTTCTATTTTGGAATTCAGTTCAGGTGTAGCGATTTTGACATTCCCTCTATAAGTGATATCTTAGGATAAGTGTCCTTTTTTGTGTGACTTACTTCACTTAGAGTCATCGTCCCTAAATCCACTCATCATGCTGCTACTAGCCTTATGACACTGATTTCATGGCTGAGTGATATTCCATTGTGCATAAGTACCACAACTTCTTTATCCATTTTTCTCTTTCCTGGGATATTTAAGGTGTACCGAAGTGGAGGTTCTTGGAAACAGAGCAGCCCTAAACTTTGGGGTGCCTGTGTCTTGTTGATTTTTAGGTTTCCCGATTTCTACGCCCATGAGTGGAAGTGCCCTATGCTCTCTAAGCTGTGTTTATTACATGTTTCAGGACGCAGCGTACACTTCTCCAGAGTGGCTGTTGGCAATTTCCACCCCGCCCATCAGCGTAGCAAGGCTCCCATGTCTCCATGGCCTGTCCTGCATTTCCGGTTTTTACACTTTTTTCAGCATGGCCCTTTTGACCGCTGGCAAGCCAGACTTCTTTGTAGCGCCGATTTGCCTTTCCGGCTTGCTTGGTTGGCCAAAAAGGGCGTATGCGTTTTTTCCTGAATATATTCAGGAAAAAACGCATACGCCCTTTTTGGCCAAGGGCATCATTGTCAACGCTTTGCCGCTTTTCATGTGCTTTCAAGGCGAGTCGAATCTACCTCCTGAAATCGGTTTCCTGCAATTCTGCCTTGCTTTCAAATCCTCTTCGTTGCCTTCCCTCAATATATTTGTGGACGAGAGTTATCATTTATAACTCTGCAGGTTTGTGAATTGCAGTGCCCCTGAGCTCCATTTGTCAACTCGCTTTTTTGGGAGCTGGCCGCAAAAGTGCAGGATTGCTTCAGGCCCTATTCTGGTTCCGGGGGGCAGGCTGAGCCTGTGGTTCATTCTTCTTCCTGATGGGAAAATAGAGTGACCTGTGCCTGTCCCAACACCTAGAGCTAGTCTCTCATTGGTTCCCCCTCTTCCCGTTCATCCTCAGGACAAATTGCGACCTGTACGAAACAGGAGGTCAACGGTGCTGATTCTCCAGGTAGGGAGATTGTTAGTGAAGCGGCTGGAATGGCGAACCCGAGCACAAGGAGAGGAGAAATGAGGTGCGTTTTAGAAACCTTTCCCGATCACACGGTGTACCATCTTCTGGGTTTCCCAGGCATGTTTTCGATGTAGGAAGATGCCCTTGAACCTGGAGATTTGGGACCCATGGCATGGGTACCATGCAGTATTACTTTAAAGGGTCTGCGTTTGCTCACCCAACCTCACCAATCCTCTCAGCCCCAAGAGTGTCCAGCCTTATGTCTCATCCAGCTGTGGGTGTAGATATGGTCAATCCAGGTTGCATCAGAGCCCCTGAACGGATTTTGTAAGAATTTCTCTCTCTTTCACTGTCTTTGTTTTATGGGGTTTTTTTTTTTTAAGTAGTCTATTTTTATAATGGGGTTTAGCTGCTTTTCCCTGCTGTGTTTATGCCGCTTTACACCCTCTTGATTCACTTCCAGAGAGATATCAATACATAGGTTTTAATTCTCTTCCTAGTCAGATATATTCTTGGGCGGTGAATAGGGGGTGTTGAGTCCAGTTCACTGAGCAGGGAGTAGGTGTTGTCTATTACATATTTGGCTTGTGGAACGGTATCTGAGCTAATTTCAAACCCTTGTTTTATGCATCGCCCCACCTCACCTTTCCCGTTAAGCAGCCATAGTGTGTTTTCTAAATGTGTGACTCTGTTCTGTTTTGGAATTCAGTTCAGGTGTAGCGATTTTGACATTCCCTCTACAAGTGATAACTTAGGATAAGTTTCCTTTTCTGTGTGACTTACTTCACTTAGAGTCATCGTCCCTAAATCCACTCATCATGCTGCTACTAGCCTTATGACACTGATTTCATGGCTGAGTGGTATTCCATTGTGCATAAGTACCACAACTTCTTTATCCATTTTTCTCTTTCCTGGGATATTTAAGGTGTACCGAAGTGGAGGTTCTTGGAAACAGAGCAGCCCTAAACTTTGGGGTGCCTGTGTCTTGTTGATTTTTAGGTTTCCCGATTTCTATGCCCATGAGTGGAAGTGCCCTATGCTCTCTAAGCTGTGTTTATTACATGTTTCAGGACGCAGCGTACACTTCTCCAGAGTGGCTGTTGGCAATTTCCATCCCGCCCATCAGCGTAGCAAGGCTCCCATGTCTCCATGGCCTGTCCTGCATTTCCGGTTTTTACACTTTTTTCAGCATGGCCCTTTTGACCGCTGGCAAGCGAGACTTCTTTGTAGCGCCGATTTGCCTTTCCGGCTTGCTTGGTTGGCCAAAAAGGGCGTATGCGTTTTTTCCTGAATATATTCAGGAAAAAACGCATACGCCCTTTTTGGCCAAGGGCATCATTGTCAACGCTTTGCCGCTTTTCATGTGCTTTCAAGGCGAGTCGAATCTACCTCCTGAAATCGGTTTCCTGCAATTCTGCCTTGCTTTCAAATCCTCTTCGTTGCCTTCCCTCAATATATTTGTGGACGAGAGTTATCATTTACAACTCTGCAGGTTTGTGAATTGCAGTGCCCCTGAGCTCCATTTGTCAACTCGCTTTTTTGGGAGCTGGCCGCAAAAGTGCAGGATTGCTTCAGGCCCTATTCTGGTTCCGGGGGGCAGGCTGAGCCTGTGGTTCATTCTTCTTCCTGATGGGAAAATAGAGTGACCTGTGCCTGTCCCAACACCTAGAGCTAGTCTCTCATTGGTTCCCCCTCTTCCCGTTCATCCTCAGGAAAAATTGCGACCTGTACGAAACAGGAGGTCAATGGTGCTGATTCTCCAGGTAGGGAGATTGTTAGTGAAGCGGCTGGAATGGCGAACCCGAGCACAAGGAGAGGAGAAATGAGGTGCGTTTTAGAAACCTTTCCCGATCACACGGTGTACCATCTTCTGGGTTTCCCAGGCATGTTTTCGATGTAGGAAGATGCCCTTGAACCTGGAGATTTGGGACCCATGGCATGGGTACCATGCAGTATTACTTTAAAGGGTCTGCATTTGCTCACCCAACCTCACCAATCCTCTCAGCCCCAAGAGTGTCCAGCCTTATGTCTCATCCAGCTGTGGGTCTAGATATGGTCAATCCAGGTTGCATCAGAGCCCCTGAACGGATTTTGTAAGAATTTCTCTCTCTTTCACTGTCTTTGTTTTATGGGGTTTTTTTTTTTAAGTAGTCTATTTTTATAATGGGGTTTAGCTGCTTTTCCCTGCTGTGTTTATGCCGCTTTACACCCTCTTGATTCACTTCCAGAGAGATATCAATACATAGGTTTTAATTCTCTTCCTAGTCAGATATATTCTTGGGCGGTGAATAGGGGGTGTTGAGTCCAGTTCACTGAGCAGGGAGTAGGTGTTGTCTATTACATATTTGGCTTGTGGAACGGTATCTGAGCTAATTTCAAACCCTTGTTTTATGCATCGCCCCACCTCAGCTTTCCCGTTAAGCAGCCATAGTGTGTTTTCTAAATGTGTGACTCTGTTCTGTTTTGGAATTCAGTTCAGGTGTAGCGATTTTGACATTCCCTCTACAAGTGATAACTTAGGATAAGTTACCTTTTCTGTGTGACTTACTTCACTTAGTGTCATCGTCCCTAAATCCACTCATCATGCTGCTACTAGCCTTATGACACTGATTTCATGGCTGAGTGATATTCCATTGTGCATAAGTACCACAACTTCTTTATCCATTTTTCTCTTTCCTGGGATATTTAAGGTGTACCGAAGTGGAGGTTCTTGGAAACAGAGCAGCCCTAAACTTTGGGGTGCCTGTGTCTTGTTGATTTTTAGGTTTCCCGATTTCTACGCCCATGAGTGGAAGTGCCCTATGCTCTCTAAGCTGTGTTTATTACATGTTTCAGGACGCAGCGTACACTTCTCCAGAGTGGCTGTTGGAAATTTCCATCCCGCCCATCAGCGTAGCAAGGCTCCCATGTCTCCATGGCCTGTCCTGCATTTCCGGTTTTTACACCTTTTTCAGCATGGCCCTTTTGACCGCTGGCAAGCGAGACTTCTTTGTAGCGCCGATTTGCCTTTCCGGCTTGCTTGGTTGGCCAAAAAGGGCGTATGCGTTTTTTCCTGAATATATTCAGGAAAAAACGCATACGCCCTTTTTGGCCAAGGGCATCATTGTCAACGCTTTGCCGCTTTTCATGTGCTTTCAAGGCGAGTCGAATCTACCTCCTGAAATCGGTTTCCTGCAATTCTGCCTTGCTTTCAAATCCTCTTCGTTGCCTTCCCTCAATATATTTGTGGACGAGAGTTATCATTTATAACTCTGCAGGTTTGTGAATTGCAGTGCCCCTGAGCTCCATTTGTCAACTCGCTTTTTTGGGAGCTGGCCGCAAAAGTGCAGGATTGCTTCAGGCCCTATTCTGGTTCCGGGGGGCAGGCTGAGCCTGTGGTTCATTCTTCTTCCTGATGGGAAAATAGAGTGACCTGTGCCTGTCCCAACACCTAGAGCTAGTCTCTCATTGGTTCCCCCTCTTCCCGTTCATCCTCAGGACAAATTGCGACCTGTACGAAACAGGAGGTCAACGGTGCTGATTCTCCAGGTAGGGAGATTGTTAGTGAAGCGGCTGGAATGGCGAACCCGAGCACAAGGAGAGGAGAAATGAGGTGCGTTTTAGAAACCTTTCCCGATCACACGGTGTAGCATCTTCTGGGTTTCCCAGGCATGTTTTCGATGTAGGAAGATGCCCTTGAACCTGGAGATTTGGGACCCATGGCATGGGTACCACGCAGTATTACTTTAAAGGGTCTGCGTTTGCTCACCCAACCTCACCAATCCTCTCAGCCCCAAGAGTGTCCAGCCTTATGTCTCATCCAGCTGTGGGTCTAGATATGGTCAATCCAGTTTGCATCAGAGCCCCTGAACGGATTTTGTAAGAATTTCTCTCTCTTTCACTGTCTTTGTTTTATGGGGTTTTTTTTTTTAAGTAGTCTATTTTTATAATGGGGTTTAGCTGCTTTTCCCTGCTGTGTTTATGCCGCTTTACACCCTCTTGATTCACTTCCAGAGAGATATCAATACATAGGTTTTAATTCTCTTCCTAGTCAGATATATTCTTGGGCGGTGAATAGGGGGTGTTGTGTCCAGTTCACTGAGCAGGGAGTAGGTGTTGTCTATTACATATTTGGCTTGTGGAACGGTATCTGAGCTAATTTCAAACCCTTGTTTTATGCATCGCCCCACCTCAGCTTTCCCGTTAAGCAGCCATAGTGTGTTTTCTAAATGTGTGACTCTGTTCTGTTTTGGAATTCAGTTCAGGTGTAGCGATTTTGACATTCCCTCTACAAGTGATAACTTAGGATAAGTTACCTTTTCTGTGTGACTTACTTCACTTAGTGTCATCGTCCCTAAATCCACTCATCATGCTGCTACTAGCCTTATGACACTGATTTCATGGCTGAGTGATATTCCATTGTGCATAAGTACCACAACTTCTTTATCCATTTTTCTCTTTCCTGGGATATTTAAGGTGTACCGAAGTGGAGGTTCTTGGAAACAGAGCAGCCCTAAACTTTGGGGTGCCTGTGTCTTGTTGATTTTTAGGTTTCCCGATTTCTACGCCCATGAGTGGAAGTGCCCTATGCTCTCTAAGCTGTGTTTATTACATGTTTCAGGACGCAGCGTACACTTCTCCAGAGTGGCTGTTGGAAATTTCCATCCCGCCCATCAGCGTAGCAAGGCTCCCATGTCTCCATGGCCTGTCCTGCATTTCCGGTTTTTACACCTTTTTCAGCATGGCCCTTTTGACCGCTGGCAAGCGAGACTTCTTTGTAGCGCCGATTTGCCTTTCCGGCTTGCTTGGTTGGCCAAAAAGGGCGTATGCGTTTTTTCCTGAATATATTCAGGAAAAAACGCATACGCCCTTTTTGGCCAAGGGCATCATTGTCAACGCTTTGCCGCTTTTCATGTGCTTTCAAGGCGAGTCGAATCTACCTCCTGAAATCGGTTTCCTGCAATTCTGCCTTGCTTTCAAATCCTCTTCGTTGCCTTCCCTCAATATATTTGTGGACGAGAGTTATCATTTATAACTCTGCAGGTTTGTGAATTGCAGTGCCCCTGAGCTCCATTTGTCAACTCGCTTTTTTGGGAGCTGGCCGCAAAAGTGCAGGATTGCTTCAGGCCCTATTCTGGTTCCGGGGGGCAGGCTGAGCCTGTGGTTCATTCTTCTTCCTGATGGGAAAATAGAGTGACCTGTGCCTGTCCCAACACCTAGAGCTAGTCTCTCATTGGTTCCCCCTCTTCCCGTTCATCCTCAGGACAAATTGCGACCTGTACGAAACAGGAGGTCAACGGTGCTGATTCTCCAGGTAGGGAGATTGTTAGTGAAGCGGCTGGAATGGCGAACCCGAGCACAAGGAGAGGAGAAATGAGGTGCGTTTTAGAAACCTTTCCCGATCACACGGTGTAGCATCTTCTGGGTTTCCCAGGCATGTTTTCGATGTAGGAAGATGCCCTTGAACCTGGAGATTTGGGACCCATGGCATGGGTACCACGCAGTATTACTTTAAAGGGTCTGCGTTTGCTCACCCAACCTCACCAATCCTCTCAGCCCCAAGAGTGTCCAGCCTTATGTCTCATCCAGCTGTGGGTCTAGATATGGTCAATCCAGTTTGCATCAGAGCCCCTGAACGGATTTTGTAAGAATTTCTCTCTCTTTCACTGTCTTTGTTTTATGGGGTTTTTTTTTTAAGTAGTCTATTTTTATAATGGGGTTTAGCTGCTTTTCCCTGCTGTGTTTATGCCGCTTTACACCCTCTTGATTCACTTCCAGAGAGATATCAATACATAGGTTTTAATTCTCTTCCTAGTCAGATATATTCTTGGGCGGTGAATAGGGGGTGTTGTGTCCAGTTCACTGAGCAGGGAGTAGGTGTTGTCTATTACATATTTGGCTTGTGGAACGGTATCTGAGCTAATTTCAAACCCTTGTTTTATGCATCGCCCCACCTCACCTTTCCCTTTAAGCAGCCATAGTGTGTTTTCTAAATGTGTGACTCTGTTCTGTTTTGGAATTCAGTTCAGGTGTAGCGATTTTGACATTCCCTTTATAAGTGATATCTTAGGATAAGTGTCCTTTTCTGTGTGACTTACTTCACTTAGAGTCATCGTCCCTAAATCCACTCATCATGCTGCTACTAGCCTTATGACACTGATTTATGGCTGAGTGATATTCCATTGTGCATAAGTACCACAACTTCTTTATCCATTTTTCTCTTTCCTGGGATATTTAAGGTGTACCGAAGTGGAGGTTCTTGGAAACAGAGCAGCCCTAAACTTTGGGGTGCCTGTGTCTTGTTGATTTTAATGTTTCCCGATTTCTACGCCCATGAGTGGAAGTGCCCTATGCTCTCTAAGCTGTGTTTATTACATGTTTCAGGACGCAGCGTACACTTCTCCAGAGTGGCTGTTGGCAATTTCCACCCCGCCCATCAGCGTAGCAAGGCTCCCATGTCTCCATGGCCTGTCCTGCATTTTTGGTTTTTACACTTTTTTCAGCATGGCCCTTTTGACCTCTGGCAAGCCAGACTTCTTTGTAGCGCCGATTTGCCTTTCCGGCTTGCTTGGTTGGCCAAAAAGGGCGTATGCGTTTTTTCCTGAATATATTCAGGAAAAACCGCATACGCCCTTTTTGGCCAAGGGCATCATTGTCAACGCTTTGCCGCTTTTCATGTGCTTTCAAGGCGAGTCGAATCTACCTCCTGAAATCTTTTTCCTGCAATTCTGCCTTGCTTTCAAATCCTCTTCGTTGCCTTCCCTCAATATATTTTTGGACGAGAGTTATCATTTATAACTCTGCAGGTTTGTGAATTGCAGTGCCCCTGAGCTCCATTTGTCAACTCGCTTTTTTGGGAGCTGGCCGCAAAAGCGCAGGATTGCTTCAGGCCCTATTCTGGTTCCGGGGGGCAGGCTGAGCCTGTGGTTCATTCTTCTTCCTGATGGGAAAATAGAGTGACCTGTGCCTGTCCCAATACCTAGAGCTAGTCTCTCATTGGTTCCCCCTCTTCCCGTTCATCCTCGGGACAAATTGCGACCTGTACGAAACAGGAGGTCAACGGTGCTGATTCTCCACGTAGGGAGATTGTTAGTGAAGCGGCTGGAATGGCGAACCTGAGCACAAGGAGAGGAGAAATGAGGTGCGTTTTAGAAACCTTTCCCGATCACACGGTGTACCATCTTCTGGGTTTCCCAGGCATGTTTTCGATGTAGGAAGATGCCCTTGAACCTGGAGATTTGGGACCCATGGCATGGGTACCACGCAGTATTACTTTAAAGGGTCTGCGTTTGCTCACCCAACCTCACCAATCCTCTCAGCCCCAAGAGGGTCCAGCCTTATGTCTCATCCAGCTGTGGGTCTAGATATGGTCAATCCAGGTTGCATCAGAGCCCCTGAACGGATTTTGTAAGAATTTCTCTCTCTTTCACTGTCTTTGTTTTATGGGGTTTTTTTTTAAGTAATCTATTTTTATAATGGGGTTTAGCTGCCTTTCCCTGCTGTGTTTATGCCGCTTTACACCCTCTCGATTCACTTCCAGAGAGATATCAATACATAGGTTTTAAGACTCTTCCTAGTCAGATATATTCTTGGGCGGTGAATAGGGGGTGTTGAGTCCAGTTCACTGAGCAGGGAGTAGGTCTTGTCTGTTACATATTTCGCTTGTGGAACGGTATCTGAGCTAATTTCAAACCCTTGTTTTATGCATCGCCCCACCTCAGCTTTCCCGTTAAGCAGCCATAGTGTGTTTTCTAAATGTGTGACTCTGTTCTGTTTTGGAATTCAGTTCAGGTGTAGCGATTTTGACATTCCCTCTACAATTGATAACGTAGGATAAGTTTCCTTTTCTGTGTGACTTACTTCACTTAGAGTCATTGTCCCTAAATCCACTCATCATGCTGCTACTAGCCTTATGACACTGATTTCATGGCTGAGTGATATTCCATTGTGCATAAGTACCACAACTTCTTTATCCATTTTTCTCTTTCCTGGGATATTTAAGGTGTACCGAAGTGGAGGTTCTTGGAAACAGAGCAGCCCTAAACTCTGGGGTGCCTGTGTCTTGTTGATTTTTAGGTTTCCCGATTTCTACGCCCATGAGTGGAAGTGCCCTATGCTCTCTAAGCTGTGTTTATTACATGTTTCAGGACGCAGCGTACACTTCTCCAGAGTGGCTGTTGGCAATTTCCACCCCGCCCATCAGCGTAGCAAGGCTCCCATGTCTCCATGGCCTGTCCTGCATTTCTGGTTTTTACACTTTTTTCAGCATGGCCCTTTTGACCGCTGGCAAGCGAGACTTCTTTGTAGCGCCGATTTGCCTTTCCGGCTTGCTTGGTTGGCCAAAAAGGGCGTATGCGTTTTTTCCTGAATATATTCAGGAAAAAACGCATACGCCCTTTTTGGCCAAGGGCATCATTGTCAACGCTTTGCCGCTTTTCATGTGCTTTCAAGGCGAGTCGAATCTACCTCCTGAAATCGGTTTCCTGCAATTCTGCCTTGCTTTCAAATCCTCTTCGTTGCCTTCCCTCAATATATTTGTGGACGAGAGTTATCATTTATAACTCTGTAGGTTTGTGAATTGCAGTGCCCCTGAGCTCCATTTGTCAACTCGCTTTTTTGGGAGCTGGCCGCAAAAGCGCAGGATTGCTTCAGGCCCTATTCTGGTTCCGGGGGGCAGGCTGAGCCTGTGGTTCATTCTTCTTCCTGATGGGAAAATAGAGTGACCTGTGCCTGTCCCAACACCTAGAGCTAGTCTCTCATTGGTTCCCCCTCTTCCCGTTCATCCTCGGGACAAATTGCGACCTGTACGAAACAGGAGGTCAACGGTGCTGATTCTCCACGTAGGGAGATTGTTAGTGAAGCGGCTGGAATGGCGAACCTGAGCACAAGGAGAGGAGAAATGAGGTGCGTTTTAGAAACCTTTCCCGATCACACGGTGTACCATCTTCTGGGTTTCCCAGGCATGTTTTCGATGTAGGAAGATGCCCTTGAACCTGGAGATTTGGGACCCATGGCATGGGTACCACGCAGTATTACTTTAAAGGGTCTGCGTTTGCTCACCCAACCTCACCAATCCTCTCAGCCCCAAGAGGGTCCAGCCTTATGTCTCATCCAGCTGTGGGTCTAGATATGGTCAATCCAGGTTGCATCAGAGCCCCTGAACGGATTTTGTAAGAATTTCTCTCTCTTTCACTGTCTTTGTTTTATGGGGTTTTTTTTTAAGTAATCTATTTTTATAATGGGGTTTAGCTGCCTTTCCCTGCTGTGTTTATGCCGCTTTACACCCTCTCGATTCACTTCCAGAGAGATATCAATACATAGGTTTTAAGACTCTTCCTAGTCAGATATATTCTTGGGCGGTGAATAGGGGGTGTTGAGTCCAGTTCACTGAGCAGGGAGTAGGTCTTGTCTGTTACATATTTCGCTTGTGGAACGGTATCTGAGCTAATTTCAAACCCTTGTTTTATGCATCGCCCCACCTCAGCTTTCCCGTTAAGCAGCCATAGTGTGTTTTCTAAATGTGTGACTCTGTTCTGTTTTGGAATTCAGTTCAGGTGTAGCGATTTTGACATTCCCTCTACAATTGATAACTTAGGATAAGTTTCCTTTTCTGTGTGACTTACTTCACTTAGAGTCATTGTCCCTAAATCCACTCATCATGCTGCTACTAGCCTTATGACACTGATTTCATGGCTGAGTGATATTCCATTGTGCATAAGTACCACAACTTCTTTATCCATTTTTCTCTTTCCTGGGATATTTAAGGTGTACCGAAGTGGAGGTTCTTGGAAACAGAGCAGCCCTAAACTCTGGGGTGCCTGTGTCTTGTTGATTTTTAGGTTTCCCGATTTCTACGCCCATGAGTGGAAGTGCCCTATGCTCTCTAAGCTGTGTTTATTACATGTTTCAGGACGCAGCGTACACTTCTCCAGAGTGGCTGTTGGCAATTTCCACCCCGCCCATCAGCGTAGCAAGGCTCCCATGTCTCCATGGCCTGTCCTGCATTTCTGGTTTTTACACTTTTTTCAGCATGGCCCTTTTGACCGCTGGCAAGCGAGACTTCTTTGTAGCGCCGATTTGCCTTTCCGGCTTGCTTGGTTGGCCAAAAAGGGCGTATGCGTTTTTTCCTGAATATATTCAGGAAAAAACGCATACGCCCTTTTTGGCCAAGGGCATCATTGTCAACGCTTTGCCGCTTTTCATGTGCTTTCAAGGCGAGTCGAATCTACCTCCTGAAATCGGTTTCCTGCAATTCTGCCTTGCTTTCAAATCCTCTTCGTTGCCTTCCCTCAATATATTTGTGGACGAGAGTTATCATTTATAACTCTGCAGGTTTGTGAATTGCAGTGCCCCTGAGCTCCATTTGTCAACTCGCTTTTTTGGGAGCTGGCCGCAAAAGCACAGGATTGCTTCAGGCCCTATTCTGGTTCCGGGGGGCAGGCTGAGCCTGTGGTTCATTCTTCTTCCTGATGGGAAAATAAAGTGACCTGTGCCTGTCCCAACACCTAGAGCTAGTCTCTCATTTGTTTCCCCTCTTCCCGTTCATCCTCAGGACAAATTGCGACCTGTACGAAACAGGAGGTCAACGGTGCTGATTCTCCACGTAGGGAGATTGTTAGTGAAGCGGCTGGAATGGCGAACCCGAGCACAAGGAGAGGAGAAATGAGGTGCGTTTTAGAAACCTTTCCCGATCACACGGTGTAGCATCTTCTGGGTTTCCCAGGCATGTTTTCGATGTAGGAAGATGCCCTTGAACCTGGAGATTTGGGACCCATGGCATGGGTACCACGCAGTATTACTTTAAAGGGTCTGCGTTTGCTCACCCAACCTCACCAATCCTCTCAGCCCCAAGAGTGTCCAGCCTTATGTCTCATCCAGCTGTGGGTCTAGATATGGTCAATCCAGGTTGCATCAGAGCCCCTGAACGGATTTTGTAAGAATTTCTCTCTCTTTCACTGTCTTTGTTTTATGGGGTTTTTTTTTTAAGTAGTCTATTTTTATAATGGGGTTTAGCTGCTTTTCCCTGCTGTGTTTATGCCGCTTTACACCCTCTTGATTCACTTCCAGAGAGATATCAATACATAGGTTTTAATTCTCTTCCTAGTCAGATATATTCTTGGGCGGTGAATAGGGGGTGTTGAGTCCAGTTCCCTGAGCAGGGAGTAGGTGTTGTCTATTACATATTTGGCTTGTGGAACGGTATCTGAGCTAATTTCAAACCCTTGTTTTATGCATCGCCCCACCTCACCTTTCCCGTTAAGCAGCCATAGTGTGTTTTCTAAATGTGTGACTCTGTTCTGTTTTGGAATTCAGTTCAGGTGTAGCGATTTTGACATTCCCTCTACAAGTGATAACTTAGGATAAGTTTCCTTTTCTGTGTGACTTACTTCACTTAGAGTCATCGTCCCTAAATCCACTCATCATGCTGCTACTAGCCTTATGACACTGATTTCATGGCTGAGTGATATTCCATTGTGCATAAGTACCACAACTTCTTTATCCATTTTTCTCTTTCCTGGGATATTTAAGGTGTACCGAAGTGGAGGTTCTTGGAAACAGAGCAGCCCTAAACTTTGGGGTGCCTGTGTCTTGTTGATTTTTAGGTTTCCCGATTTCTATGCCCATGAGTGGAAGTGCCCTATGCTCTCTAAGCTGTGTTTATTACATGTTTCAGGACGCAGCGTACACTTCTCCAGAGTGGCTGTTGGTAATTTCCATCCCGCCCATCAGCGTAGCAAGGCTCCCATGTCTCCATGGCCTGTCCTGCATTTCCGGTTTTTACACTTTTTTCAGCATGGCCCTTTTGACCGCTGGCAAGCGAGACTTCTTTGTAGCGCCGATTTGCCTTTCCGGCTTGCTTGGTTGGCCAAAAAGGGCGTATGCGTTTTTTCCTGAATATATTCAGGAAAAAACGCATACGCCCTTTTTGGCCAAGGGCATCATTGTCAACGCTTTGCCGCTTTTCATGTGCTTTCAAGGCGAGTCGAATCTACCTCCTGAAATCGGTTTCCTGCAATTCTGCCTTGCTTTCAAATCCTCTTCGTTGCCTTCCCTCAATATATTTGTGGACGAGAGTTATCATTTACAACTCTGCAGGTTTGTGAATTGCAGTGCCCCTGAGCTCCATTTGTCAACTCGCTTTTTTGGGAGCTGGCCGCAAAAGTGCAGGATTGCTTCAGGCCCTATTCTGGTTCCGGGGGGCAGGCTGAGCCTGTGGTTCATTCTTCTTCCTGATGGGAAAATAGAGTGACCTGTGCCTGTCCCAACACCTAGAGCTAGTCTCTCATTGGTTCCCCCTCTTCCCGTTCATCCTCAGGACAAATTGCGACCTGTACGAAACAGGAGGTCAACGGTGCTGATTCTCCAGGTAGGGAGATTGTTAGTGAAGCGGCTGGAATGGCGAACCCGAGCACAAGGAGAGGAGAAATGAGGTGCGTTTTAGAAACCTTTCCCGATCACACGGTGTAGCATCTTCTGGGTTTCCCAGGCATGTTTTCGATGTAGGAAGATGCCCTTGAACCTGGAGATTTGGGACCCATGGCATGGGTACCACGCAGTATTACTTTAAAGGGTCTGCGTTTGCTCACCCAACCTCACCAATCCTCTCAGCCCCAAGAGTGTCCAGCCTTATGTCTCATCCAGCTGTGGGTCTAGATATGGTCAATCCAGGTTGCATCAGAGCCCCTGAACGGATTTTGTAAGAATTTCTCTCTCTTTCACTGTCTTTGTTTTATGGGGTTTTTTTTTTTAAGTAGTCTATTTTTATAATGGGGTTTAGCTGCTTTTCCCTGCTGTGTTTATGCCGCTTTACACCCTCTTGATTCACTTCCAGAGAGATATCAATACATAGGTTTTAATTCTCTTCCTAGTCAGATATATTCTTGGGCGGTGAATAGGGGGTGTTGAGTCCAGTTCACTGAGCAGGGAGTAGGTGTTGTCTATTACATATTTGGTTTGTGGAACGGTATCTGAGCTAATTTCAAACCCTTGTTTTATGCATCGCCCCACCTCAGCTTTCCCGTTAAGCAGCCATAGTGTGTTTTCTAAATGTGTGACTCTGTTCTGTTTTGGAATTCAGTTCAGGTGTAGCGATTTTGACATTCCCTCTACAAGTGATAACTTAGGATAAGTTTCCTTTTCTGTGTGACTTACTTCACTTAGAGTCATCGTCCCTAAATCCACTCATCATGCTGCTACTAGCCTTATGACACTGATTCCATGGCTGAGTGATATTCCATTGTGCATAAGTACCACAACTTCTTTATCCATTTTTCTCTTTCCTGGGATATTTAAGGTGTACCGAAGTGGAGGTTCTTGGAAACAGAGCAGCCCTAAACTTTGGGGTGCCTGTGTCTTGTTGATTTTAAGGTTTCCCGATTTCTACGCCCATGAGTGGAAGTGCCCTATGCTCTCTAAGCTGTGTTTATTACATGTTTCAGGACGCAGCGTACACTTCTCCAGAGTGGCTGTTGGCAATTTCCACCCCGCCCATCAGCGTAGCAAGGCTCCCATGTCTCCATGGCCTGTCCTGCATTTCTGGTTTTTACACTTTTTTCAGCATGGCCCTTTTGACCTCTGGCAAGCCAGACTTCTTTGTAGCGCCGATTTGCCTTTCCGGCTTGCTTGGTTGGCCAAAAAGGGCGTATGCGTTTTTTCCTGAATATATTCAGGAAAAACCGCATACGCCCTTTTTGGCCAAGGGCATCATTGTCAACGCTTTGCCGCTTTTCATGTGCTTTCAAGGCGAGTCGAATCTACCTCCTGAAATCTTTTTCCTGCAATTCTGCCTTGCTTTCAAATCCTCTTCGTTGCCTTCCCTCAATATATTTTTGGACGAGAGTTATCATTTATAACTCTGCAGGTTTGTGAATTGCAGTGCCCCTGAGCTCCATTTGTCAACTCGCTTTTTTGGGAGCTGGCCGCAAAAGCGCAGGATTGCTTCAGGCCCTATTCTGGTTCCGGGGGGCAGGCTGAGCCTGTGGTTCATTCTTCTTCCTGATGGGAAAATAGAGTGACCTGTGCCTGTCCCAACACCTAGAGCTAGTCTCTCATTGGTTCCCCCTCTTCCCGTTCATCCTCGGGACAAATTGCGACCTGTACGAAACAGGAGGTCAACGGTGCTGATTCTCCACGTAGGGAGATTGTTAGTGAAGCGGCTGGAATGGCGAACCTGAGCACAAGGAGAGGAGAAATGAGGTGCGTTTTAGAAACCTTTCCCGATCACACGGTGTAGCATCTTCTGGGTTTCCCAGGCATGTTTTCGATGTAGGAAGATGCCCTTGAACCTGGAGATTTGGGACCCATGGCATGGGTACCACGCAGTATTACTTTAAAGGGTCTGCGTTTGCTCACCCAACCTCACCAATCCTCTCAGCCCCAAGAGGGTCCAGCCTTATGTCTCATCCAGCTGTGGGTCTAGATATGGTCAATCCAGGTTGCATCAGAGCCCCTGAACGGATTTTGTAAGAATTTCTCTCTCTTTCACTGTCTTTGTTTTATGGGGTTTTTTTTTAAGTAATCTATTTTTATAATGGGGTTTAGCTGCCTTTCCCTGCTGTGTTTATGCCGCTTTACACCCTCTCGATTCACTTCCAGAGAGATATCAATACATAGGTTTTAAGACTCTTCCTAGTCAGATATATTCTTGGGCGGTGAATAGGGGGTGTTGAGTCCAGTTCACTGAGCAGGGAGTAGGTCTTGTCTGTTACATATTTCGCTTGTGGAACGGTATCTGAGCTAATTTCAAACCCTTGTTTTATGCATCGCCCCACCTCAGCTTTCCCGTTAAGCAGCCATAGTGTGTTTTCTAAATGTGTGACTCTGTTCTGTTTTGGAATTCAGTTCAGGTGTAGCGATTTTGACATTCCCTCTACAATTGATAACTTAGGATAAGTTTCCTTTTCTGTGTGACTTACTTCACTTAGAGTCATTGTCCCTAAATCCACTCATCATGCTGCTACTAGCCTTATGACACTGATTACATGGCTGAGTGATATTCCATTGTGCATAAGTACCACAACTTCTTTATCCATTTTTCTCTTTCCTGGGATATTTAAGGTGTACCGAAGTGGAGGTTCTTGGAAACAGAGCAGCCCTAAACTCTGGGGTGCCTGTGTCTTGTTGATTTTTAGGTTTCCCGATTTCTACGCCCATGAGTGGAAGTGCCCTATGCTCTCTAAGCTGTGTTTATTACATGTTTCAGGACGCAGCGTACACTTCTCCAGAGTGGCTGTTGGCAATTTCCACCCCGCCCATCAGCGTAGCAAGGCTCCCATGTCTCCATGGCCTGTCCTGCATTTCTGGTTTTTACACTATTTTCAGCATGGCCCTTTTGACCGCGGGCAAGCGAGACTTCTTTGTAGCGCCGATTTGCCTTTCCGGCTTGCTTGGTTGGCCAAAAAGGGCGTATGCGTTTTTTCCTGAATATATTCAGGAAAAAACGCATACGCCCTTTTTGGCCAAGGGCATCATTGTCAACGCTTTGCCGCTTTTCATGTGCTTTCAAGGCGAGTCGAATCTACCTCCTGAAATCGGTTTCCTGCAATTCTGCCTTGCTTTCAAATCCTCTTCGTTGCCTTCCCTCAATATATTTGTGGACGACAGTTATCATTTATAACTCTGCAGGTTTGTGAATTGCAGTGCCCCTGAGCTCCATTTGTCAACTCGCTTTTTTGGGAGCTGGCCGCAAAAGCACAGGATTGCTTCAGGCCCTATTCTGGTTCCGGGGGGCAGGCTGAGCCTGTGGTTCATTCTTCTTCCTGATGGGAAAATAAAGTGACCTGTGCCTGTCCCAACACCTAGAGCTAGTCTCTCATTTGTTTCCCCTCTTCCCGTTCATCCTCAGGACAAATTGCGACCTGTACGAAACAGGAGGTCATCGGTGCTGATTCTCCACGTAGGGAGATTGTTAGTGAAGCGGCTGGAATGGCGAACCCGAGCACAAGGAGAGGAGAAATGAGGTGCGTTTTAGAAACCTTTCCCGATCACACGGTGTACCATCTTCTGGGTTTCCCAGGCATGTTTTCGATGTAGGAAGATGCCCTTGAACCTGGAGATTTGGGACCCATGGCATGGGTACCATGCAGTATTACTTTAAAGGGTCTGCGTTTGCTCACCCAACCTCACCAATCCTCTCAGCCCCAAGAGTGTCCAGCCTTATGTCTCATCCAGCTGTGGGTCTAGATATGGTCAATCCAGGTTGCATCAGAGCCCCTGAACGGATTTTGTAAGAATTTCTCTCTCTTTCACTGTCTTTGTTTTATGGGGTTTTTTTTTTTTAAGTAGTCTATTTTTATAATGGGGTTTAGCTGCTTTTCCCTGCTGTGTTTATGCCGCTTTACACCCTCTTGATTCACTTCCAGAGAGATATCAATACATAGGTTTTAATTCTCTTCCTAGTCAGATATATTCTTGGGCGGTGAATAGGGGGTGTTGAGTCCAGTTCACTGAGCAGGGAGTAGGTGTTGTCTATTACATATTTGGCTTGTGGAACGGTATCTGAGCTAATTTCAAACCCTTGTTTTATGCATCGCCCCACCTCACCTTTCCCGTTAAGCAGCCATAGTGTGTTTTCTAAATGTGTGACTCTGTTCTGTTTTGGAATTCAGTTCAGGTGTAGCGATTTTGACATTCCCTCTACAAGTGATAACTTAGGATAAGTTTCCTTTTCTGTGTGACTTACTTCACTTAGAGTCATCGTCCCTAAATCCACTCATCATGCTGCTACTAGCCTTATGACACTGATTTCATGGCTGAGTGATATTCCATTGTGCATAAGTACCACAACTTCTTTATCCATTTTTCTCTTTCCTGGGATATTTAAGGTGTACCGAAGTGGAGGTTCTTGGAAACAGAGCAGCCCTAAACTTTGGGGTGCCTGTGTCTTGTTGATTTTTAGGTTTCCCGATTTCTATGCCCATGAGTGGAAGTGCCCTATGCTCTCTAAGCTGTGTTTATTACATGTTTCAGGACGCAGCGTACACTTCTCCAGAGTGGCTGTTGGCAATTTCCATCCCGCCCATCAGCGTAGCAAGGCTCCCATGTCTCCATGGCCTGTCCTGCATTTCCGGTTTTTACACTTTTTTCAGCATGGCCCTTTTGACCGCTGGCAAGCGAGACTTCTTTGTAGCGCCGATTTGCCTTTCCGGCTTGCTTGGTTGGC
Organism: Eubalaena glacialis; assembly: GCF_028564815.1. Lineage (NCBI taxonomy): Eukaryota > Metazoa > Chordata > Mammalia > Artiodactyla > Balaenidae > Eubalaena > Eubalaena glacialis. Next base: position 78,100,237 of record NC_083727.1, on the reverse strand, counting down.
CAAAAAGGGCGTATGCGTTTTTTCCTGAATATATTCAGGAAAAAACGCATACGCCCTTTTTGGCCAAGGGCATCATTGTCAACGCTTTGCCGCTTTTCATGTGCTTTCAAGGCGAGTCGAATCTACCTCCTGAAATCGGTTTCCTGCAATTCTGCCTTGCTTTCAAATCCTCTTCGTTGCCTTCCCTCAATATATTTGTGGACGAGAGTTATCATTTACAACTCTGCAGGTTTGTGAATTGCAGTGCCCCTGAGCTCCATTTGTCAACTCGCTTTTTTGGGAGCTGGCCGCAAAAGTGCAGGATTGCTTCAGGCCCTATTCTGGTTCCGGGGGGCAGGCTGAGCCTGTGGTTCATTCTTCTTCCTGATGGGAAAATAGAGTGACCTGTGCCTGTCCCAACACCTAGAGCTAGTCTCTCATTGGTTCCCCCTCTTCCCGTTCATCCTCAGGACAAATTGCGACCTGTACGAAACAGGAGGTCAACGGTGCTGATTCTCCAGGTAGGGAGATTGTTAGTGAAGCGGCTGGAATGGCGAACCCGAGCACAAGGAGAGGAGAAATGAGGTGCGTTTTAGAAACCTTTCCCGATCACACGGTGTACCATCTTCTGGGTTTCCCAGGCATGTTTTCGATGTAGGAAGATGCCCTTGAACCTGGAGATTTGGGACCCATGGCATGGGTACCATGCAGTATTACTTTAAAGGGTCTGCGTTTGCTCACCCAACCTCACCAATCCTCTCAGCCCCAAGAGTGTCCAGCCTTATGTCTCATCCAGCTGTGGGTCTAGATATGGTCAATCCAGGTTGCATCAGAGCCCCTGAACGGATTTTGTAAGAATTTCTCTCTCTTTCACTGTCTTTGTTTTATGGGGTTTTTTTTTTTAAGTAGTCTATTTTTATAATGGGGTTTAGCTGCTTTTCCCTGCTGTGTTTATGCCGCTTTACACCCTCTTGATTCACTTCCAGAGAGATATCAATACATAGGTTTTAATTCTCTTCCTAGTCAGATATATTCTTGGGCGGTGAATAGGGGGTGTTGAGTCCAGTTCACTGAGCAGGGAGTAGGTGTTGTCTATTACATATTTGGCTTGTGGAACGGTATCTGAGCTAATTTCAAACCCTTGTTTTATGCATCGCCCCACCTCAGCTTTCCCGTTAAGCAGCCATAGTGTGTTTTCTAAATGTGTGACTCTGTTCTGTTTTGGAATTCAGTTCAGGTGTAGCGATTTTGACATTCCCTCTACAAGTGATAACTTAGGATAAGTTTCCTTTTCTGTGTGACTTACTTCACTTAGTGTCATCGTCCCTAAATCCACTCATCATGCTGCTACTAGCCTTATGACACTGATTTCATGGCTGAGTGATATTCCATTGTGCATAAATACCACAACTTCTTTATCCATTTTTCTCTTTCCTGGGATATTTAAGGTGTACCGAAGTGGAGGTTCTTGGAAACAGAGCAGCCCTAAACTTTGGGGTGCCTGTGTCTTGTTGATTTTTAGGTTTCCCGATTTCTACGCCCATGAGTGGAAGTGCCCTATGCTCTCTAAGCTGTGTTTATTACATGTTTCAGGACGCAGCGTACACTTCTCCAGAGTGGCTGTTGGCAATTTCCATCCCGCCCATCAGCGTAGCAAGGCTCCCATGTCTCCATGGCCTGTCCTGCATTTCCGGTTTTTACACCTTTTTCAGCATGGCCCTTTTGACCGCTGGCAAGCGAGACTTCTTTGTAGCGCCGATTTGCCTTTCCGGCTTGCTTGGTTGGCCAAAAAGGGCGTATGCGTTTTTTCCTGAATATATTCAGGAAAAAACGCATACGCCCTTTTTGGCCAAGGGCATCATTGTCAACGCTTTGCCGCTTTTCATGTGCTTTCAAGGCGAGTCGAATCTACCTCCTGAAATCGGTTTCCTGCAATTCTGCCTTGCTTTCAAATCCTCTTCGTTGCCTTCCCTCAATATATTTGTGGACGAGAGTTATCATTTATAACTCTGCAGGTTTGTGAATTGCAGTGCCCCTGAGCTCCATTTGTCAACTCGCTTTTTTGGGAGCTGGCCGCAAAAGTGCAGGATTGCTTCAGGCCCTATTCTGGTTCCGGGGGGCAGGCTGAGCCTGTGGTTCATTCTTCTTCCTGATGGGAAAATAGAGTGACCTGTGCCTGTCCCAACACCTAGAGCTAGTCTCTCATTGGTTCCCCCTCTTCCCGTTCATCCTCAGGACAAATTGCGACCTGTACGAAACAGGAGGTCAACGGTGCTGATTCTCCAGGTAGGGAGATTGTTAGTGAAGCGGCTGGAATGGCGAACCCGAGCACAAGGAGAGGAGAAATGAGGTGCGTTTTAGAAACCTTTCCCGATCACACGGTGTAGCATCTTCTGGGTTTCCCAGGCATGTTTTCGATGTAGGAAGATGCCCTTGAACCTGGAGATTTGGGACCCATGGCATGGGTACCACGCAGTATTACTTTAAAGGGTCTGCGTTTGCTCACCCAACCTCACCAATCCTCTCAGCCCCAAGAGTGTCCAGCCTTATGTCTCATCCAGCTGTGGGTCTAGATATGGTCAATCCAGTTTGCATCAGAGCCCCTGAACGGATTTTGTAAGAATTTCTCTCTCTTTCACTGTCTTTGTTTTATGGGGTTTTTTTTTTTAAGTAGTCTATTTTTATAATGGGGTTTAGCTGCTTTTCCCTGCTGTGTTTATGCCGCTTTACACCCTCTTGATTCACTTCCAGAGAGATATCAATACATAGGTTTTAATTCTCTTCCTAGTCAGATATATTCTTGGGCGGTGAATAGGGGGTGTTGAGTCCAGTTCCCTGAGCAGGGAGTAGGTGTTGTCTATTACATATTTGGCTTGTGGAACGGTATCTGAGCTAATTTCAAACCCTTGTTTTATGCATCGCCCCACCTCACCTTTCCCGTTAAGCAGCCATAGTGTGTTTTCTAAATGTGTGACTCTGTTCTGTTTTGGAATTCAGTTCAGGTGTAGCGATTTTGACATTCCCTCTACAAGTGATAATTTAGGATAAGTTTCCTTTTCTGTGTGACTTACTTCACTTAGTGTCATCGTCCCTAAATCCACTCATCATGCTGCTACTAGCCTTATGACACTGATTTCATGGCTGAGTGATATTCCATTGTGCATAAATACCACAACTTCTTTATCCAGTTTTCTCTTTCCTGGGATATTTAAGGTGTACCGAAGTGGAGGTTCTTGGAAACAGAGCAGCCCTAAACTTTGGGGTGCCTGTGTCTTGTTGATTTTTAGGTTTCCCGATTTCTACGCCCATGAGTGGAAGTGCCCTATGCTCTCTAAGCTGTGTTTATTACATGTTTCAGGACGCAGCGTACACTTCTCCAGAGTGGCTGTTGGCAATTTCCATCCCGCCCATCAGCGTAGCAAGGCTCCCATGTCTCCATGGCCTGTCCTGCATTTCCGGTTTTTACACCTTTTTCAGCATGGCCCTTTTGACCGCTGGCAAGCGAGACTTCTTTGTAGCGCCGATTTGCCTTTCCGGCTTGCTTGGTTGGCCAAAAAGGGCGTATGCGTTTTTTCCTGAATATATTCAGGAAAAAACGCATACGCCCTTTTTGGCCAAGGGCATCATTGTCAACGCTTTGCCGCTTTTCATGTGCTTTCAAGGCGAGTCGAATCTACCTCCTGAAATCGGTTTCCTGCAATTCTGCCTTGCTTTCAAATCCTCTTCGTTGCCTTCCCTCAATATATTTGTGGACGAGAGTTATCATTTATAACTCTGCAGGTTTGTGAATTGCAGTGCCCCTGAGCTCCATTTGTCAACTCGCTTTTTTGGGAGCTGGCCGCAAAAGTGCAGGATTGCTTCAGGCCCTATTCTGGTTCCGGGGGGCAGGCTGAGCCTGTGGTTCATTCTTCTTCCTGATGGGAAAATAGAGTGACCTGTGCCTGTCCCAACACCTAGAGCTAGTCTCTCATTGGTTCCCCCTCTTCCCGTTCATCCTCAGGACAAATTGCGACCTGTACGAAACAGGAGGTCAACGGTGCTGATTCTCCAGGTAGGGAGATTGTTAGTGAAGCGGCTGGAATGGCGAACCCGAGCACAAGGAGAGGAGAAATGAGGTGCGTTTTAGAAACCTTTCCCGATCACACGGTGTAGCATCTTCTGGGTTTCCCAGGCATGTTTTCGATGTAGGAAGATGCCCTTGAACCTGGAGATTTGGGACCCATGGCATGGGTACCACGCAGTATTACTTTAAAGGGTCTGCGTTTGCTCACCCAACCTCACCAATCCTCTCAGCCCCAAGAGTGTCCAGCCTTATGTCTCATCCAGCTGTGGGTCTAGATATGGTCAATCCAGTTTGCATCAGAGCCCCTGAACGGATTTTGTAAGAATTTCTCTCTCTTTCACTGTCTTTGTTTTATGGGGTTTTTTTTTTTAAGTAGTCTATTTTTATAATGGGGTTTAGCTGCTTTTCCCTGCTGTGTTTATGCCGCTTTACACCCTCTTGATTCACTTCCAGAGAGATATCAATACATAGGTTTTAATTCTCTTCCTAGTCAGATATATTCTTGGGCGGTGAATAGGGGGTGTTGAGTCCAGTTCCCTGAGCAGGGAGTAGGTGTTGTCTATTACATATTTGGCTTGTGGAACGGTATCTGAGCTAATTTCAAACCCTTGTTTTATGCATCGCCCCACCTCACCTTTCCCGTTAAGCAGCCATAGTGTGTTTTCTAAATGTGTGACTCTGTTCTGTTTTGGAATTCAGTTCAGGTGTAGCGATTTTGACATTCCCTCTACAAGTGATAACTTAGGATAAGTTTCCTTTTCTGTGTGACTTACTTCACTTAGAGTCATCGTCCCTAAATCCACTCATCATGCTGCTACTAGCCTTATGACACTGATTTCATGGCTGAGTGATATTCCATTGTGCATAAGTACCACAACTTCTTTATCCATTTTTCTCTTTCCTGGGATATTTAAGGTGTACCGAAGTGGAGGTTCTTGGAAACAGAGCAGCCCTAAACTTTGGGGTGCCTGTGTCTTGTTGATTTTTAGGTTTCCCGATTTCTATGCCCATGAGTGGAAGTGCCCTATGCTCTCTAAGCTGTGTTTATTACATGTTTCAGGACGCAGCGTACACTTCTCCAGAGTGGCTGTTGGTAATTTCCATCCCGCCCATCAGCGTAGCAAGGCTCCCATGTCTCCATGGCCTGTCCTGCATTTCCGGTTTTTACACTTTTTTCAGCATGGCCCTTTTGACCGCTGGCAATCGAGACTTCTTTGTAGCGCCGATTTGCCTTTCCGGCTTGCTTGGTTGGCCAAAAAGGGCGTATGCGTTTTTTCCTGAATATATTCAGGAAAAAACGCATACGCCCTTTTTGGCCAAGGGCATCATTGTCAACGCTTTGCCGCTTTTCATGTGCTTTCAAGGCGAGTCGAATCTACCTCCTGAAATCGGTTTCCTGCAATTCTGCCTTGCTTTCAAATCCTCTTCGTTGCCTTCCCTCAATATATTTGTGGACGAGAGTTATCATTTACAACTCTGCAGGTTTGTGAATTGCAGTGCCCCTGAGCTCCATTTGTCAACTCGCTTTTTTGGGAGCTGGCCGCAAAAGTGCAGGATTGCTTCAGGCCCTATTCTGGTTCCGGGGGGCAGGCTGAGCCTGTGGTTCATTCTTCTTCCTGATGGGAAAATAGAGTGACCTGTGCCTGTCCCAACACCTAGAGCTAGTCTCTCATTGGTTCCCCCTCTTCCCGTTCATCCTCAGGACAAATTGCGACCTGTACGAAACAGGAGGTCAACGGTGCTGATTCTCCAGGTAGGGAGATTGTTAGTGAAGCGGCTGGAATGGCGAACCCGAGCACAAGGAGAGGAGAAATGAGGTGCGTTTTAGAAACCTTTCCCGATCACACGGTGTAGCATCTTCTGGGTTTCCCAGGCATGTTTTCGATGTAGGAAGATGCCCTTGAACCTGGAGATTTGGGACCCATGGCATGGGTACCACGCAGTATTACTTTAAAGGGTCTGCGTTTGCTCACCCAACCTCACCAATCCTCTCAGCCCCAAGAGTGTCCAGCCTTATGTCTCATCCAGCTGTGGGTCTAGATATGGTCAATCCAGGTTGCATCAGAGCCCCTGAACGGATTTTGTAAGAATTTCTCTCTCTTTCACTGTCTTTGTTTTATGGGGTTTTTTTTTTTAAGTAGTCTATTTTTATAATGGGGTTTAGCTGCTTTTCCCTGCTGTGTTTATGCCGCTTTACACCCTCTTGATTCACTTCCAGAGAGATATCAATACATAGGTTTTAATTCTCTTCCTAGTCAGATATATTCTTGGGCGGTGAATAGGGGGTGTTGAGTCCAGTTCACTGAGCAGGGAGTAGGTGTTGTCTATTACATATTTGGTTTGTGGAACGGTATCTGAGCTAATTTCAAACCCTTGTTTTATGCATCGCCCCACCTCAGCTTTCCCGTTAAGCAGCCATAGTGTGTTTTCTAAATGTGTGACTCTGTTCTGTTTTGGAATTCAGTTCAGGTGTAGCGATTTTGACATTCCCTCTACAAGTGATAACTTAGGATAAGTTTCCTTTTCTGTGTGACTTACTTCACTTAGAGTCATCGTCCCTAAATCCACTCATCATGCTGCTACTAGCCTTATGACACTGATTTCATGGCTGAGTGATATTCCATTGTGCATAAGTACCACAACTTCTTTATCCATTTTTCTCTTTCCTGGGATATTTAAGGTGTACCGAAGTGGAGGTTCTTGGAAACAGAGCAGCCCTAAACTTTGGGGTGCCTGTGTCTTGTTGATTTTAAGGTTTCCCGATTTCTACGCCCATGAGTGGAAGTGCCCTATGCTCTCTAAGCTGTGTTTATTACATGTTTCAGGACGCAGCGTACACTTCTCCAGAGTGGCTGTTGGCAATTTCCACCCCGCCCATCAGCGTACCAAGGCTCCCATGTCTCCATGGCCTGTCCTGCATTTCTGGTTTTTACACTTTTTTCAGCATGGCCCTTTTGACCTCTGGCAAGCCAGACTTCTTTGTAGCGCCGATTTGCCTTTCCGGCTTGCTTGGTTGGCCAAAAAGGGCGTATGCGTTTTTTCCTGAATATATTCAGGAAAAACCGCATACGCCCTTTTTGGCCAAGGGCATCATTGTCAACGCTTTGCCGCTTTTCATGTGCTTTCAAGGCGAGTCGAATCTACCTCCTGAAATCTTTTTCCTGCAATTCTGCCTTGCTTTCAAATCCTCTTCGTTGCCTTCCCTCAATATATTTTTGGACGAGAGTTATCATTTATAACTCTGCAGGTTTGTGAATTGCAGTGCCCCTGAGCTCCATTTGTCAACTCGCTTTTTTGGGAGCTGGCCGCAAAAGCGCAGGATTGCTTCAGGCCCTATTCTGGTTCCGGGGGGCAGGCTGAGCCTGTGGTTCATTCTTCTTCCTGATGGGAAAATAGAGTGACCTGTGCCTGTCCCAACACCTAGAGCTAGTCTCTCATTGGTTCCCCCTCTTCCCGTTCATCCTCGGGACAAATTGCGACCTGTACGAAACAGGAGGTCAACGGTGCTGATTCTCCACGTAGGGAGATTGTTAGTGAAGCGGCTGGAATGGCGAACCTGAGCACAAGGAGAGGAGAAATGAGGTGCGTTTTAGAAACCTTTCCCGATCACACGGTGTACCATCTTCTGGGTTTCCCAGGCATGTTTTCGATGTAGGAAGATGCCCTTGAACCTGGAGATTTGGGACCCATGGCATGGGTACCACGCAGTATTACTTTAAAGGGTCTGCGTTTGCTCACCCAACCTCACCAATCCTCTCAGCCCCAAGAGGGTCCAGCCTTATGTCTCATCCAGCTGTGGGTCTAGATATGGTCAATCCAGGTTGCATCAGAGCCCCTGAACGGATTTTGTAAGAATTTCTCTCTCTTTCACTGTCTTTGTTTTATGGGGTTTTTTTTTAAGTAATCTATTTTTATAATGGGGTTTAGCTGCCTTTCCCTGCTGTGTTTATGCCGCTTTACACCCTCTCGATTCACTTCCAGAGAGATATCAATACATAGGTTTTAAGACTCTTCCTAGTCAGATATATTCTTGGGCGGTGAATAGGGGGTGTTGAGTCCAGTTCACTGAGCAGGGAGTAGGTCTTGTCTGTTACATATTTCGCTTGTGGAACGGTATCTGAGCTAATTTCAAACCCTTGTTTTATGCATCGCCCCACCTCAGCTTTCCCGTTAAGCAGCCATAGTGTGTTTTCTAAATGTGTGACTCTGTTCTGTTTTGGAATTCAGTTCAGGTGTAGCGATTTTGACATTCCCTCTACAATTGATAACTTAGGATAAGTTTCCTTTTCTGTGTGACTTACTTCACTTAGAGTCATTGTCCCTAAATCCACTCATCATGCTGCTACTAGCCTTATGACACTGATTACATGGCTGAGTGATATTCCATTGTGCATAAGTACCACAACTTCTTTATCCATTTTTCTCTTTCCTGGGATATTTAAGGTGTACCGAAGTGGAGGTTCTTGGAAACAGAGCAGCCCTAAACTCTGGGGTGCCTGTGTCTTGTTGATTTTTAGGTTTCCCGATTTCTACGCCCATGAGTGGAAGTGCCCTATGCTCTCTAAGCTGTGTTTATTACATGTTTCAGGACGCAGCGTACACTTCTCCAGAGTGGCTGTTGGCAATTTCCACCCCGCCCATCAGCGTAGCAAGGCTCCCATGTCTCCATGGCCTGTCCTGCATTTCTGGTTTTTACACTATTTTCAGCATGGCCCTTTTGACCGCGGGCAAGCGAGACTTCTTTGTAGCGCCGATTTGCCTTTCCGGCTTGCTTGGTTGGCCAAAAAGGGCGTATGCGTTTTTTCCTGAATATATTCAGGAAAAAACGCATACGCCCTTTTTGGCCAAGGGCATCATTGTCAACGCTTTGCCGCTTTTCATGTGCTTTCAAGGCGAGTCGAATCTACCTCCTGAAATCGGTTTCCTGCAATTCTGCCTTGCTTTCAAATCCTCTTCGTTGCCTTCCCTCAATATATTTGTGGACGACAGTTATCATTTATAACTCTGCAGGTTTGTGAATTGCAGTGCCCCTGAGCTCCATTTGTCAACTCGCTTTTTTGGGAGCTGGCCGCAAAAGCACAGGATTGCTTCAGGCCCTATTCTGGTTCCGGGGGGCAGGCTGAGCCTGTGGTTCATTCTTCTTCCTGATGGGAAAATAAAGTGACCTGTGCCTGTCCCAACACCTAGAGCTAGTCTCTCATTTGTTTCCCCTCTTCCCGTTCATCCTCAGGACAAATTGCGACCTGTACGAAACAGGAGGTCATCGGTGCTGATTCTCCACGTAGGGAGATTGTTAGTGAAGCGGCTGGAATGGCGAACCCGAGCACAAGGAGAGGAGAAATGAGGTGCGTTTTAGAAACCTTTCCCGATCACACGGTGTACCATCTTCTGGGTTTCCCAGGCATGTTTTCGATGTAGGAAGATGCCCTTGAACCTGGAGATTTGGGACCCATGGCATGGGTACCATGCAGTATTACTTTAAAGGCTCTGCGTTTGCTCACCCAACCTCACCAATCCTCTCAGCCCCAAGAGTGTCCAGCCTTATGTCTCATCCAGCTGTGGGTCTAGATATGGTCAATCCAGGTTGCATCAGAGCCCCTGAACGGATTTTGTAAGAATTTCTCTCTCTTTCACTGTCTTTGTTTTATGGGGTTTTTTTTTTTAAGTAGTCTATTTTTATAATGGGGTTTAGCTGCTTTTCCCTGCTGTGTTTATGCCGCTTTACACCCTCTTGATTCACTTCCAGAGAGATATCAATACATAGGTTTTAATTCTCTTCCTAGTCAGATATATTCTTGGGCGGTGAATAGGGGGTGTTGAGTCCAGTTCACTGAGCAGGGAGTAGGTGTTGTCTATTACATATTTGGCTTGTGGAACGGTATCTGAGCTAATTTCAAACCCTTGTTTTATGCATCGCCCCACCTCACCTTTCCCGTTAAGCAGCCATAGTGTGTTTTCTAAATGTGTGACTCTGTTCTGTTTTGGAATTCAGTTCAGGTGTAGCGATTTTGACATTCCCTCTACAAGTGATAACTTAGGATAAGTTTCCTTTTCTGTGTGACTTACTTCACTTAGAGTCATCGTCCCTAAATCCACTCATCATGCTGCTACTAGCCTTATGACACTGATTTCATGGCTGAGTGATATTCCATTGTGTATAAGTACCACAACTTCTTTATCCATTTTTCTCTTTCCTGGGATATTTAAGGTGTACCGAAGTGGAGGTTCTTGGAAACAGAGCAGCCCTAAACTTTGGGGTGCCTGTGTCTTGTTGATTTTTAGGTTTCCCGATTTCTATGCCCATGAGTGGAAGTGCCCTATGCTCTCTAAGCTGTGTTTATTACATGTTTCAGGACGCAGCGTACACTTCTCCAGAGTGGCTGTTGGCAATTTCCATCCCGCCCATCAGCGTAGCAAGGCTCCCATGTCTCCATGGCCTGTCCTGCATTTCCGGTTTTTACACTTTTTTCAGCATGGCCCTTTTGACCGCTGGCAAGCGAGACTTCTTTGTAGCGCCGATTTGCCTTTCCGGCTTGCTTGGTTGGCCAAAAAGGGCGTATGCGTTTTTTCCTGAATATATTCAGGAAAAAACGCATACGCCCTTTTTGGCCAAGGGCATCATTGTCAACGCTTTGCCGCTTTTCATGTGCTTTCAAGGCGATTCGAATCTACCTCCTGAAATCGGTTTCCTGCAATTCTGCCTTGCTTTCAAATCCTCTTCGTTGCCTTCCCTCAATATATTTGTGGACGAGAGTTATCATTTACAACTCTGCAGGTTTGTGAATTGCAGTGCCCCTGAGCTCCATTTGTCAACTCGCTTTTTTGGGAGCTGGCCGCAAAAGTGCAGGATTGCTTCAGGCCCTATTCTGGTTCCGGGGGGCAGGCTGAGCCTGTGGTTCATTCTTCTTCCTGATGGGAAAATAGAGTGACCTGTGCCTGTCCCAACACCTAGAGCTAGTCTCTCATTGGTTCCCCCTCTTCCCGTTCATCCTCAGGACAAATTGCGACCTGTACGAAACAGGAGGTCAACGGTGCTGATTCTCCAGGTAGGGAGATTGTTAGTGAAGCGGCTGGAATGGCGAACCCGAGCACAAGGAGAGGAGAAATGAGGTGCGTTTTAGAAACCTTTCCCGATCACACGGTGTACCATCTTCTGGGTTTCCCAGGCATGTTTTCGATGTAGGAAGATGCCCTTGAACCTGGAGATTTGGGACCCATGGCATGGGTACCATGCAGTATTACTTTAAAGGGTCTGCGTTTGCTCACCCAACCTCACCAATCCTCTCAGCCCCAAGAGTGTCCAGCCTTATGTCTCATCCAGCTGTGGGTCTAGATATGGTCAATCCAGGTTGCATCAGAGCCCCTGAACGGATTTTGTAAGAATTTCTCTCTCTTTCACTGTCTTTGTTTTATGGGGTTTTTTTTTTTAAGTAGTCTATTTTTATAATGGGGTTTAGCTGCTTTTCCCTGCTGTGTTTATGCCGCTTTACACCCTCTTGATTCACTTCCAGAGAGATATCAATACATAGGTTTTAATTCTCTTCCTAGTCAGATATATTCTTGGGCGGTGAATAGGGGGTGTTGAGTCCAGTTCACTGAGCAGGGATTAGGACTTGTCTGTTACATATTTGGCTTGTGGAACGGTATCTGAGCTAATTTCAAACCCTTGTTTTATGCATCGCCCCACCTCACCTTTCCCGTTAAGCAGCCATAGTGTGTTTTCTAAATGTGTGACTCTGTTCTGTTTTGGAATTCAGTTCAGGTGTAGCGATTTTGACATTCCCTCTACAAGTGATAACTTAGGATAAGTTTCCTTTTCTGTGTGACTTACTTCACTTAGTGTCATCGTCCCTAAATCCACTCATCATGCTGCTACTAGCCTTATGACACTGATTTCATGGCTGAGTGATATTCCATTGTGCATAAATACCACAACTTCTTTATCCAGTTTTCTCTTTCCTGGGATATTTAAGGTGTACCGAAGTGGAGGTTCTTGGAAACAGAGCAGCCCTAAACTTTGGGGTGCCTGTGTCTTGTTGATTTTTAGGTTTCCCGATTTCTACGCCCATGAGTGGAAGTGCCCTATGCTCTCTAAGCTGTGTTTATTACATGTTTCAGGACGCAGCGTACACTTCTCCAGAGTGGCTGTTGGCAATTTCCATCCCGCCCATCAGCGTAGCAAGGCTCCCATGTCTCCATGGCCTGTCCTGCATTTCCGGTTTTTACACCTTTTTCAGCATGGCCCTTTTGACCGCTGGCAAGCGAGACTTCTTTGTAGCGCCGATTTGCCTTTCCGGCTTGCTTGGTTGGCCAAAAAGGGCGTATGCGTTTTTTCCTGAATATATTCAGGAAAAAACGCATACGCCCTTTTTGGCCAAGGGCATCATTGTCAACGCTTTGCCGCTTTTCATGTGCTTTCAAGGCGAGTCGAATCTACCTCCTGAAATCGGTTTCCTGCAATTCTGCCTTGCTTTCAAATCCTCTTCGTTGCCTTCCCTCAATATATTTGTGGACGAGAGTTATCATTTATAACTCTGCAGGTTTGTGAATTGCAGTGCCCCTGAGCTCCATTTGTCAACTCGCTTTTTTGGGAGCTGGCCGCAAAAGTGCAGGATTGCTTCAGGCCCTATTCTGGTTCCGGGGGGCAGGCTGAGCCTGTGGTTCATTCTTCTTCCTGATGGGAAAATAGAGTGACCTGTGCCTGTCCCAACACCTAGAGCTAGTCTCTCATTGGTTCCCCCTCTTCCCGTTCATCCTCAGGACAAATTGCGACCTGTACGAAACAGGAGGTCAACGGTGCTGATTCTCCAGGTAGGGAGATTGTTAGTGAAGCGGCTGGAATGGCGAACCCGAGCACAAGGAGAGGAGAAATGAGGTGCGTTTTAGAAACCTTTCCCGATCACACGGTGTAGCATCTTCTGGGTTTCCCAGGCATGTTTTCGATGTAGGAAGATGCCCTTGAACCTGGAGATTTGGGACCCATGGCATGGGTACCACGCAGTATTACTTTAAAGGGTCTGCGTTTGCTCACCCAACCTCACCAATCCTCTCAGCCCCAAGAGTGTCCAGCCTTATGTCTCATCCAGCTGTGGGTCTAGATATGGTCAATCCAGTTTGCATCAGAGCCCCTGAACGGATTTTGTAAGAATTTCTCTCTCTTTCACTGTCTTTGTTTTATGGGGTTTTTTTTTTTAAGTAGTCTATTTTTATAATGGGGTTTAGCTGCTTTTCCCTGCTGTGTTTATGCCGCTTTACACCCTCTTGATTCACTTCCAGAGAGATATCAATACATAGGTTTTAATTCTCTTCCTAGTCAGATATATTCTTGGGCGGTGAATAGGGGGTGTTGTGTCCAGTTCACTGAGCAGGGAGTAGGTGTTGTCTATTACATATTTGGCTTGTGGAACGGTATCTGAGCTAATTTCAAACCCTTGTTTTATGCATCGCCCCACCTCACCTTTCCCTTTAAGCAGCCATAGTGTGTTTTCTAAATGTGTGACTCTGTTCTGTTTTGGAATTCAGTTCAGGTGTAGCGATTTTGACATTCCCTTTATAAGTGATATCTTAGGATAAGTGTCCTTTTCTGTGTGACTTACTTCACTTAGAGTCATCGTCCCTAAATCCACTCATCATGCTGCTACTAGCCTTATGACACTGATTTATGGCTGAGTGATATTCCATTGTGCATAAGTACCACAACTTCTTTATCCATTTTTCTCTTTCCTGGGATATTTAAGGTGTACCGAAGTGGAGGTTCTTGGAAACAGAGCAGCCCTAAACTTTGGGGTGCCTGTGTCTTGTTGATTTTAAGGTTTCCCGATTTCTACGCCCATTAGTGGAAGTGCCCTATGCTCTCTAAGCTGTGTTTATTACATGTTTCAGGACGCAGCGTACACTTCTCCAGAGTGGCTGTTGGCAATTTCCACCCCGCCCATCAGCGTACCAAGGCTCCCATGTCTCCATGGCCTGTCCTGCATTTCTGGTTTTTACACTTTTTTCAGCATGGCCCTTTTGACCTCTGGCAAGCCAGACTTCTTTGTAGCGCCGATTTGCCTTTCCGGCTTGCTTGGTTGGCCAAAAAGGGCGTATGCGTTTTTTCCTGAATATATTCAGGAAAAACCGCATACGCCCTTTTTGGCCAAGGGCATCATTGTCAACGCTTTGCCGCTTTTCATGTGCTTTCAAGGCGAGTCGAATCTACCTCCTGAAATCTTTTTCCTGCAATTCTGCCTTGCTTTCAAATCCTCTTCGTTGCCTTCCCTCAATATATTTTTGGACGAGAGTTATCATTTATAACTCTGCAGGTTTGTGAATTGCAGTGCCCCTGAGCTCCATTTGTCAACTCGCTTTTTTGGGAGCTGGCCGCAAAAGCGCAGGATTGCTTCAGGCCCTATTCTGGTTCCGGGGGGCAGGCTGAGCCTGTGGTTCATTCTTCTTCCTGATGGGAAAATAGAGTGACCTGTGCCTGTCCCAACACCTAGAGCTAGTCTCTCATTGGTTCCCCCTCTTCCCGTTCATCCTCGGGACAAATTGCGACCTGTACGAAACAGGAGGTCAACGGTGCTGATTCTCCACGTAGGGAGATTGTTAGTGAAGCGGCTGGAATGGCGAACCTGAGCACAAGGAGAGGAGAAATGAGGTGCGTTTTAGAAACCTTTCCCGATCACACGGTGTACCATCTTCTGGGTTTCCCAGGCATGTTTTCGATGTAGGAAGATGCCCTTGAACCTGGAGATTTGGGACCCATGGCATGGGTACCACGCAGTATTACTTTAAAGGGTCTGCGTTTGCTCACCCAACCTCACCAATCCTCTCAGCCCCAAGAGGGTCCAGCCTTATGTCTCATCCAGCTGTGGGTCTAGATATGGTCAATCCAGGTTGCATCAGAGCCCCTGAACGGATTTTGTAAGAATTTCTCTCTCTTTCACTGTCTTTGTTTTATGGGGTTTTTTTTTAAGTAATCTATTTTTATAATGGGGTTTAGCTACCTTTCCCTGCTGTGCTTATGCCGCTTTACACCCTCTCGATTCACTTCCAGAGAGATATCAATACATAGGTTTTAAGACTCTTCCTAGTCAGATATATTCTTGGGCGGTGAATAGGGGGTGTTGAGTCCAGTTCACTGAGCAGGGAGTAGGTCTTGTCTGTTACATATTTCGCTTGTGGAACGGTATCTGAGCTAATTTCAAACCCTTGTTTTATGCATCGCCCCACCTCAGCTTTCCCGTTAAGCAGCCATAGTGTGTTTTCTAAATGTGTGACTCTGTTCTGTTTTGGAATTCAGTTCAGGTGTAGCGATTTTGACATTCCCTCTACAATTGATAACTTAGGATAAGTTTCCTTTTCTGTGTGACTTACTTCACTTAGAGTCATTGTCCCTAAATCCACTCATCATGCTGCTACTAGCCTTATGACACTGATTTCATGGCTGAGTGATATTCCATTGTGCATAAGTACCACAACTTCTTTATCCATTTTTCTCTTTCCTGGGATATTTAAGGTGTACCGAAGTGGAGGTTCTTGGAAACAGAGCAGCCCTAAACTCTGGGGTGCCTGTGTCTTGTTGATTTTTAGGTTTCCCGATTTCTACGCCCATGAGTGGAAGTGCCCTATGCTCTCTAAGCTGTGTTTATTACATGTTTCAGGACGCAGCGTACACTTCTCCAGAGTGGCTGTTGGCAATTTCCACCCCGCCCATCAGCGTAGCAAGGCTCCCATGTCTCCATGGCCTGTCCTGCATTTCTGGTTTTTACACTTTTTTCAGCATGGCCCTTTTGACCGCTGGCAAGCGAGACTTCTTTGTAGCGCCGATTTGCCTTTCCGGCTTGCTTGGTTGGCCTAAAAGGGCGTATGCGTTTTTTCCTGAATATATTCAGGAAAAAACGCATACGCCCTTTTTGGCCAAGGGCATCATTGTCAACGCTTTGCCGCTTTTCATGTGCTTTCAAGGCGAGTCGAATCTACCTCCTGAAATCGGTTTCCTGCAATTCTGCCTTGCTTTCAAATCCTCTTCGTTGCCTTCCCTCAATATATTTGTGGACGAGAGTTATCATTTATAACTCTGCAGGTTTGTGAATTGCAGTGCCCCTGAGCTCCATTTGTCAACTCGCTTTTTTGGGAGCTGGCCGCAAAAGCACAGGATTGCTTCAGGCCCTATTCTGGTTCCGGGGGGCAGGCTGAGCCTGTGGTTCATTCTTCTTCCTGATGGGAAAATAGAGTGACCTGTGCCTGTCCCAACACCTAGAGCTAGTCTCTCATTTGTTTCCCCTCTTCCCGTTCATCCTCAGGACAAATTGCGACCTGTACGAAACAGGAGGTCAACGGTGCTGATTCTCCACGTAGGGAGATTGTTAGTGAAGCGGCTGGAATGGCGAACCCGAGCACAAGGAGAGGAGAAATGAGGTGCGTTTTAGAAACCTTTCCCGATCACACGGTGTACCATCTTCTGGGTTTCCCAGGCATGTTTTCGATGTAGGAAGATGCCCTTGAACCTGGAGATTTGGGACCCATGGCATGGGTACCACGCAGTATTACTTTAAAGGGTCTGCGTTTGCTCACCCAACCTCACCAATCCTCTCAGCCCCAAGAATGTCCAGCCTTATGTCTCATCCAGCTGTGGGTCTAGATATGGTCAATCCAGGTTGCATCAGAGCCCCTGAACGGATTTTGTAAGAATTTCTCTCTCTTTCACTGTCTTTGTTTTATGGGGTTTTTTTTTTTAAGTAGTCAATTTTTATAATGGGGTTTAGCTGCTTTTCCTTGCTGTGTTTATGCCGCTTTACACCCTCTTGATTCATTTCCAGAGAGATATCAATACATAGGTTTTAAGACTCTTCCTAGTCAGCTATATTCTTGGGCGGTGAATAGGGGTGTTGAGTCCAGTTCCCTGAGCAGGGAGTAGGTCTTGTCTATTACATATTTGGCTTGTGGAACGGTATCTGAGCTAATTTCAAACCCTTGTTTTATGCATTGCCCCACCTCACGTTTCCCGTTAAGCAGCCATAGTGTGTTTTCTAAATCTGTGACTCTGTTCTGTTTTGGAATTCAGTTCAGGTGTAGCGATTTTGACATTCCCTCTATAAGTGATATCTTAGGATAAGTGTCCTTTTCTGTGTGACTTACTTCACTTAGAGTCATCGTCCGTAAATCCACTCATCATGCTGCTACTAGCCTTATGACATTGATTTATGGCTGAGTGATATTCCATTGTGCATAAGTACCACAACATCTTTATCCATTTTTGTCTTTCCTGGGATATTTAAGGTGTACCGAAGTGGAGGTTCTTGGAAACAGAGCAGCCCTAAACTTTGGGGTGCCTGTGTCTTGTTGATTTTTAGGTTTCCCGATTTCTACGCCCATGAGTGGAAGTGCCCTATGCTCTCTAAGCTGTGTTTATTACATGTTTCAGGACGCAGCGTACACTTCTCCAGAGTGGCTGTTGGCAATTTCCACCCCGCCCATCAGCGTAGCAAGGCTCCCATGTCTCCATGGCCTGTCCTGCATTTCTGGTTTTTACACTTTTTTCAGCATGGCCCTTTTGACCGCTGGCAAGCGAGACTTCTTTGTAGCGCCGATTTGCCTTTCCGGCTTGCTTGGTTGGCCTAAAAGGGCGTATGCGTTTTTTCCTGAATATATTCAGGAAAAAACGCATACGAACTTTTTGGCCAAGGGCATCATTGTCAACGCTTTGCCGCTTTTCATGTGCTTTCAAGGCGAGTCGAATCTACCTCCTGAAATCGGTTTCCTGCAATTCTGCCTTGCTTTCAAATCCTCTTCGTTGCCTTCCCTCAATATATTTGTGGACGAGAGTTATCATTTATAACTCTGCAGGTTTGTGAATTGCAGTGCCCCTGAGCTCCATTTGTCAACTCGCTTTTTTGGGAGCTGGCCGCAAAAGCGCAGGATTGCTTCAGGCCCTATTCTGGTTCCGGGGGGCAGGCTGAGCCTGTGGTTCATTCTTCTTCCTGATGGGAAAATAGAGTGACCTGTGCCTGTCCCAACACCTAGAGCTAGTCTCTCATTGGTTCCCCCTCTTCCCGTTCATCCTCGGGACAAATTGCGACCTGTACGAAACAGGAGGTCAACGGTGCTGATTCTCCACGTAGGGAGATTGTTAGTGAAGCGGCTGGAATGGCGAACCTGAGCACAAGGAGAGGAGAAATGAGGTGCGTTTTAGAAACCTTTCCCGATCACACGGTGTACCATCTTCTGGGTTTCCCAGGCATGTTTTCCATGTAGGAAGATGCCCTTGAACCTGGAGATTTGGGACCCATGGCATGGGTACCACGCAGTATTACTTTAAAGGGTCTGCGTTTGCTCACCCAACCTCACCAATCCTCTCAGCCCCAAGAGTGTCCAGCCTTATGTCTCATCCAGCTGTGGGTCTAGATATGGTCAATCCAGGTTGCATCAGAGCCCCTGAACGGATTTTGTAAGAATTTCTCTCTCTTTCACTGTCTTTGTTTTATGGGGTTTTTTTTTAAGTAATCTATTTTTATAATGGGGTTTAGATGCCTTTCCCTGCTGTGTTTATGACGCTTTACACCCTCTTGATTCACTTCCAGAGAGATATCAATACATAGGTTTGAAGACTCTTCCTAGTCAGATATATTCTTGGGCGGTGAATAGGGGGTGTTGAGTCCAGTTCACTGAGCAGGGAGTAGGTCTTGTCTGTTACATATTTGGCTTGTGGAACGGTATTTGAGCTAATTTCAAACCCTTGTTTTATGCATCGCCCCACCTCAGCTTTCCCCTTAAGCAGCCATAGTGTGTTTTCTAAATGTGTGACTCTGTTCTGTTTTGGAATTCAGTTCAGGTGTAGCGATTTTGACATTCCCTCTATAATTGATAACTTAGGATAAGTTTCCTTTTCTGTGTGACTTACTTCACTTAGAGTCATTGTCCCTAAATCCACTCATCATGCTGCTACTAGCCTTATGACACTGATTTCATGGCTGAGTGATATTCCATTGTGCATAAGTACCACAACTTCTTTATCCATTTTTCTCTTTCCTGGGATATTTAAGGTGTACCGAAGTGGAGGTTCTTGGAAACAGAGCAGCCCTAAACTTTGGGGTGCCTGTGTCTTGTTGATTTTTAGGTTTCCCGATTTCTACGCCCATTAGTGGAAGTGCCCTATGCTCTCTAAGCTGTGTTTATTACATGTTTCAGGACGCAGCGTACACTTCTCCAGAGTGGCTGTTTGCAATTTCCACCCCGCCCATCAGCGTAGCAAGGCTCCCATGTCTCCATGGCCTGTCCTGCATTTCTGGTTTTTACACTTTTTTCAGCATGGCCCTTTTGACCGCTGGCAAGCGAGACTTCTTTGTAGCGCCGATTTGCCTTTCCGGCTTGCTTGGTTGGCCTAAAAGGGCGTATGCGTTTTTTCCTGAATATATTCAGGAAAAAACGCATACGAACTTTTTGGCCAAGGGCATCATTGTCAACGCTTTGCCGCTTTTCATGTGCTTTCAAGGCGAGTCGAATCTACCTCCTGAAATCGGTTTCCTGCAATTCTGCCTTGCTTTCAAATCCTCTTCGTTGCCTTCCCTCAATATATTTGTGGACGAGAGTTATCATTTATAACTCTGCAGGTTTGTGAATTGCAGTGCCCCTGAGCTCCATTTGTCAACTCGCTTTTTTGGGAGCTGGCCGCAAAAGCGCAGGATTGCTTCAGGCCCTATTCTGGTTCCGGGGGGCAGGCTGAGCCTGTGGTTCATTCTTCTTCCTGATGGGAAAATAAAGTGACCTGTGCCTGTCCCAACACCTACAGCTAGTCTCTCATTGGTTCCCCCTCTTCCCGTTCATCCTCAGGACAAATTGCGACCTGTACGAAACAGGAGGTCAACGGTGCTGATTCTCCACGTAGGGAGATTGTTAGTGAAGCGGCTGGAATGGCGAACCCGAGCACAAGGAGAGGAGAAATGAGGTGCGTTTTAGAAACCTTTCCCGATCACACGGTGTACCATCTTCTGGGTTTCCCAGGCATGTTTTCGATGTAGGAAGATGCCCTTGAACCTGGAGATTTGGGACCCATGGCATGGGTACCACGCAGTATTACTTTAAAGGGTCTGCGTTTGCTCACCCAACCTCACCAATCCTCTCAGCCCCAAGAATGTCCAGCCTTATGTCTCATCCAGCTGTGGGTCTAGATATGGTCAATCCAGGTTGCATCAGAGCCCCTGAACGGATTTTGTAAGAATTTCTCTCTCTTTCACTGTCTTTGTTTTATGGGGTTTTTTTTTTAAGTAGTCAATTTTTATAATGGGGTTTAGCTGCTTTTCCTTGCTGTGTTTATGCCGCTTTACACCCTCTTGATTCATTTCCAGAGAGATATCAATACATAGGTTTTAAGACTCTTCCTAGTCAGCTATATTCTTGGGCGGTGAATAGGGGTGTTGAGTCCAGTTCCCTGAGCAGGGAGTAGGTCTTGTCTATTACATATTTGGCTTGTGGAACGGTATCTGAGCTAATTTCAAACCCTTGTTTTATGCATCGCCCCACCTCACGTTTCCCGTTAAGCAGCCATAGTGTGTTTTCTAAATCTGTGACTCTGTTCTGTTTTGGAATTCAGTTCAGGTGTAGCGATTTTGACATTCCCTCTATAAGTGATATCTTAGGATAAGTGTCCTTTTCTGTGTGACTTACTTCACTTAGAGTCATCGTCCGTAAATCCACTCATCATGCTGCTACTAGCCTTATGACATTGATTTATGGCTGAGTGATATTCCATTGTGCATAAGTACCACAACATCTTTATCCATTTTTGTCTTTCCTGGGATATTTAAGGTGTACCGAAGTGGAGGTTCTTGGAAACAGAGCAGCCCTAAACTTTGGGGTGCCTGTGTCTTGTTGATTTTTAGGTTTCCCGATTTCTACGCCCATGAGTGGAAGTGCCCTATGCTCTCTAAGCTGTGTTTATTACATGTTTCAGGACGCAGCGTACACTTCTCCAGAGTGGCTGTTGGCAATTTCCACCCCGCCCATCAGCGTAGCAAGGCTCCCATGTCTCCATGGCCTGTCCTGCATTTCTGGTTTTTACACTTTTTTCAGCATGGCCCTTTTGACCGCTGGCAAGCGAGACTTCTTTGTAGCGCCGATTTGCCTTTCCGGCTTGCTTGGTTGGCCAAAAAGGGCGTATGCGTTTTTTCCTGAATATATTCAGGAAAAAACGCATACGCCCTTTTTGGCCAAGGGCATCATTGTCAACGCTTTGCCGCTTTTCATGTGCTTTCAAGGCGAGTCGAATCTACCTCCTGAAATCGGTTTCCTGCAATTCTGCCTTGCTTTCAAATCCTCTTCGTTGCCTTCCCTCAATATATTTGTGGACGAGAGTTATCATTTATAACTCTGCAGATTTGTGAATTGCAGTGCCCCTGAGCTCCATTTGTCAACTCGCTTTTTTGGGAGCTGGCCGCAAAAGCGCAGGATTGCTTCAGGCCCTATTCTGGTTCCGGGGGGCAGGCTGAGCCTGTGGTTCATTCTTCTTCCTGATGGGAAAATAGAGTGACCTGTGCCTGTCCCAACACCTAGAGCTAGTCTCTCATTGGTTCCCCCTCTTCCCGTTCATCGTCGGGACAAATTGCGACCTGTACGAAACAGGAGGTCAACGGTGCTTATTCTGCACGTAGGGAGATTGTTAGTGAAGAGGCTGGAATGGTGAACCCGAGCACAAGGAGAGGAGAAATGAGGTGCGTTTTAGAAACCTTTCCCGATCACACGGTGTACCATCTTCTGGGTTTCCCAGGCATGTTTTCGATGGAGGAAGATACCCTTGAACGTGGAGATTTCTTACCCATGGCATGGGTACCACGCAGTATTACTTTAAAGGGTCTGCGTTTGCTCACCCAACCTCACCAATCCTCTCAGCCCCAAGAGTGTCCAGCCTTATATCTCATCCAGCTGTGGGTCTAGATATGGTCAATGCAGGTTGCATCAGAGCCCCTGAAGGATTTTGTAAGAATTTCTCTCTCTTTCACTGTCTTTGTTTTATGGGTTTTTTTTAAGTAATCTATTTTTATAATGGGGTTTAGCTGCCTTTCCCTGCTGTGTTTATGCCGCTTTACACCCTCTTGATTCACTTCCAGAGAGATATCAATACATAGGTTTTAAGACTCTTCCTAGTCAGATATATACTTTGGCGGTGAATAGGGGGTGTTGAGTCCAGTTCACTGAGCAGGGAGTAGGTCTTGTCTATTACATATTTGGCTTGTGGAACGGTATCTGAGCTAATTTCAAACCCTTGTTTTATGCATCGCCCCACCTCAGCTTTCCCGTTAAGCAGCCATAGTGTGTTTTCTAAATGTGTGACTCTGTTCTGTTTTGGAATTCAGTTCAGGTGTAGCGATTTTGACATTCCCTCTACAAGTGATAACTTAGGATAAGTTTCCTTTTCTGTGTGACTTACTTCACTTAGAGTCATCGTCCCTAAATCCACTCATCATGCTGCTACTAGCCTTATGACACTGATTTCATGGCTGAGTGATATTCCATTGTGCATAAGTACCACAACTTCTTTATCCATTTTTCTCTTTCCTGGGATATTTAAGGTGTACCGAAGTGGAGGTTCTTGGAAACAGAGCAGCCCTAAACTTTGGGGTGCCTGTGTCTTGTTGATTTTTAGGTTTCCCGATTTCTACGCCCATGAGTGGAAGTGCCCTATGCTCTCTAAGCTGTGTTTATTACATGTTTCAGGACGCAGCGTACACTTCTCCAGAGTGGCTGTTGGCAATTTCCATCCCGCCCATCAGCGTAGCAAGGCTCCCATGTCTCCATGGCCTGTCCTGCATTTCCGGTTTTTACACTTTTTTCAGCATGGCCCTTTTGACCGCTGGCAAGCGAGACTTCTTTGTAGCGCCGATTTGCCTTTCCGGCTTGCTTGGTTGGCCAAAAAGGGCGTATGCGTTTTTTCCTGAATATATTCAGGAAAAAACGCATACGCCCTTTTTGGCCAAGGGCATCATTGTCAACGCTTTGCCGCTTTTCATGTGCTTTCAAGGCGAGTCGAATCTACCTCCTGAAATCGGTTTCCTGCAATTCTGCCTTGCTTTCAAATCCTCTTCGTTGCCTTCCCTCAATATATTTGTGGACGAGAGTTATCATTTATAACTCTGCAGGTTTGTGAATTGCAGTGCCCCTGAGCTCCATTTGTCAACTCGCTTTTTTGGGAGCTGGCCGCAAAAGCGCAGGATTGCTTCAGGCCCTATTCTGGTTCCGGGGGGCAGGCTGAGCCTGTGGTTCATTCTTCTTCCTGATGGGAAAATAGAGTGACCTGTGCCTGTCCCAACACCTAGAGCTAGTCTCTCATTGGTTCCCCCTCTTCCCGTTCATCCTCAGGACAAATTGCGACCTGTACGAAACAGGAGGTCAACGGTGCTGATTCTCCAGGTAGGGAGATTGTTAGTGAAGCGGCTGGAATGGCGAACCCGAGCACAAGGAGAGGAGAAATGAGGTGCGTTTTAGAAACCTTTCCCGATCACACGGTGTAGCATCTTCTGGGTTTCCCAGGCATGTTTTCGATGTAGGAAGATGCCCTTGAACCTGGAGATTTGGGACCCATGGCATGGGTACCACGCAGTATTACTTTAAAGGGTCTGCGTTTGCTCACCCAACCTCACCAATCCTCTCAGCCCCAAGAGTGTCCAGCCTTATGTCTCATCCAGCTGTGGGTCTAGATATGGTCAATCCAGGTTGCATCAGAGCCCCTGAACGGATTTTGTAAGAATTTCTCTCTCTTTCACTGTCTTTGTTTTATGGGGTTTTTTTTTTAAGTAGTCAATTTTTATAAGGGGGTTTAGCTTCTTTTCCTTGCTGTGTTTATGCCGTTTTACACCCTCTTGATTCACTTCCAGAGAGATATCAATACATAGGTTTTAAGACTCTTCCTAGTCAGATATATTCTTGGGTGGTGAATAGGGGGTGTTGAGTCCAGTTCACTGAGCAGGGAGTAGGTCTTGTCTATTACATATTTGGCTTGTGGAACGGTATCTGAGCTAATTTCAAACCCTTGTTTTATGCATCGCCCCACCTCAGCTTTCCCGTTAAGCAGCCATAGTGTGTTTTCTAAATGTGTGCCTCTGTTCTGTTTTGGAATTCAGTTCAGGTGTAGCGATTTTGACATTCCCTCTACAAGTGATAACTTAGGATAAGTTTCCTTTTCTGTGTGACTTACTTCACTTAGAGTCATTGTCCCTAAATGCACTCATCATGCTGCTACTAGCCTTATGACACTGATTTCATGGCTGAGTGATATTCCATTGTGCATAAGTACCACAACTTCTTTATCCATTTTTCTCTTTCCTGGGATATTTAAGGTGTACCGAAGTGGAGATTCTTGGAAACAGAGCAGCCCTAAACTTTGGGGTGCCTGTGTCTTGTTGATTTTTAGGTTTTCCGATTTCTACGCCCATTAGTGTAAGTGCCCTATGCTCTCAAAGCTGTGTTTATTCCATGTTTCAGAACGCAGCGTACACTTCTCCAGAGTGGCTGTTGGCAATTTCCACCCCGCCCATCAGCGTAGCAAGGCTCCCATGTCTCCATGGCCTGTCCTGCATTTCCGGTTTTTACACTTTTTTCAGCATGGCCCTTTTGACCGCTGGCAAGCGAGACTACTTTTTAGCGCCGATTTGCCTTTCCGGCTTGCTTGGTTGGCCAAAAAGGGCGTATGCGTTTTTTCCTGAATATATTCAGGAAAAAACGCATACGCCCTTTTTGGCCAAGGGCATCATTGTCAACGCTTTGCCACTTTTCATGTGCTTTCAAGGCGAGTCTAATCTACATCCTGAAACCGGTTTCCTGCAATTCTGCCTTGCTTTCAAATCCTCTTCGTTGCCTTCCCTCAATATATTTGTGGACGAGAGTTATCATTTACAACTCTGCAGGTTTGTGAATTGCAGTGCCCCTGAGCTCCATTTGTCAACTCGCTTTTTTGGGAGCTGGCCGCAAAAGCGCAGGATTGCTTCAGGCCCTATTCTGGTTCCGGGGGGCAGGCTGAGCCTGTGGTTCATTCTTCTTCCTGATGGGAAAATAGGGTGACCTGTGCCTGTCCCAACACCTAGAGCTAGTCTCTCATTGGTTCCCCCTCTTCCCGTTCATCCTCGGGACAAATTGCGACCTGTACGAAACAGGAGGTCAACGGTGCTGATTCTCCACGTAGGGAGATTGTTAGTGAAGCGGCTGGAATGGCGAACCCGTGCACAAGGAGAGGAGAAATGAGGTGCGTTTTAGAAACCTTTCCCGATCACACGGTGTACCATCTTCTGGGTTTCCCAGGCATGTTTTCGATGTAGGAAGATGCCCTTGAACCTGGAGATTTGGGACCCATGGCATGGGTACCACGCAGTATTACTTTAAAGGGTCTGCGTTTGCTCACCCAACCTCACCAATCCTCTCAGCCCCAAGAGTGTCCAGCCTTATGTCTCATCCAGCTGTGGGTCTAGATATGGTCAATGCAGGTTGCATCAGAGCCCCTGATCGGATTTTGTAAGAATTTCTCTCTCTTTCACTGTCTTTGTTTTATGGGTTTTTTTTTTAAGTAATCTATTTTTATAATGGGGTTTAGCTGCCTTTCCCTGCTGTGTTTATGCCGCTTTACACCCTCTTGATTCACTTCCAGAGAGATATCAATACATAGGTTTTAAGACTCTTCCTAGTCAGATATATTCTTGGGCGGTGAATAGGGGGTGTTGAGTCCAGTTCACTGAGCAGGGAGTAGGACTTGTCTGTTACATATTTGGCTTGTGGAACGGTATCTGAGCTAATTTCAAACCCTTGTTGTATGCATCGCCCCACCTCACCTTTCCCGTTAAGCAGCCATAGTGTGTTTTCTAAATGTGTGACTCTGTTCTGTTTTGGAATTCAGTTCAGGTGTAGCGATTTTGGCATTCCCTCTATAAGTGATATCTTAGGATAAGTGTCCTTTTCTGTGTGACTTACTTCACTTAGAGTCATCGTTCCTAAATCCACTCATCATGCTGCTACTAGCCTTATGACACTGATTTATGGCTGAGTGATATTCCATTGTGCATAAGTACCACAACTTCTTTATCCATTTTTCTCTTTCCTGGGATATTTAAGGTGTACCGAAGTGGAGGTTCTTGGAAACAGAGCAGCCCTAAACTTTGGGGTGCCTGTGTCTTGTTGATTTTTAGGTTTCCCGATTTCTACGCCCATGAGTGGAAGTGCCCTATGCTCTCTAAGCTGTGTTTATTACATGTTTCAGGACGCAGCGTACACTTCTCCAGAGTGGCTGTTGGCAATTTCCATCCCGCCCATCAGCGTAACCAGGCTCCCATGTCTCCATGGCCTGTCCTGCATTTCCGGTTTTTACACTTTTTTCAGCATGGCCCTTTTGACCTCTGGCAAGCGAGACTTCTTTGTAGCGCAGATTTGCCTTTCAGGCTTGCTTGGTTGGCCAAAAAGGGCGTATGCGTTTTTTCCTGAATATATTCAGGAAAAAACGCATACGCCCTTTTTGGCCAAGGGCATCATTGTCAACACTTTGCCGCTTTTCATGTGCTTTCAAGGTGAGTCGAATCTACCTCCTGAAACCGGTTTCCTGCAATTCTGCCTTGCTTTCAAATCCTCTTCGTTGCCTTCCCTCAATATATTTGTGGACGAGAGTTATCATTTACAACTCTGCAGGTTTGTGAATTGCAGTGCCCCTGAGCTCCATTTGTCAACTCGCTTTTTTGGGAGCTGGCCGCAAAAGCGCAGGATTGCTTCAGGCCCTATTCTGGTTCCGGGGGGCAGGCTGAGCCTGTGGTTCATTCTTCTTCCTGATGGGAAAATAGGGTGACCTGTGCCTGTCCCAACACCTAGAGCTAGTCTCTCATTGGTTCCCCCTCTTCCCGTTCATCCTCGGGACAAATTGCGACCTGTACGAAACAGGAGGTCAACGGTGCTGATTCTCCACGTAGGGAGATTGTTAGTGAAGCGGCTGGAATGGCGAACCCGAGCACAAGGAGAGGAGAAATGAGGTGCGTTTTAGAAACCTTTCCCGATCACACGGTGTACCATCTTCTGGGTTTCCCAGGCATGTTTTCGATGTAGGAAGATGCCCTTGAACCTGGAGATTTGGGACCCATGGCATGGGTACCACGCAGTATTACTTTAAAGGGTCTGCGTTTGCTCACCCAACCTCACCAATCCTCTCAGCCCCAAGAGTGTCCAGCCTTATGTCTCATCCAGCTGTGGGCCTAGATATGGCCAATGCAGGTTGCATCAGAGCCCCTGATCGGATTTTGTAAGAATTTCTCTCTCTTTCACTGTCTTTGTTTTATGGGTTTTTTTTTTAAGTAATCTATTTTTATAATGGGGTTTAGCTGCCTTTCCCTGCTGTGTTTATGCCGCTTTACACCCTCTTGATTCACTTCCAGAGAGATATCAATACATAGGTTTTAAGACTCTTCCTAGTCAGATATATTCTTGGGCGGTGAATAGGGGGTGTTGAGTCCAGTTCACTGAGCAGGGATTAGGACTTGTCTGTTACATATTTGGCTTGTGGAACGGTATCTGAGCTAATTTCAAACCCTTGTTGTATGCATCGCCCCACCTCACCTTTCCCGTTAAGCAGCCATAGTGTGTTTTCTAAATGTGTGACTCTGTTCTGTTTTGGAATTCAGTTCAGGTGTAGCGATTTTGACATTCCCTCTACAAGTGATAACTTAGGATAAGTGTCCTTTTCTGTGTGACTTACTTCACTTAGAGTCATCGTCCCTAAATCCACTCATCATGCTGCTACTAGCCTTATGACACTGATTTCATGGCTGAGTGATATTCCATTGTGCATAAGTACCACAACTTCTTTATCCATTTTTCTCTTTCCTGGGATATTTAAGGTGTACCGAAGTGGAGGTTCTTGGAAACAGAGCAGCCCTAAACTTTGGGGTGCCTGTGTCTTGTTGATTTTTAGGTTTCCCGATTTCTACGCCCATGAGTGGAAGTGCCCTATGCTCTCTAAGCTTTGTTTATTCCATGTTTCAGAACGCAGCGTACACTTCTCCAGAGTGGCTGTTGGCAATTTCCACCCCGCCCATCAGCGTAGCAAGGCTCCCATGTCTCCATGGCCTGTCCTGCATTTCCGGTTTTTACACTTTTTTCAGCATGGCCCTTTTGACCTCTGGCAAGCCAGACTTCTTTGTAGCGCCGATTTGCCTTTCCGGCTTGCTTGGTTGGCCAAAAAGGGCGTATGCGTTTTTTCCTGAATATATTCAGGAAAAAACGCATACGCCCTTTTTGGCCAAGGGCATCATTGTCAACGCTTTGCCGCTTTTCATGTGCTTTCAAGGCGAGTCGAATCTACCTCCTGAAACCGGTTTCCTGCAATTCTGCCTTGCTTTCAAATCCTCTTCGTTGCCTTCCCTCAATATATTTGTGGACAAGAGTTATCATTTACAACTCTGCAGGTTTGTGAATTGCAGTGCCCCTGAGCTCCATTTGTCAACTCGCTTTTTTGGGAGCTGGCCGCAAAAGCGCAGGATTGCTTCAGGCCCTATTCTGGTTCCGGGGTCCAGGCTGAGCCTGTGGTTCATTCTTCTTCCTGATGGGTAAATAGAGTGACCTGTGCCTGTCCCAACTCCTAGAGCTAGTCTCTCATTGGTTCCCCCTCTTCCCGTTCATCCTAAGGACAAATTGCAACCTGTACGAAACAGGGGGTCAACGGTGCTGATTCTCCACGTAGGGAGATTGTTAGTGAAGCGGCTGGAATGGCGAACCCGAGCACAAGGAGAGGAGAAATGAGGTGCGTTTTAGAAACCTTTCCCGATCACACGGTGTAGCATCTTCTGGGTTTCCCAGGCATGTTTTCGATGTAGGAAGATGCCCTTGAACCTGGAGATCTGGGACCCATGGCATGGGTACCATGCAGTATTACTTTAAAGGGTCTGCGTTTGCTCACCCAACCTCACCAATCCTCTCAGCCCCAAGAGTGTCCAGCCTTATGTCTCATCCAGCTGTGGGTCTAGATATGGTCAATCCAGGTTGCATCAGAGCCCCTGAACGGATTTTGTAAGAATTTCTCTCTCTTTCACTGTCTTTGTTTTATGGGGTTTTTTTTTTAAGTAGTCAATTTTTATAAGGGGGTTTAGCTTCTTTTCCTTGCTGTGTTTATGCCGTTTTACACCCTCTTGATTCACTTCCAGAGAGATATCAATACATAGGTTTTAAGACTCTTCCTAGTCAGATATATTCTTGGGTGGTGAATAGGGGGTGTTGAGTCCAGTTCACTGAGCAGGGAGTAGGTCTTGTCTATTACATATTTGGCTTGTGGAACGGTATCTGAGCTAATTTCAAACCCTTGTTTTATGCATCGCCCCACCTCAGCTTTCCCGTTAAGCAGCCATAGTGTGTTTTCTAAATGTGTGCCTCTGTTCTGTTTTGGAATTCAGTTCAGGTGTAGCGATTTTGACATTCCCTCTACAAGTGATAACTTAGGATAAGTTTCCTTTTCTGTGTGACTTACTTCACTTAGAGTCATTGTCCCTAAATGCACTCATCATGCTGCTACTAGCCTTATGACAATGATTTCATGGCTGAGTGATATTCCATTGTGCATAAGTACCACAACTTCTTTATCCATTTTTCTCTTTCCTGGGATATTTAAGGTGTACCGAAGTGGAGATTCTTGGAAACAGAGCAGCCCTAAACTTTGGGGTGCCTGTGTCTTGTTGATTTTTAGGTTTCCCGATTTCTACGCCCATTAGTGTAAGTGCCCTATGCTCTCAAAGCTGTGTTTATTCCATGTTTCAGAACGCAGCGTACACTTCTCCAGAGTGGCTGTTGGCAATTTCCACCCCGCCCATCAGCGTAGCAAGGCTCCCATGTCTCCATGGCCTGTCCTGCATTTCCGGTTTTTACACTTTTTTCAGCATGGCCCTTTTGACCGCTGGCAAGCGAGACTACTTTTTAGCGCCGATTTGCCTTTCCGGCTTGCTTGGTTGGCCAAAAAGGGCGTATGCGTTTTTTCCTGAATATATTCAGGAAAAAACGCATACGCCCTTTTTGGCCAAGGGCATCATTGTCAACGCTTTGCCACTTTTCATGTGCTTTCAAGGCGAGTCGAATCTACATCCTGAAACCGGTTTCCTGCAATTCTGCCTTGCTTTCAAATCCTCTTCGTTGCCTTCCCTCAATATATTTGTGGACGAGAGTTATCATTTACAACTCTGCAGGTTTGTGAATTGCAGTGCCCCTGAGCTCCATTTGTCAACTCGCTTTTTTGGGAGCTGGCCGCAAAAGCGCAGGATTGCTTCAGGCCCTATTCTGGTTCCGGGGGGCAGGCTGAGCCTGTGGTTCATTCTTCTTCCTGATGGGAAAATAGGGTGACCTGTGCCTGTCCCAACACCTAGAGCTAGTCTCTCATTGGTTCCCCCTCTTCCCGTTCATCCTCGGGACAAATTGCGACCTGTACGAAACAGGAGGTCAACGGTGCTGATTCTCCACGTAGGGAGATTGTTAGTGAAGCGGCTGGAATGGCGAACCCGTGCACAAGGAGAGGAGAAATGAGGTGCGTTTTAGAAACCTTTCCCGATCACACGGTGTACCATCTTCTGGGTTTCCCAGGCATGTTTTCGATGTAGGAAGATGCCCTTGAACCTGGAGATTTGGGACCCATGGCATGGGTACCACGCAGTATTACTTTAAAGGGTCTGCGTTTGCTCACCCAACCTCACCAATCCTCTCAGCCCCAAGAGTGTCCAGCCTTATGTCTCATCCAGCTGTGGGTCTAGATATGGTCAATGCAGGTTGCATCAGAGCCCCTGATCGGATTTTGTAAGAATTTCTCTCTCTTTCACTGTCTTTGTTTTATGGGTTTTTTTTTTAAGTAATCTATTTTTATAATGGGGTTTAGCTGCCTTTCCCTGCTGTGTTTATGCCGCTTTACACCCTCTTGATTCACTTCCAGAGAGATACCAATACATAGGTTTTAAGACTCTTCCTAGTCAGATATATTCTTGGGCGGTGAATAGGGGGTGTTGAGTCCAGTTCACTGAGCAGGGAGTAGGACTTGTCTGTTACATATTTGGCTTGTGGAACGGTATCTGAGCTAATTTCAAACCCTTGTTGTATGCATCGCCCCACCTCACCTTTCCCGTTAAGCAGCCATAGTGTGTTTTCTAAATGTGTGACTCTGTTCTGTTTTGGAATTCAGTTCAGGTGTAGCGATTTTGACATTCCCTCTATAAGTGATATCTTAGGATAAGTGTCCTTTTCTGTGTGACTTACTTCACTTAGAGTCATCGTTCCTAAATCCACTCATCATGCTGCTACTAGCCTTATGACACTGATTTATGGCTGAGTGATATTCCATTGTGCATAAGTACCACAACTTCTTTATCCATTTTTCTCTTTCCTGGGATATTTAAGGTGTACCGAAGTGGAGGTTCTTGGAAACAGAGCAGCCCTAAACTTTGGGGTGCCTGTGTCTTGTTGATTTTTAGGTTTCCCGATTTCTACGCCCATGAGTGGAAGTGCCCTATGCTCTCTAAGCTGTGTTTATTACATGTTTCAGGACGCAGCGTACACTTCTCCAGAGTGGCTGTTGGCAATTTCCATCCCGCCCATCAGCGTAACCAGGCTCCCATGTCTCCATGGCCTGTCCTGCATTTCCGGTTTTTACACTTTTTTCAGCATGGCCCTTTTGACCTCTGGCAAGCGAGACTTCTTTGTAGCGCAGATTTGCCTTTCAGGCTTGCTTGGTTGGCCAAAAAGGGCGTATGCGTTTTTTCCTGAATATATTCAGGAAAAAACGCATACGCCCTTTTTGGCCAAGGGCATCATTGTCAACACTTTGCCGCTTTTCATGTGCTTTCAAGGTGAGTCGAATCTACCTCCTGAAACCGGTTTCCTGCAATTCTGCCTTGCTTTCAAATCCTCTTCGTTGCCTTCCCTCAATATATTTGTGGACGAGAGTTATCATTTACAACTCTGCAGGTTTGTGAATTGCAGTGCCCCTGAGCTCCATTTGTCAACTCGCTTTTTTGGGAGCTGGCCGCAAAAGCGCAGGATTGCTTCAGGCCCTATTCTGGTTCCGGGGGGCAGGCTGAGCCTGTGGTTCATTCTTCTTCCTGATGGGAAAATAGGGTGACCTGTGCCTGTCCCAACACCTAGAGCTAGTCTCTCATTGGTTCCCCCTCTTCCCGTTCATCCTCGGGACAAATTGCGACCTGTACGAAACAGGAGGTCAACGGTGCTGATTCTCCACGTAGGGAGATTGTTAGTGAAGCGGCTGGAATGGCGAACCCGAGCACAAGGAGAGGAGAAATGAGGTGCGTTTTAGAAACCTTTCCCGATCACACGGTGTACCATCTTCTGGGTTTCCCAGGCATGTTTTCGATGTAGGAAGATGCCCTTGAACCTGGAGATTTGGGACCCATGGCATGGGTACCACGCAGTATTACTTTAAAGGGTCTGCGTTTGCTCACCCAACCTCACCAATCCTCTCAGCCCCAAGAGTGTCCAGCCTTATGTCTCATCCAGCTGTGGGTCTAGATATGGCCAATGCAGGTTGCATCAGAGCCCCTGATCGGATTTTGTAAGAATTTCTCTCTCTTTCACTGTCTTTGTTTTATGGGTTTTTTTTTTAAGTAATCTATTTTTATAATGGGGTTTAGCTGCCTTTCCCTGCTGTGTTTATGCCGCTTTACACCCTCTTGATTCACTTCCAGAGAGATATCAATACATAGGTTTTAAGACTCTTCCTAGTCAGATATATTCTTGGGCGGTGAATAGGGGGTGTTGAGTCCAGTTCACTGAGCAGGGATTAGGACTTGTCTGTTACATATTTGGCTTGTGGAACGGTATCTGAGCTAATTTCAAACCCTTGTTGTATGCATCGCCCCACCTCACCTTTCCCGTTAAGCAGCCATAGTGTGTTTTCTAAATGTGTGACTCTGTTCTGTTTTGGAATTCAGTTCAGGTGTAGCGATTTTGACATTCCCTCCACAAGTGATAACTTAGGATAAGTGTCCTTTTCTGTGTGACTTACTTCACTTAGAGTCATCGTCCCTAAATCCACTCATCATGCTGCTACTAGCCTTATGACACTGATTTCATGGCTGAGTGATATTCCATTGTGCATAAGTACCACAACTTCTTTATCCATTTTTCTCTTTCCTGGGATATTTAAGGTGTACCGAAGTGGAGGTTCTTGGAAACAGAGCAGCCCTAAACTTTGGGGTGCCTGTGTCTTGTTGATTTTTAGGTTTCCCGATTTCTACGCCCATGAGTGGAAGTGCCCTATGCTCTCTAAGCTTTGTTTATTCCATGTTTCAGAACGCAGCGTACACTTCTCCAGAGTGGCTGTTGGCAATTTCCACCCCGCCCATCAGCGTAGCAAGGCTCCCATGTCTCCATGGCCTGTCCTGCATTTCCGGTTTTTACACTTTTTTCAGCATGGCCCTTTTGACCTCTGGCAAGCCAGACTTCTTTGTAGCGCCGATTTGCCTTTCCGGCTTGCTTGGTTGGCCAAAAAGGGCGTATGCGTTTTTTCCTGAATATATTCAGGAAAAAACGCATACGCCCTTTTTGGCCAAGGGCATCATTGTCAACGCTTTGCCGCTTTTCATGTGCTTTCAAGGCGAGTCGAATCTACCTCCTGAAACCGGTTTCCTGCAATTCTGCCTTGCTTTCAAATCCTCTTCGTTGCCTTCCCTCAATATATTTGTGGACAAGAGTTATCATTTACAACTCTGCAGGTTTGTGAATTGCAGTGCCCCTGAGCTCCATTTGTCAACTCGCTTTTTTGGGAGCTGGCCGCAAAAGCGCAGGATTGCTTCAGGCCCTATTCTGGTTCCGGGGTCCAGGCTGAGCCTATGGTTCATTCTTCTTCCTGATGGGTAAATAGAGTGACCTGTGCCTGTCCCAACTCCTAGAGCTAGTCTCTCATTGGTTCCCCCTCTTCCCGTTCATCCTAAGGACAAATTGCAACCTGTACGAAACAGGGGGTCAACGGTGCTGATTCTCCACGTAGGGAGATTGTTAGTGAAGCGGCTGGAATGGCGAACCCGAGCACAAGGAGAGGAGAAATGAGGTGCGTTTTAGAAACCTTTCCCGATCACACGGTGTAGCATCTTCTGGGTTTCCCAGGCATGTTTTCGATGTAGGAAGATGCCCTTGAACCTGGAGATCTGGGACCCATGGCATGGGTACCATGCAGTATTACTTTAAAGGGTCTGCGTTTGCTCACCCAACCTCACCAATCCTCTCAGCCCCAAGAGTGTCCAGCCTTATGTCTCATACATCTGTGGGTCTAGATATGGTCAATCCAGGTTGCATCAGAGCCCCTGAACGGATTTTGTAAGAATTTCTCTCTCTTTCACTGTCTTTGTTTTATGGGTTTTTTTTTTTAAGTAGTCTATTTTTATAATGGGGTTTAGCTGCTTTTCCCTGCTGTGTTTATGCCGCTTTACACCCTCTTGATTCACTTCCAGAGAGATATCAATACATAGGTTTTAAGACTCTTCCTAGTCAGATATATTCTTGGGCGGTGAATAGGGGGTGTTGAGTCCAGTTCACTGAGCAGGGAGTAGGTGTTGTCTATTACATATTTGGCTTGTGGAACGGTATCTGAGCTAATTTCAAACCCTTGTTTTATGCATCGCCCCACCTCAGCTTTCCCGTTAAGCAGCCATAGTGTGTTTTCTAAATGTGTGACTCTGTTCTGTTTTGGAATTCAGTTCAGGTGTAGCGATTTTGACATTCCCTCTACAAGTGATAACTTAGGATAAGTTTCCTTTTCTGTGTGACTTACTTCACTTAGAGTCATTGTCCCTAAATCCACTCATCATGCTGCTACTAGCCTTATGACACTGATTTCATGGCTGAGTGATATTCCATTGTGCATAAGTACCACAACTTCTTTATCCATTTTTCTCTTTCCTGGGATATTTAAGGTGTACCGAAGTGGAGGTTCTTGGAAACAGAGCAGCCCTAAACATTGGGGTGCCTGTGTCTTGTTGATTTTTAGGTTTCCCGATTTCTACGCCCGTGAGTGGAAGTGCCCTATGCTCTCTAAGCTGTGTTTATTACATGTTTCAGGACGCAGCGTACACTTCTCCAGAGTGGCTGTTGGCAATTTCCATCCCGCCCATCAGCGTAGCAAGGCTCCCATGTCTCCATGGCCTGTCCTGCATTTCCGGTTTTTACACTTTTTTCAGCATGGCCCTTTTGACCTCTGGCAAGCCAGACTTCTTTGTAGCGCCGATTTGCCTTTCCGGCTTGCTTGGTTGGCCAAACAGGGCGTATGCGTTTTTTCCTGAATATATTCAGGAAAAAACGCATACGCCCTGTTTGGCCAAGGGCATCATTGTCAACGCTTTGCCGCTTTTCATGTGCTTTCAAGGCGAGTCGAATCTACCTCCTGAAACCGGTTTCCTGCAATTCTGCCTTGCTTTCAAATCCTCTTCGTTGCCTTCCCTCAATATATTTGTGGACGAGAGTTATCATTTACAACTCTGCAGGTTTGTGAATTGCAGTGCCCCTGAGCTCCATTTGTCAACTCGCTTTTTTGGGAGCTGGCCGCAAAAGCGCAGGATTGCTTCAGGCCCTATTCTGGTTCCGGGGTCCAGGCTGAGCCTGTGGTTCATTCTTCTTCCTGATGGGAAAATAGAGTGACCTGTGCCTGTCCCAACACCTAGAGCTAGTCTCTCATTGGTTCCCCCTCTTCCCGTTCATCCTGAGGACAAATTGCAACCTGTACGAAACAGGAGGTCAACGGTGCTGATTCTCCACGTAGGGAGATTGTTAGTGAAGCGGCTGGAATGGCGAACCCGAGCACAAGGAGAGGAGAAATGAGGTGCGTTTTAGAAACCTTTCCCGATCACACGGTGTAGCATCTTCTGGGTTTCCCAGGCATGTTTTCGATGTAGGAAGATGCCCTTGAACCTGGAGATCTGGGACCCATGGCATGGGTACCATGCAGTATTACTTTAAAGGGTCTGCGTTTGCTCACCCAACCTCACCAATCCTCTCAGCCCCAAGAGTGTCCAGCCTTATGTCTCATCCAGCTGTGGGTCTAGATATGGTCAATCCAGGTTGCATCAGAGCCCCTGAACGGATTTTGTAAGAATTTCTCTCTCTTTCACTGTCTTTGTTTTATGGGGTTTTGTTTTTTAAGTAGTCAATTTTTATAAGGGGGTTTAGCCTCTTTTCCTTGCTGTGTTTATGCCGCTTTACACCCTCTTGATTCACTTCCAGAGAGATATCAATACATAGGTTTGAAGACTCTTCCTAGTCAGATATATTCTTGGGTGGTGAATAGGGGGTGTTGAGTCCAGTTCACTGAGCAGGGAGTAGGTCTTGTCTGTTACATATTTGGCTTGTGGAACGGTATCTGAGCTAATTTCAAACCCTTGTTTTATGCATCGCCCCACCTCACCTTTCCCGTTAAGCAGCCATAGTGTGTTTTCTAAATGTGTGACTCTGTTCTATTTTGGAATTCAGTTCAGGTGTAGCGATTTTGACATTCCCTCTACAAGTGATAACTTAGGATAAGTTTCCTTTTCTGTGTGACTTACTTCACTTAGAGTCATCGTCCCTAAATCCACTCATCATGCTGCTACCAGCCTTATGACACTGATTTCATGGCTGAGTGATATTCCATTGTGCATAAGTACCACAACTTCTTTATCCATTTTTCTCTTTCCTGGGATATTTAAGGTGTACCGAAGTGGAGGTTCTTGGAAACAGAGCAGCCCTAAACTTTGGGGTGCCTGTGTCTTGTTGATTTTTAGGTTTCCCGATTTCTACGCCCATGTGTGGAAGTGCCCTATGCTCTCTAAGCTGTGTTTATTACATGTTTCAGGACGCAGCGTACATTTCTCCAGAGTGGCTGTTGGCAATTTCCATCCCGCCCATCAGCGTAGCAAGGCTCCCATGTCTCCATGGCCTGTCCTGCATTTCCGGTTTTTACACTTTTTTCAGCATGGCCCTTTTGACCTCTGGCAAGCCAGACTTCTTTGTAGCGCCGATTTGCCTTTCCGGCTTGCTTGGTTGGCCAAAAAGGGCGTATGCGTTTTTTCCTGAATATATTCAGGAAAAAACGCATACGCCCTTTTTGGCCAAGGGCATCATTGTCAACGCTTTGCCGCTTTTCATGTGCTTTCAAGGCGAGTCGAATCTACCTCCTGAAACCGGTTTACTGCAATTCTGCCTTGCTTTCAAATCCTCTTCGTTGCCTTCCCTCAATATATTTGTGGACGAGAGTTATCATTTACAACTCTGCAGGTTTGTGAATTGCAGTGCCCCTGAGCTCCATTTGTCAACTCGCTTTTTTGGGAGCTGGCCGCAAAAGCGCAGGATTGCTTCAGGCCCTATTCTGGTTCCGGGGTCCAGGCTGAGCCTGTGGTTCATTCTTCTTCCTGATGGGAAAATAGAGTGACCTGTGCCTGTCCCAACACCTAGAGCTAGTCTCTCATTGGTTCCCCCTCTTCCCGTTCATCCTCGGGACAAATTGCGACCTGTACGAAACAGGAGGTCAACGGTGCTGATTCTCCACGTAGGGAGATTGTTAGTGAAGCGGCTGGAATGGCGAACCCGAGCACAAGGAGAGGAGAAATGAGGTGCGTTTTAGAAACCTTTCCCGATCACACGGTGTAGCATCTTCTGGGTTTCCCAGGCATGTTTTCGATGTAGGAAGATGCCCTTGAACCTGGAGATTTGGGACCCATGGCATGGGTACCATGCAGTATTACTTTAAAGGGTCTGCGTTTGCTCACCCAACCTCACCAATCCTCTCAGCCCCAAGAGTGTCCAGCCTTATGTCTCATCCAGCTGTGGGTCTAGATATGGTCAATCCAGGTTGCATCATAGCCCCTGAACGGATTTTGTAAGAATTTCTCTCTCTTTCACTGTCTTTGTTTTATGGGTTTTTTTTTTTTTAAGTAGTCTATTTTTATAATGGGGTTTAGCTGCTTTTCCCTGCTGTGTTTATGCCGCTTTACACCCTCTTGATTCACTTCCAGAGAGATATCAATACATAGGTTTTAATTCTCTTCCTAGTCAGATATATTCTTGGGCGGTGAATAGGGGGTGTTGAGTCCAGTTCACTGAGCAGGGAGTAGGTGTTGTCTATTACATATTTGGCTTGTGGAACGGTATCTGAGCTAATTTCAAACCCTTGTTTTATGCATCGCCCCACCTCAGCTTTCCCGTTAAGCAGCCATAGTGTGTTTTCTAAATGTGTGACTCTGTTCTGTTTTGGAATTCAGTTCAGGTGTAGCGATTTTGACATTCCCTCTACAAGTGATAACTTAGGATAAGTTTCCTTTTCTGTGTGACTTACTTCACTTAGAGTCATCGTCCCTAAATCCACTCATCATGCTGCTACTAGCCTTATGACACTGATTTCATGGCTGAGTGATATTCCATTGTGCATAAGTACCACAACTTCTTTATCCATTTTTCTCTTTCCTGGGATATTTAAGGTGTACCGAAGTGGAGGTTC
Organism: Eubalaena glacialis; assembly: GCF_028564815.1. NCBI lineage: Eukaryota > Metazoa > Chordata > Mammalia > Artiodactyla > Balaenidae > Eubalaena > Eubalaena glacialis. The sequence goes on along the minus strand of NC_083727.1, from coordinate 78,061,754 downwards.
TTGGAAACAGAGCAGCCCTAAACTTTGGGGTGCCTGTGTCTTGTTGATTTTTAGGTTTCCCGATTTCTACGCCCATGAGTGGAACTGCCCTATGTTCTCTAAGCTGTGTTTATTACATGTTTCAGGACGCAGCGTACACTTCTCCAGAGTGGCTGTTGGCAATTTCCATCCCGCCCATCAGCGTAGCAAGGCTCCCATGTCTCCATGGCCTGTCCTGCATTTCCGGTTTTTACACCTTTTTCAGCATGGCCCTTTTGACCGCTGGCAAGCGAGACTTCTTTGTAGCGCTGATTTGCCTTTCCGGCTTGCTTGGTTGGCCAAAAAGGGCGTATGCGTTTTTTCCTGAATATATTCAGGAAAAAACGCATACGCCCTTTTTGGCCAAGGGCATCATTGTCAACGCTTTGCCGCTTTTCATGTGCTTTCAAGGCGAGTCGAATCTACCTCCTGAAATCGGTTTCCTGCAATTCTGCCTTGCTTTCAAATCCTCTTCGTTGCCTTCCCTCAATATATTTGTGGACGAGAGTTATCATTTATAACTCTGCAGGTTTGTGAATTGCAGTGCCCCTGAGCTCCATTTGTCAACTCGCTTTTTTGGGAGCTGGCCGCAAAAGTGCAGGATTGCTTCAGGCCCTATTCTGGTTCCGGGGGGCAGGCTGAGCCTGTGGTTCATTCTTCTTCCTGATGGGAAAATAGAGTGACCTGTGCCTGTCCCAACACCTAGAGCTAGTCTCTCATTGGTTCCCCCTCTTCCCGTTCATCCTCAGGACAAATTGCGACCTGTACGAAACAGGAGGTCAACGGTGCTGATTCTCCAGGTAGGGAGATTGTTAGTGAAGCGGCTGGAATGGCGAACCCGAGCACAAGGAGAGGAGAAATGAGGTGCGTTTTAGAAACCTTTCCCGATCACACGGTGTACCATCTTCTGGGTTTCCCAGGCATGTTTTCGATGTAGGAAGATGCCCTTGAACCTGGAGATTTGGGACCCATGGCATGGGTACCATGCAGTATTACTTTAAAGGGTCTGCGTTTGCTCACCCAACCTCACCAATCCTCTCAGCCCCAAGAGTGTCCAGCCTTATGTCTCATCCAGCTGTGGGTCTAGATATGGTCAATCCAGTTTGCATCAGAGCCCCTGAACGGATTTTGTAAGAATTTCTCTCTCTTTCACTGTCTTTGTTTTATGGGGTTTTTTTTTTTAAGTAGTCTATTTTTATAATGGGGTTTAGCTGCTTTTCCCTGCTGTGTTTATGCCGCTTTACACCCTCTTGATTCACTTCCAGAGAGATATCAATACATAGGTTTTAATTCTCTTCCTAGTCAGATATATTCTTGGGCGGTGAATAGGGGGTGTTGTGTCCAGTTCACTGAGCAGGGAGTAGGTGTTGTCTATTACATATTTGGCTTGTGGAACGGTATCTGAGCTAATTTCAAACCCTTGTTTTATGCATCGCCCCACCTCACCTTTCCCGTTAAGCAGCCATAGTGTGTTTTCTAAATGTGTGACTCTGTTCTGTTTTGGAATTCAGTTCAGGTGTAGCGATTTTGACATTCCCTCTACAAGTGATAACTTAGGATAAGTTTCCTTTTCTGTGTGACTTACTTCACTTAGAGTCATCGTCCCTAAATCCACTCATCATGCTGCTACTAGCCTTATGACACTGATTTCATGGCTGAGTGATATTCCATTGTGCATAAGTACCACAACTTCTTTATCCATTTTTCTCTTTCCTGGGATATTTAAGGTGTACCGAAGTGGAGGTTCTTGGAAACAGAGCAGCCCTAAACTTTGGGGTGCCTGTGTCTTGTTGATTTTTAGGTTTCCCGATTTCTATGCCCATGAGTGGAAGTGCCCTATGCTCTCTAAGCTGTGTTTATTACATGTTTCAGGACGCAGCGTACACTTCTCCAGAGTGGCTGTTGGCAATTTCCATCCCGCCCATCAGCGTAGCAAGGCTCCCATGTCTCCATGGCCTGTCCTGCATTTCCGGTTTTTACACTTTTTTCAGCATGGCCCTTTTGACCGCTGGCAAGCCAGACTTCTTTGTAGCGCCGATTTGCCTTTCCGGCTTGCTTGGTTGGCCAAAAAGGGCGTATGCGTTTTTTCCTGAATATATTCAGGAAAAAACGCATACGCCCTTTTTGGCCAAGGGCATCATTGTCAACGCTTTGCCGCTTTTCATGTGCTTTCAAGGCGAGTCGAATCTACCTCCTGAAATCGGTTTCCTGCAATTCTGCCTTGCTTTCAAATCGTCTTCGTTGCCTTCCCTCAATATATTTGTGGACGAGAGTTATCATTTACAACTCTGCAGGTTTGTGAATTGCAGTGCCCCTGAGCTCCATTTGTCAACTCGCTTTTTTGGGAGCTGGCCGCAAAAGTGCAGGATTGCTTCAGGCCCTATTCTGGTTCCGGGGGCAGGCTGAGCCTGTGGTTCATTCTTCTTCCTGATGGGAAAATAGAGTGACCTGTGCCTGTCCCAACACCTAGAGCTAGTCTCTCATTGGTTCCCCCTCTTCCCGTTCATCCTCAGGACAAATTGCGACCTGTACGAAACAGGAGGTCAACGGTGCTGATTCTCCAGGTAGGGAGATTGTTAGTGAAGCGGCTGGAATGGCGAACCCGAGCACAAGGAGAGGAGAAATGAGGTGCGTTTTAGAAACCTTTCCCGATCACACGGTGTACCATCTTCTGGGTTTCCCAGGCATGTTTTCGATGTAGGAAGATGCCCTTGAACCTGGAGATTTGGGACCCATGGCATGGGTACCATGCAGTATTACTTTAAAGGGTCTGCGTTTGCTCACCCAACCTCACCAATCCTCTCAGCCCCAAGAGTGTCCAGCCTTATGTCTCATCCAGCTGTGGGTCTAGATATGGTCAATCCAGGTTGCATCAGAGCCCCTGAACGGATTTTGTAAGAATTTCTCTCTCTTTCACTGTCTTTGTTTTATGGGGTTTTTTTTTTTAAGTAGTCTATTTTTATAATGGGGTTTAGCTACTTTTCCCTGCTGTGTTTATGCCGCTTTACACCCTCTTGATTCACTTCCAGAGAGATATCAATACATAGGTTTTAATTCTCTTCTTGTCAGATATATTCTTGGGCGGTGAATAGGGGGTGTTGAGTCCAGTTCACTGAGCAGGGAGTAGGTGTTGTCTATTACACATTTGGCTTGTGGAACGGTATCTGAGCTAATTTCAAACCCTTGTTTTATGCATCGCCCCACCTCAGCTTTCCCGTTAAGCAGCCATAGTGTGTTTTCTAAATGTGTGACTCTGTTCTGTTTTGGAATTCAGTTCAGGTGTAGCGATTTTGACATTCCCTCTACAAGTGATAACTTAGGATAAGTTTCCTTTTCTGTGTGACTTACTTCACTTAGAGTCATTGTCCCTAAATCCACTCATCATGCTGCTACTAACCTTATGACACTGATTTATGGCTGAGTGATATTCCATTGTGCATAAGTACCACAACTTCTTTATCCATTTTTCTCTTTCCTGGGATATTTAAGGTGTACCGAAGTGGAGGTTCTTGGAAACAGAGCAGCCCTAAACTTTGGGGTGCCTGTGTCTTGTTGATTTTTAGGTTTCCCGATTTCTACGCCCATGAGTGGAAGTGCCCTATGCTCTCTAAGCTGTGTTTATTACATGTTTCAGGACGCAGCGTACACTTCTCCAGAGTGGCTGTTGGCAATTTCCATCCCGCCCATCAGCGTAGCAAGGCTCCCATGTCTCCATGGCCTGTCCTGCATTTCCGGTTTTTACACTTTTTTCAGCATGGCCCTTTTGACCGCTGGCAAGCCAGACTTCTTTGTAGCGCCGATTTGCCTTTCCGGCTTGCTTGGTTGGCCAAACAGGGCGTATGCGTTTTTTCCTGAATATATTCAGGAAAAAACGCATACGCCCTGTTTGGCCAAGGGCATCATTGTCAACGCTTTGCCGCTTTTCATGTGCTTTCAAGGCGAGTCGAATCTACCTCCTGAAACCGGTTTCCTGCAATTCTGCCTTGCTTTCAAATCCTCTTCGTTGCCTTCCCTCAATATATTTGTGGACGAGAGTTATCATTTACAACTCTGCAGGTTTGTGAATTGCAGTGCCCCTGAGCTCCATTTGTCAACTCGCTTTTTTGGGAGCTGGCCGCAAAAGCGCAGGATTGCTTCAGGCCCTATTCTGGTTCCGGGGTCCAGGCTGAGCCTGTGGTTCATTCTTCTTCCTGATGGGAAAATAGAGTGACCTGTGCCTGTCCCAACACCTAGAGCTAGTCTCTCATTGGTTCCCCCTCTTCCCGTTCATCCTGAGGACAAATTGCAACCTGTACGAAACAGGAGGTCAACGGTGCTGATTCTCCACGTAGGGAGATTGTTAGTGAAGCGGCTGGAATGGCGAACCCGAGCACAAGGAGAGGAGAAATGAGGTGCGTTTTAGAAACCTTTCCCGATCACACGGTGTACCATCTTCTGGGTTTCCCAGGCATGTTTTCGATGTAGGAAGATGCCCTTGAACCTGGAGATCTGGGACCCATGGCATGGGTACCATGCAGTATTACTTTAAAGGGTCTGCGTTTGCTCACCCAACCTCACCAATCCTCTCAGCCCCAAGAGTGTCCAGCCTTATGTCTCATCCAGCTGTGGGTCTAGATATGGTCAATCCAGGTTGCATCAGAGCCCCTGAACGGATTTTGTAAGAATTTCTCTCTCTTTCACTGTCTTTGTTTTATGGGGTTTTGTTTTTTAAGTAGTCAATTTTTATAAGGGGGTTTAGCCTCTTTTCCTTGCTGTGTTTATGCCGCTTTACACCCTCTTGATTCACTTCCAGAGAGATATCAATACATAGGTTTGAAGACTCTTCCTAGTCAGATATATTCTTGGGTGGTGAATAGGGGGTGTTGAGTCCAGTTCACTGAGCAGGGAGTAGGTCTTGTCTGTTACATATTTGGCTTGTGGAACGGTATCTGAGCTAATTTCAAACCCTTGTTTTATGCATCTCCCCACCTCACCTTTCCCGTTAAGCAGCCATAGTGTGTTTTCTAAATGTGTGACTCTGTTCTATTTTGGAATTCAGTTCAGGTGTAGCGATTTTGACATTCCCTCTACAAGTGATAACTTAGGATAAGTTTCCTTTTCTGTGTGACTTACTTCACTTAGAGTCATCGTCCCTAAATCCACTCATCATGCTGCTACCAGCCTTATGACACTGATTTCATGGCTGAGTGATATTCCATTGTGCATAAGTACCACAACTTCTTTATCCATTTTTCTCTTTCCTGGGATATTTAAGGTGTACCGAAGTGGAGGTTCTTGGAAACAGAGCAGCCCTAAACTTTGGGGTGCCTGTGTCTTGTTGATTTTTAGGTTTCCCGATTTCTACGCCCATGAGTGGAAGTGCCCTATGCTCTCTAAGCTGTGTTTATTACATGTTTCAGGACGCAGCGTACATTTCTCCAGAGTGGCTGTTGGCAATTTCCATCCCGCCCATCAGCGTAGCAAGGCTCCCATGTCTCCATGGCCTGTCCTGCATTTCCGGTTTTTACACTTTTTTCAGCATGGCCCTTTTGACCTCTGGCAAGCCAGACTTCTTTGTAGCGCCGATTTGCATTTCCGGCTTGCTTGGTTGGCCAAAAAGGGCGTATGCGTTTTTTCCTGAATATATTCAGGAAAAAACGCATACGCCCTTTTTGGCCAAGGGCATCATTGTCAACGCTTTGCCGCTTTTCATGTGCTTTCAAGGCGAGTCGAATCTACCTCCTGAAACCGGTTTCCTGCAATTCTGCCTTGCTTTCAAATCCTCTTCGTTGCCTTCCCTCAATATATTTGTGGACGAGAGTTATCATTTACAACTCTGCAGGTTTGTGAATTGCAGTGCCCCTGAGCTCCATTTGTCAACTCGCTTTTTTGGGAGCTGGCCGCAAAAGCGCAGGATTGCTTCAGGCCCTATTCTGGTTCCGGGGGGCAGGCTGAGCCTGTGGTTCATTCTTCTTCCTGATGGGAAAATAGAGTGACCTGTGCCTGTCCCAACACCTAGAGCTAGTCTCTCATTGGTTCCCCCTCTTCCCGTTCATCCTCGGGACAAATTGCGACCTGTACGAAACAGGAGGTCAACGGTGCTGATTCTCCACGTAGGGAGATTGTTAGTGAAGCGGCTGGAATGGCGAACCCGAGCACAAGGAGAGGAGAAATGAGGTGCGTTTTAGAAACCTTTCCCGATCACACGGTGTAGCATCTTCTGGGTTTCCCAGGCATGTTTTCGATGTAGGAAGATGCCCTTGAACCTGGAGATTTGGGACCCATGGCATGGGTACCATGCAGTATTACTTTAAAGGGTCTGCGTTTGCTCACCCAACCTCACCAATCCTCTCAGCCCCAAGAGTGTCCAGCCTTATGTCTCATCCAGCTGTGGGTCTAGATATGGTCAATCCAGGTTGCATCATAGCCCCTGAACGGATTTTGTAAGAATTTCTCTCTCTTTCACTGTCTTTGTTTTATGGGTTTTTTTTTTTTTAAGTAGTCTATTTTTATAATGGGGTTTAGCTGCTTTTCCCTGCTGTGTTTATGCCGCTTTACACCCTCTTGATTCACTTCCAGAGAGATATCAATACATAGGTTTTAATTCTCTTCCTAGTCAGATATATTCTTGGGCGGTGAATAGGGGGTGTTGAGTCCAGTTCACTGAGCAGGGAGTAGGTGTTGTCTATTACATATTTGGCTTGTGGAACGGTATCTGAGCTAATTTCAAACCCTTGTTTTATGCATCGCCCCACCTCAGCTTTCCCGTTAAGCAGCCATAGTGTGTTTTCTAAATGTGTGACTCTGTTCTGTTTTGGAATTCAGTTCAGGTGTAGCGATTTTGACATTCCCTCTACAAGTGATAACTTAGGATAAGTTTCCTTTTCTGTGTGACTTACTTCACTTAGAGTCATCGTCCCTAAATCCACTCATCATGCTGCTACTAGCCTTATGACACTGATTTCATGGCTGAGTGATATTCCATTGTGCATAAGTACCACAACTTCTTTATCCATTTTTCTCTTTCCTGGGATATTTAAGGTGTACCGAAGTGGAGGTTCTTGGAAACAGAGCAGCCCTAAACTTTGGGGTGCCTGTGTCTTGTTGATTTTTAGGTTTCCCGATTTCTACGCCCATGAGTGGAAGTGCCCTATGCTCTCTAAGCTGTGTTTATTACATGTTTCAGGACGCAGCGTACATTTCTCCAGAGTGGCTGTTGGCAATTTCCATCCCGCCCATCAGCGTAGCAAGGCTCCCATGTCTCCATGGCCTGTCCTGCATTTCCGGTTTTTACACTTTTTTCAGCATGGCCCTTTTGACCTCTGGCAAGCCAGACTTCTTTGTAGCGCCGATTTGCATTTCCGGCTTGCTTGGTTGGCCAAAAAGGGCGTATGCGTTTTTTCCTGAATATATTCAGGAAAAAACGCATACGCCCTTTTTGGCCAAGGGCATCATTGTCAACGCTTTGCCGCTTTTCATGTGCTTTCAAGGCGAGTCGAATCTACCTCCTGAAACCGGTTTCCTGCAATTCTGCCTTGCTTTCAAATCCTCTTCGTTGCCTTCCCTCAATATATTTGTGGACGAGAGTTATCATTTACAACTCTGCAGGTTTGTGAATTGCAGTGCCCCTGAGCTCCATTTGTCAACTCGCTTTTTTGGGAGCTGGCCGCAAAAGCGCAGGATTGCTTCAGGCCCTATTCTGGTTCCGGGGGGCAGGCTGAGCCTGTGGTTCATTCTTCTTCCTGATGGGAAAATAGAGTGACCTGTGCCTGTCCCAACACCTAGAGCTAGTCTCTCATTGGTTCCCCCTCTTCCCGTTCATCCTCGGGACAAATTGCGACCTGTACGAAACAGGAGGTCAACGGTGCTGATTCTCCACGTAGGGAGATTGTTAGTGAAGCGGCTGGAATGGCGAACCCGAGCACAAGGAGAGGAGAAATGAGGTGCGTTTTAGAAACCTTTCCCGATCACACGGTGTAGCATCTTCTGGGTTTCCCAGGCATGTTTTCGATGTAGGAAGATGCCCTTGAACCTGGAGATTTGGGACCCATGGCATGGGTACCATGCAGTATTACTTTAAAGGGTCTGCGTTTGCTCACCCAACCTCACCAATCCTCTCAGCCCCAAGAGTGTCCAGCCTTATGTCTCATCCAGCTGTGGGTCTAGATATGGTCAATCCAGGTTGCATCATAGCCCCTGAACGGATTTTGTAAGAATTTCTCTCTCTTTCACTGTCTTTGTTTTATGGGTTTTTTTTTTTTTAAGTAGTCTATTTTTATAATGGGGTTTAGCTGCTTTTCCCTGCTGTGTTTATGCCGCTTTACACCCTCTTGATTCACTTCCAGAGAGATATCAATACATAGGTTTTAATTCTCTTCCTAGTCAGATATATTCTTGGGCGGTGAATAGGGGGTGTTGAGTCCAGTTCACTGAGCAGGGAGTAGGTGTTGTCTATTACATATTTGGCTTGTGGAACGGTATCTGAGCTAATTTCAAACCCTTGTTTTATGCATCGCCCCACCTCAGCTTTCCCGTTAAGCAGCCATAGTGTGTTTTCTAAATGTGTGACTCTGTTCTGTTTTGGAATTCAGTTCAGGTGTAGCGATTTTGACATTCCCTCTACAAGTGATAACTTAGGATAAGTTTCCTTTTCTGTGTGACTTACTTCACTTAGAGTCATCGTCCCTAAATCCACTCATCATGCTGCTACTAGCCTTATGACACTGATTTCATGGCTGAGTGATATTCCATTGTGCATAAGTACCACAACTTCTTTATCCATTTTTCTCTTTCCTGGGATATTTAAGGTGTACCGAAGTGGAGGTTCTTGGAAACAGAGCAGCCCTAAACTTTGGGGTGCCTGTGTCTTGTTGATTTTTAGGTTTCCCGATTTCTACGCCCATGAGTGGAACTGCCCTATGTTCTCTAAGCTGTGTTTATTACATGTTTCAGGACGCAGCGTACACTTCTCCAGAGTGGCTGTTGGCAATTTCCATCCCGCCCATCAGCGTAGCAAGGCTCCCATGTCTCCATGGCCTGTCCTGCATTTCCGGTTTTTACACTTTTTTCAGCATGGCCCTTTTGACCGCTGGCAAGCGAGACTTCTTTGTAGCGCTGATTTGCCTTTCCGGCTTGCTTGGTTGGCCAAAAAGGGCGTATGCGTTTTTTCCTGAATATATTCAGGAAAAAACGCATACGCCCTTTTTGGCCAAGGGCATCATTGTCAACGCTTTGCCGCTTTTCATGTGCTTTCAAGGCGAGTCGAATCTACCTCCTGAAATTGGTTTCCTGCAATTCTGCCTTGCTTTCAAATCCTCTTCGTTGCCTTCCCTCAATATATTTGTGGACGAGAGTTATCATTTATAACTCTGCAGGTTTGTGAATTGCAGTGCCCCTGAGCTCCATTTGTCAACTCGCTTTTTTGGGAGCTGGCCGCAAAAGTGCAGGATTGCTTCAGGCCCTATTCTGGTTCCGGGGGGCAGGCTGAGCCTGTGGTTCATTCTTCTTCCTGATGGGAAAATAGAGTGACCTGTGCCTGTCCCAACACCTAGAGCTAGTCTCTCATTGGTTCCCCCTCTTCCCGTTCATCCTCAGGACAAATTGCGACCTGTACGAAACAGGAGGTCAACGGTGCTGATTCTCCAGGTAGGGAGATTGTTAGTGAAGCGGCTGGAATGGCGAACCCGAGCACAAGGAGAGGAGAAATGAGGTGCGTTTTAGAAACCTTTCCCGATCACACGGTGTACCATCTTCTGGGTTTCCCAGGCATGTTTTCGATGTAGGAAGATGCCCTTGAACCTGGAGATTTGGGACCCATGGCATGGGTACCATGCAGTATTACTTTAAAGGGTCTGCGTTTGCTCACCCAACCTCACCAATCCTCTCAGCCCCAAGAGTGTCCAGCCTTATGTCTCATCCAGCTGTGGGTCTAGATATGGTCAATCCAGTTTGCATCAGAGCCCCTGAACGGATTTTGTAAGAATTTCTCTCTCTTTCACTGTCTTTGTTTTATGGGGTTTTTTTTTTTAAGTAGTCTATTTTTATAATGGGGTTTAGCTGCTTTTCCCTGCTGTGTTTATGCCGCTTTACACCCTCTTGATTCACTTCCAGAGAGATATCAATACATAGGTTTTAATTCTCTTCCTAGTCAGATATATTCTTGGGCGGTGAATAGGGGGTGTTGTGTCCAGTTCACTGAGCAGGGAGTAGGTGTTGTCTATTACATATTTGGCTTGTGGAACGGTATCTGAGCTAATTTCAAACCCTTGTTTTATGCATCGCCCCACCTCACCTTTCCCGTTAAGCAGCCATAGTGTGTTTTCTAAATGTGTGACTCTGTTCTGTTTTGGAATTCAGTTCAGGTGTAGCGATTTTGACATTCCCTCTACAAGTGATAACTTAGGATAAGTTTCCTTTTCTGTGTGACTTACTTCACTTAGAGTCATCGTCCCTAAATCCACTCATCATGCTGCTACTAGCCTTATGACACTGATTTCATGGCTGAGTGATATTCCATTGTGCATAAGTACCACAACTTCTTTATCCATTTTTCTCTTTCCTGGGATATTTAAGGTGTACCGAAGTGGAGGTTCTTGGAAACAGAGCAGCCCTAAACTTTGGGGTGCCTGTGTCTTGTTGATTTTTAGGTTTCCCGATTTCTATGCCCATGAGTGGAAGTGCCCTATGCTCTCTAAGCTGTGTTTATTACATGTTTCAGGACGCAGCGTACACTTCTCCAGAGTGGCTGTTGGCAATTTCCATCCCGCCCATCAGCGTAGCAAGGCTCCCATGTCTCCATGGCCTGTCCTGCATTTCCGGTTTTTACACTTTTTTCAGCATGGCCCTTTTGACCGCTGGCAAGCCAGACTTCTTTGTAGCGCCGATTTGCCTTTCCGGCTTGCTTGGTTGGCCAAAAAGGGCGTATGCGTTTTTTCCTGAATATATTCAGGAAAAAACGCATACGCCCTTTTTGGCCAAGGGCATCATTGTCAACGCTTTGCCGCTTTTCATGTGCTTTCAAGGCGAGTCGAATCTACCTCCTGAAATCGGTTTCCTGCAATTCTGCCTTGCTTTCAAATCGTCTTCGTTGCCTTCCCTCAATATATTTGTGGACGAGAGTTATCATTTACAACTCTGCAGGTTTGTGAATTGCAGTGCCCCTGAGCTCCATTTGTCAACTCGCTTTTTTGGGAGCTGGCCGCAAAAGTGCAGGATTGCTTCAGGCCCTATTCTGGTTCCGGGGGCAGGCTGAGCCTATGGTTCATTCTTCTTCCTGATGGGAAAATAGAGTGACCTGTGCCTGTCCCAACACCTAGAGCTAGTCTCTCATTGGTTCCCCCTCTTCCCGTTCATCCTCAGGACAAATTGCGACCTGTACGAAACAGGAGGTCAACGGTGCTGATTCTCCAGGTAGGGAGATTGTTAGTGAAGCGGCTGGAATGGCGAACCCGAGCACAAGGAGAGGAGAAATGAGGTGCGTTTTAGAAACCTTTCCCGATCACACGGTGTACCATCTTCTGGGTTTCCCAGGCATGTTTTCGATGTAGGAAGATGCCCTTGAACCTGGAGATCTGGGACCCATGGCATGGGTACCATGCAGTATTACTTTAAAGGGTCTGCGTTTGCTCACCCAACCTCACCAATCCTCTCAGCCCCAAGAGTGTCCAGCCTTATGTCTCATCCAGCTGTGGGTCTAGATATGGTCAATCCAGGTTGCATCAGAGCCCCTGAACGGATTTTGTAAGAATTTCTCTCTCTTTCACTGTCTTTGTTTTATGGGGTTTTTTTTTTTAAGTAGTCTATGTTTATAATGGGGTTTAGCTACTTTTCCCTGCTGTGTTTATGCCGCTTTACACCCTCTTGATTCACTTCCAGAGAGATATCAATACATAGGTTTTAATTCTCTTCTTAGTCAGATATATTCTTGGGCGGTGAATAGGGGGTGTTGAGTCCAGTTCACTGAGCAGGGAGTAGGTGTTGTCTATTACATATTTGGCTTGTGGAACGGTATCTGAGCTAATTTCAAACCCTTGTTTTATGCATCGCCCCACCTCAGCTTTCCCGTTAAGCAGCCATAGTGTGTTTTCTAAATGTGTGACTCTGTTCTGTTTTGGAATTCAGTTCAGGTGTAGCGATTTTGACATTCCCTCTACAAGTGATAACTTAGGATAAGTTTCCTTTTCTGTGTGACTTACTTCACTTAGAGTCATTGTCCCTAAATCCACTCATCATGCTGCTACTAGCCTTATGACACTGATTTATGGCTGAGTGATATTCCATTGTGCATAAGTACCACAACTTCTTTATCCATTTTTCTCTTTCCTGGGATATTTAAGGTGTACCGAAGTGGAGGTTCTTGGAAACAGAGCAGCCCTAAACTTTGGGGTGCCTGTGTCTTGTTGATTTTTAGGTTTCCCGATTTCTACGCCCATGAGTGGAAGTGCCCTATGCTCTCTAAGCTGTGTTTATTACATGTTTCAGGACGCAGCGTACACTTCTCCAGAGTGGCTGTTGGCAATTTCCATCCCGCCCATCAGCGTAGCAAGGCTCCCATGTCTCCATGGCCTGTCCTGCATTTCCGGTTTTTACACTTTTTTCAGAATGGCCCTTTTGACCGCTGGCAAGCCAGACTTCTTTGTAGCGCCGATTTGCCTTTCCGGCTTGCTTGGTTGGCCAAAAAGGGCGTATGCGTTTTTTCCTGAATATATTCAGGAAAAAACGCATACGCCCTTTTTGGCCAAGGGCATCATTGTCAACGCTTTGCCGCTTTTCATGTGCTTTCAAGGCGAGTCGAATCTACCTCCTGAAATCGGTTTCCTGCAATTCTGCCTTGCTTTCAAATCCTCTTCGTTGCCTTCCCTCAATATATTTGTGGACGAGAGTTATCATTTATAACTCTGCAGGTTTGTGAATTGCAGTGCCCCTGAGCTCCATTTGTCAACTCGCTTTTTTGGGAGCTGGCCGCAAAAGTGCAGGATTGCTTCAGGCCCTATTCTGGTTCCGGGGGGCAGGCTGAGCCTGTGGTTCATTCTTCTTCCTGATGGGAAAATAGAGTGACCTGTGCCTGTCCCAACACCTAGAGCTAGTCTCTCATTGGTTCCCCCTCTTCCCGTTCATCCTCAGGACAAATTGCGACCTGTACGAAACAGGAGGTCAACGGTGCTGATTCTCCACGTAGGGAGATTGTTAGTGAAGCGGCTGGAATGGCGAACCCGAGCACAAGGAGAGGAGAAATGAGGTGCGTTTTAGAAACCTTTCCCGATCACACGATGTAGCATCTTCTGGGTTTCCCAGGCATGTTTTCGATGTAGGAAGATGCCCTTGAACCTGGAGATTTGGGACCCATGGCATGGGTACCACGCAGTATTACTTTAAAGGGTCTGCGTTTGCTCACCCAACCTCACCAATCCTCTCAGCCCCAAGAGTGTCCAGCCTTATGTCTAATCCAGCTGTGGGTCTAGATATGGTCAATCCAGGTTGCATCAGAGCCCCTGAACGGATTTTGTAAGAATTTCTCTCTCTTTCACTGTCTTTGTTTTATGGGGTTTTGTTTTTTAAGTAGTCAATTTTTATAAGGGGGTTTAGCCTCTTTTCCTTGCTGTGTTTATGCCGCTTTACACCCTCTTGATTCACTTCCAGAGAGATATCAATACATAGGTTTTAAGACTCTTCCTAGTCAGATATATTCTTGGGTGGTGAATAGGGGGTGTTGAGTCCAGTTCACTGAGCAGGGAGTAGGTCTTGTCTGTTACATATTTGGCTTGTGGAATGGTATCTGAGCTAATTTCAAACCCTTGTTTTATGCATCGCCCCACCTCACCTTTCCCGTTAAGCAGCCATAGTGTGTTTTCTAAATGTGTGACTCTGTTCTGTTTTGGAATTCAGTTCAGGTGTAGCGATTTTGACATTCCCTCTCTAAGTGATATCTTAGGATAAGTGTCCTTTTTTGTGTGACTTACTTCACTTAGAGTCATCGTCCCTAAATCCACTCATCATGCTGCTACTAGCCTTATGACACTGATTTCATGGCTGAGTGATATTCCATTGTGCATAAGTACCACAACTTCTTTATCCATTTTTCTCTTTCCTGGGATATTTAAGGTGTACCGAAGTGGAGGTTCTTGGAAACAGAGCAGCCCTAAACTTTGGGGTGCCTGTGTCTTGTTGATTTTTAGGTTTCCCGATTTCTACGCCCATGAGTGGAACTGCCCTATGTTCTCTAAGCTGTGTTTATTACATGTTTCAGGACGCAGCGTACACTTCTCCAGAGTGGCTGTTGGCAATTTCCACCCCGCCCATCAGCGTAGCAAGGCTCCCATGTCTCCATGGGCTGTCCTGCATTTCCGGTTTTTACACTTTTTTCAGCATGGCCCTTTTGACCTCTGGCAAGCGAGACTTCTTTGTAGCGCCGATTTGCCTTTCCTGCTTGCTTGGTTGGCCAAAAAGGGCGTATGCGTTTTTTCCTGAATATATTCAGGAAAAAACGCATACGCCCTTTTTGGCCAAGGGCATCATTGTCAAAGCTTTGCCGCTTTTCATGTGCTTTCAAGGCGAGTCGAATCTACCTCCTGAAACCGGTTTCCTGCAATTCTGCCTTACTTTCAAATCCTCTTCGTTGCCTTCCCTCAATATATTTGTGGACAAGAGTTATCATTTACAACTCTGCAGGTTTGTGAATTGCAGTGCCCCTGAGCTCCATTTGTCAACTCGCTTTTTTGGGAGCTGGCCGCAAAAGCGCAGGATTGCTTCAGGCCCTGTTCTGGTTCCGGGGTCCAGGCTGAGCCTGTGGTTCATTCTTCTTCCTGATGGGAAAATAGAGTGACCTGTGCCTGTCCCAACACCTAGAGCTAGTCTCTCATTGGTTCCCCCTCTTCCCGTTCATCCTGAGGACAAATTGCAACCTGTACGAAACAGGAGGTCAACGGTGCTGATTCTCCACGTAGGGAGATTGTTAGTGAAGCGGCTGGAATGGCGAACCCGAGCACAAGGAGAGGAGAAATGAGGTGCGTTTTAGAAACCTTTCCCGATCACACGGTGTACCATCTTCTGGGTTTCCCAGGCATGTTTTCGATGTAGGAAGATGCCCTTGAACCTGGAGATCTGGGACCCATGGCATGGGTACCATGCAGTATTACTTTAAAGGGTCTGCGTTTGCTCACCCAACCTCACCAATCCTCTCAGCCCCAAGAGTGTCCAGCCTTATGTCTCATCCAGCTGTGGGTCTAGATATGGTCAATCCAGGTTGCATCAGAGCCCCTGAACGGATTTTGTAAGAATTTCTCTCTCTTTCACTGTCTTTGTTTTATGGGGTTTTTTTTTTTAAGTAGTCTATTTTTATAATGGGTTTAGCTGCTTTTCCCTGCTGTGTTTATGCCGCTTTACACCCTCTTGATTCACTTCCAGAGAGATATCAATACATAGGTTTTAAGACTCTTCCTAGTCAGATATATTCTTGGGCGGTGAATAGGGGGTGTTGAGTCCAGTTCACTGAGCAGGGAGTAGGTGTTGTCTATTACATATTTGGCTTGTGGAACGGTATCTGAGCTAATTTCAAACCCTTGTTTTATGCATCGCCCCACCTCACCTTTCCCGTTAAGCAGCCATAGTGTGTTTTCTAAATGTGTGACTCTGTTCTGTTTTGGAATTCAGTTCAGGTGTAGCGATTTTGACATTCCCTCTACAAGTGATAACTTAGGATAAGTTTCCTTTTCTGTGTGACTTACTTCACTTAGAGTCATTGTCCCTAAATCCACTCATCATGCTGCTACTAGCCTTATGACACTGATTTCATGGCTGAGTGATATTCCATTGTGCATAAGTACCACAACTTCTTTATCCATTTTTCTCTTTCCTGGGATATTTAAGGTGTACCGAAGTGGAGGTTCTTGGAAACAGAGCAGCCCTAAACTTTGGGGTGCCTGTGTCTTGTTGATTTTTAGGTTTCCCGATTTCTACGCCCATGAGTGGAAGTGCCCTATGCTCTCTAAGCTGTGTTTATTCCATGTTTCAGGACGCAGCGTACACTTCTCCAGAGTGGCTGTTGGCAATTTCCATCCCGCCCATCAGCGTAGCAAGGCTCCCATGTCTCCATGGCCTGTCCTGCATTTCCGGTTTTTACACTTTTTTCAGCATGGCCCTTTTGACCTCTGGCAAGCCAGACTTCTTTGTAGCGCCGATTTGCCTTTCCGGCTTGCTTGGTTGGCCAAAAAGGGCGTATGCGTTTTTTCCTGAATATATTCAGGAAAAAACGCATACGCCCTTTTTGGCCAAGGGCATCATTGTCAACGCTTTGCCGCTTTTCATGTGCTTTCAAGGCGAGTCGAATCTACCTCCTGAAACCGGTTTCCTGCAATTCTGCCTTGCTTTCAAATCCTCTTCGTTGCCTTCCCTCAATATATTTGTGGACGAGAGTTATCATTTACAACTCTGCAGGTTTGTGAATTGCAGTGCCCCTGAGCTCCATTTGTCAACTCGCTTTTTTGGGAGCTGGCCGCAAAAGCGCAGGATTGCTTCAGGCCCTATTCTGGTTCCGGGGGGCAGGCTGAGCCTGTGGTTCATTCTTCTTCCTGATGGGAAAATAGAGTGACCTGTGCCTGTCCCAACACCTAGAGCTAGTCTCTCATTGGTTCCCCCTCTTCCCGTTCATCCTCGGGACAAATTGCGACCTGTACGAAACAGGAGGTCAACGGTGCTGATTCTCCACGTAGGGAGATTGTTAGTGAAGCGGCTGGAATGGCGAACCCGAGCACAAGGAGAGGAGAAATGAGGTGCGTTTTAGAAACCTTTCCCGATCACACGGTGTACCATCTTCTGGGTTTCCCAGGCATGTTTTCGATGTAGGAAGATGCCCTTGAACCTGGAGATTTGGGACCCTTGGCATGGGTACCACGCAGTATTACTTTAAAGGGTCTGCGTTTGCTCACCCAACCTCACCAATCCTCTCAGCCCCAAGAGTGTCCAGCCTTATGTCTAATCCAGCTGTGGGTCTAGATATGGTCAATCCAGGTTGCATCAGAGCCCCTGAACGGATTTTGTAAGAATTTCTCTCTCTTTCACTGTCTTTGTTTTATGGGGTTTTGTTTTTTAAGTAGTCAATTTTTATAAGGGGGTTTAGCCTCTTTTCCTTGCTGTGCTTATGCCGCTTTACACCCTCTTGATTCACTTCCAGAGAGATATCAATACATAGGTTTTAAGACTCTTCCTAGTCAGATATATTCTTGGGTGGTGAATAGGGGGTGTTGAGTCCAGTTCACTGAGCAGGGAGTAGGTCTTGTCTGTTACATATTTGGCTTGTGGAACGGTATCTGAGCTAATTTCAAACCCTTGTTTTATGCATCGCCCCACCTCACCTTTCCCGTTAAGCAGCCATAGTGTGTTTTCTAAATGTGTGACTCTGTTCTGTTTTGGAATTCAGTTCAGGTGTAGCGATTTTGACATTCCCTCTCTAAGTGATATCTTAGGATAAGTGTCCTTTTTTGTGTGACTTACTTCACTTAGAGTCATCGTCCCTAAATCCACTCATCATGCTGCTACTAGCCTTATGACACTGATTTCATGGCTGAGTGATATTCCATTGTGCATAAGTACCACAACTTCTTTATCCATTTTTCTCTTTCCTGGGATATTTAAGGTGTACCGAAGTGGAGGTTCTTGGAAACAGAGCAGCCCTAAACTTTGGGGTGCCTGTGTCTTGTTGATTTTTAGGTTTCCCGATTTCTACGCCCATGAGTGGAACTGCCCTATGTTCTCTAAGCTGTGTTTATTACATGTTTCAGGACGCAGCGTACACTTCTCCAGAGTGGCTGTTGGCAATTTCCATCCCGCCCATCAGCGTAGCAAGGCTCCCATGTCTCCATGGGCTGTCCTGCATTTCCGGTTTTTACACTTTTTTCAGCATGGCCCTTTTGACCTCTGGCAAGCGAGACTTCTTTGTAGCGCCGATTTGCCTTTCCTGCTTGCTTGGTTGGCCAAAAAGGGCGTATGCGTTTTTTCCTGAATATATTCAGGAAAAACGCATACGCCCTTTTTGGCCAAGTACATCATTGTCAAAGCTTTGCCGCTTTTCATGTGCTTTCAAGGCGAGTCGAATCTACCTACTGAAACCGGTTTCCTGCAATTCTGCCTTGCTTTCAAATCCTCTTCGTTGCCTTCCCTCAATATATTTGTGGACAAGAGTTATCATTTACAACTCTGCAGGTTTGTGAATTGCAGTGCCCCTGAGCTCCATTTGTCAACTCGCTTTTTTGGGAGCTGGCCGCAAAAGCGCAGGATTGCTTCAGGCCCTGTTCTGGTTCCGGGGTCCAGGCTGAGCCTGTGGTTCATTCTTCTTCCTGATGGGAAAATAGAGTGACCTGTGCCTGTCCCAACACCTAGAGCTAGTCTCTCATTGGTTCCCCCTCTTCCCGTTCATCCTGAGGACAAATTGCAACCTGTACGAAACAGGAGGTCAACGGTGCTGATTCTCCACGTAGGGAGATTGTTAGTGAAGCGGCTGGAATGGCGAACCCGAGCACAAGGAGAGGAGAAATGAGGTGCGTTTTAGAAACCTTTCCCGATCACACGGTGTACCATCTTCTGGGTTTCCCAGGCATGTTTTTGATGTAGGAAGATGCCCTCGAACCTGGAGATTTGGGACCCATGGCATGGGTACCATGCAGTATTACTTTAAAGGGTCTGCGTTTGCTCACCCAACCTCACCAATCCTCTCAGCCCCAAGAGTGTACAGCCTTATGTCTCATCCAGCTGTGGGTCTAGATATGGTCAATCCAGGTTGCATCAGAGCCCCTGAACGGATTTTGTAAGAATTTCTCTCTCTTTCACTGTCTTTGTTTTATGGGGTTTTTTTTTTAAGTAGTCTATTTTTATAATGGGGTTTAGCTGCTTTTCCTTGCTGTGTTTATGCCGCTTTACACCCTCTTGATTCACTTCCAGAGAGATATCAATACATAGGTTTTAAGACTCTTCCTAGTCAGATATATTCTTGGGTGGTGAATAGGGGGTGTTGAGTCCAGTTCACTGAGCAGGGAGTAGGTCTTGTCTATTACATATTTGGCTTGTGGAACGGTATCTGAGCTAATTTCAAACCCTTGTTTTATGCATCGCCCCACCTCACCTTTCCCGTTAAGCAGCCATAGTGTGTTTTCTAAATGTGTGACTCTGTTGTGTTTTGGAATTCAGTTCAGGTGTAGCGGTTTTGACATTCCCTCTATAAGTGATATCTTAGGATAAGTGTCCTTTTCTGTGTGACTTACTTCACTTAGAGTCATCATCCCTAAATCCACTCATCATGCTGCTACTAGCCTATGACACTGATTTATGGCTGAGTGATATTCCATTGTGCATAAGTACCACAACTTCTTTATCCATTTTTCTCTTTCCTGGGATATTTAAGGTGTACCGAAGTGGAGGTTCTTGGAAACAGAGCAGCCCTAAACTTTGGGGTGCCTGTGTCTTGTTGATTTTTAGGTTTCCCGATTTCTACGCCCATGAGTGGAAGTGCCCTATGCTCTCTAAGCTGTGTTTATTACATGTTTCAGGACGCAGCGTACACTTCTCCAGAGTGGCTGTTGGCAATTTCCATCCCGCCCATCAGCGTAGCAAGGCTCCCATGTCTCCATGGCCTGTCCTGCATTTCCGGTTTTTACACTTTTTTCAGCATGGCCCTTTTGACCTCTGGCAAGCCAGACTTTTTTGTAGCGCCGATTTGCCTTTCCGGCTTGCTTGGTTGGCCAAAAAGGGCGTATGCGTTTTTTCCTGAATATATTCAGGAAAAAACGCATACGCCCTTTTTGGCCAAGGGCATCATTGTCAACGCTTTGCCGCTTATCATGTGCTTTCAAGGCGAGTCGAATCTACCTCCTGAAACCGGTTTCCTGCAATTCTGCCTTGCTTTCAAATCCTCTTCGTTGCCTTCCCTCAATATATTTGTGGACGAGAGTTATCATTTACAACTCTGCAGGTTTGTGAATTGCAGTGCCCCTGAGCTCCATTTGTCAACTCGCTTTTTTGGGAGCTGGCCGCAAAAGCGCAGGATTGCTTCAGGCCCTATTCTGGTTCCGGGGGGCAGGCTGAGCCTGTGGTTCATTCTTCTTCCTGATGGGAAAATAGAGTGACCTGTGCCTGTCCCAACACCTAGAGCTAGTCTCTCATTGGTTCCCCCTCTTCCCGTTTATCCTCGGGACAAATTGCGACCTGTACGAAACAGGAGGTCAACGGTGCTGATTCTCCACGTAGGGAGATTGTTAGTGAAGCGGCTGGAATGGCGAACCCGAGCACAAGGAGAGGAGAAATGAGGTGCGTTTTAGAAACCTTTCCCGATCACACGGTGTACCATCTTCTGGGTTTCCCAGGCATGTTTTCGATGTAGGAAGATGCCCTTGAACCTGGAGATTTGGGACCCATGGCATGGGTACCACGCAGTATTACTTTAAAGGATCTGCGTTTGCTCACCCAACCTCACCAATCCTCTCAGCCCCAAGAGTGTCCAGCCTTATGTCTAATCCAGCTGTGGGTCTAGATATGGTCAATCCAGGTTGCATCAGAGCCCCTGAACGGATTTTGTAAGAATTTCTCTCTCTTTCACTGTCTTTGTTTTATGGGGTTTTGTTTTTTAAGTAGTCAATTTTTATAAGGGGTTTAGCCTCTTTTCCTTGCTGTGTTTATGCCGCTTTACACCCTCTTGATTCACTTCCAGAGAGATATCAATACATAGGTTTGAAGACTCTTCCTAGTCAGATATATTCTTGGGTGGTGAATAGGGGGTGTTGAGTCCAGTTCACTGAGCAGGGAGTAGGTCTTGTCTGTTACATATTTGGCTTGTGGAACGGTATCTGAGCTAATTTCAAACCCTTGTTTTATGCATCGCCCCACCTCACCTTTCCCGTTAAGCAGCCATAGTGTGTTTTCTAAATGTGTGACTCTGTTCTGTTTTGGAATTCAGTTCAGGTGTAGCGATTTTGACATTCCCTCTCTAAGTGATATCTTAGGATAAGTGTCCTTTTTTGTGTGACTTACTTCACTTAGAGTCATCGTCCCTAAATCCACTCATCATGCTGCTACTAGCCTTATGACACTGATTTCATGGCTGAGTGATATTCCATTGTGCATAAGTACCACAACTTCTTTATCCATTTTTCTCTTTCCTGGGATATTTAAGGTGTACCGAAGTGGAGGTTCTTGGAAACAGAGCAGCCCTAAACTTTGGGGTGCCTGTGTCTTGTTGATTTTTAGGTTTCCCGATTTCTACGCCCATGAGTGGAACTGCCCTATGTTCTCTAAGCTGTGTTTATTACATGTTTCAGGACGCAGCGTACACTTCTCCAGAGTGGCTGTTGGCAATTTCCATCCCGCCCATCAGCGTAGCAAGGCTCCCATGTCTCCATGGGCTGTCCTGCATTTCCGGTTTTTACACTTTTTTCAGCATGGCCCTTTTGACCTCTGGCAAGCGAGACTTCTTTGTAGCGCCGATTTGCCTTTCCTGCTTGCTTGGTTGGCCAAAAAGGGCGTATGCGTTTTTTCCTGAATATATTCAGGAAAAAACGCATACGCCCTTTTTGGCCAAGTACATCATTGTCAAAGCTTTGCCGCTTTTCATGTGCTTTCAAGGCGAGTCGAATCTACCTCCTGAAACCGGTTTCCTGCAATTCTGCCTTGCTTTCAAATCCTCTTCGTTGCCTTCCCTCAATATATTTGTGGACAAGAGTTATCATTTACAACTCTGCAGGTTTGTGAATTGCAGTGCCCCTGAGCTCCATTTGTCAACTCGCTTTTTTGGGAGCTGGCCGCAAAAGCGCAGGATTGCTTCAGGCCCTATTCTGGTTCCGGGGGGCAGGCTGAGCCTGTGGTTCATTCTTCTTCCTGATGGGAAAATAGAGTGACCTGTGCCTGTCCCAACACCTAGAGCTAGTCTCTCATTGGTTCCCCCTCTTCGCGTTCATCCTGAGGACAAATTGCAACCTGTACGAAACAGGAGGTCAACGGTGCTGATTCTCCACGTAGGGAGATTGTTAGTGAAGCGGCTGGAATGGCGAACCCGAGCACAAGGAGAGGAGAAATGAGGTGCGTTTTAGAAACCTTTCCCGATCACACGGTGTACCATCTTCTGGGTTTCCCAGGCATGTTTTCGATGTAGGAAGATGCCCTTGAACCTGGAGATCTGGGACCCATGGCATGGGTACCATGCAGTATTACTTTAAAGGGTCTGCGTTTGCTCACCCAACCTCACTAATCCTCTCAGCCCCAAGAGTGTCCAGCCTTATGTCTCATCCAGCTGTGGGTCTAGATATGGTCAATCCAGGTTGCATCAGAGCCCCTGAACGGATTTTGTAAGAATTTCTCTCTCTTTCACTGTCTTTGTTTTATGGGGTTTTTTTTTTAAGTAGTCAATTTTTATAAGGGGGTTTAGCTTCTTTTCCTTGCTGTGTTTATGCCGCTTTACACCCTCTTGATTCACTTCCAGAGAGATATCAATACATAGGTTTGAAGACTCTTCCTAGTCAGATATATTCTTGGGTGGTGAATAGGGGGTGTTGAGTCCAGTTCACTGAGCAGGGAGTAGGTCTTGTCTATTACATATTTGGCTTGTGGAACGGTATCTGAGCTAATTTCAAACCCTTGTTTTATGCATCGCCCCACCTCACCTTTCCCATTAAGCAGCCATAGTGTGTTTTCTAAATGTGTGACTCTGTTGTGTTTTGGAATTCAGTTCAGGTGTAGCGGTTTTGACATTCCCTCTATAAGTGATATCTTAGGATAAGTGTCCTTTTCTGTGTGACTTACTTCACTTAGAGTCATCGTCCCTAAATCCACTCATCATGCTGCTACTAGCCTTATGACACTGATTTATGGCTGAGTGATATTCCATTGTGCATAAGTACCACAACTTCTTTATCCATTTTTCTCTTTCCTGGGATATTTAAGGTGTACCGAAGTGGAGGTTCTTGGAAACAGAGCAGCCCTAAACTTTGGGGTGCCTGTGTCTTGTTGATTTTTAGGTTTCCCGATTTCTTCGCCCATGAGTGGAAGTGCCCTATGCTCTCTAAGCTGTGTTTATTACATGTTTCAGGACGCAGCGTACACTTCTCCAGAGTGGCTGTTGGCAATTTCCATCCCGCCCATCAGCGTAGCAAGGCTCCCATGTCTCCATGGCCTGTCCTGCATTTCCGGTTTTTACACTTTTTTCAGCATGGCCCTTTTGACCTCTGGCAAGCGAGACTTCTTTGTAGCGCCGATTTGCCTTTCCGGCTTGCTTGGTTGGCCAAAAAGGGCGTATGCGTTTTTTCCTGAATATATTCAGGAAAAAACGCATACGCCCTTTTTGGCCAAGGGCATCATTGTCAACGCTTTGCCGCTTTTCATGTGCTTTCAAGGCGAGTCGAATCTACCTCCTGAAACCGGTTTCCTGCAATTCTGCCTTGCTTTCAAATCCTCTTCGTTGCCTTCCCTCAATATATTTGTGGACAAGTGTTATCATTTACAACTCTGCAGGTTTGTGAATTGCAGTGCCCCTGAGCTCCATTTGTCAACTCGCTTTTTTGGGAGCTGGCCGCAAAAGCGCAGGATTGCTTCAGGCCCTATTCTGGTTCCGGGGTCCAGGCTGAGCCTGTGGTTCATTCTTCTTCCTGATGGGAAAATAGAGTGACCTGTGCCTGTCCCAACACCTAGAGCTAGTCTCTCATTGGTTCCCCCTCTTCCCGTTCATCCTGAGGACAAATTGCAACCTGTACGAAACAGGAGGTCAACGGTGCTGATTCTCCACGTAGGGAGATTGTTAGTGAAGCGGCTGGAATGGCGAACCCGAGCACAAGGAGAGGAGAAATGAGGTGCGTTTTAGAAACCTTTCCCGATCACACGGTGTACCATCTTCTGGGTTTCCCAGGCATGTTTTCGATGTAGGAAGATGCCCTTGAACCTGGAGATTTGGGACCCATGGCATGGGTACCACGCAGTATTACTTTAAAGGGTCTGCGTTTGCTCACCCAACCTCACCAATCCTCTCAGCCCCAAGAGTGTCCAGCCTTATGTCTCATCCAGCTGTGGGTCTAGATATGGTGAATCCAGGTTGCATCAGAGCCCCTGAACGGATTTTGTAAGAATTTCTCTCTCTTTCACTGTCTTTGTTTTATGGGGTTTTGTTTTTTAAGTAGTCAATTTTTATAAGGGGGTTTAGCTGCTTTTCCCTGCTGTGTTTATGCCGCTTTACACCCTCTTGATTCACTTCCAGAGAGATATCAATACATAGATTTTAATTCTCTTCCTAGTCAGATATATTCTTGGGTGGTGAATAGGGGGTGTTGAGTCCACTTCACTGAGCAGGGAGTAGGTCTTGTCTATTACATATTTGGCTTGTGGAACGGTATCTGAGCTAATTTCAAACCCTTGTTTTATTCATCGCCCCACCTCAGCTTTCCCGTTAAGCAGCCATAGTGTGTTTTCTAAATGTGTGACTCTGTTCTGTTTTGGAATTCAGTTCATGTGTAGCGATTTTGACATTCCCTCTACAAGTGAGAACTTAGGATAAGTTTCCTTTTCTGTGTGACTTACTTCACTTAGAGTCATTGTCCCTAAATGCACTCATCATGCTGCTACTAGCCTTATGACACTGATTTCATGGCTGAGTGATATTCCATTGTGCATAAGTACCACAACTTCTTTATCCATTTTTCTCTTTCCTGGGATATTTAAGGTGTACCGAAGTGGAGGTTCTTGGAAACAGAGCAGCCCTAAACTTTGGGGTGCCTGTGTCTTGTTGATTTTTAGGTTTCCCGATTTCTACGCCCATGAGTGGAAGTGCCCTATGCTCTCTAAGCTGTGTTTATTCCATGTTTCAGAACGCAGCGTACACTTCTCCAGAGTGGCTGTTGGAAATTTCCACCCCGCCCATCAGCGTATCAAGGCTCCCATGTCTCCATGGCCTGTCCTGCATTTCTGGTTTTTACACTTTTTTCAGCATGGCCCTTTTGACCGCTGGCAAGCGAGACTTCTTTGTAGCGCCGATTTGCCTTTCCGGCTTGCTTGGTTGGCCAAAAAGGGCGTATGCGTTTTTTCCTGAATATATTCAATAAAAAATGCATACGCCCTTTTTGGCCAAGGGCATCATTGTCAACGCTTTGCCGCTTTTCATGTGCTTTCAAGGCGAGTCGAATCTACATCCTGAAACCGGTTTCCTGCAATTCTGCCTTGCTTTCAAATCCTCTTCGTTGCCTTCCCTCAATATATTTGTGGACGAGAGTTATCATTTACAACTCTGCAGGTTTGTGAATTGCAGTGCCCCTGAGCTCCATTTGTCAACTCGCTTTTTTGGGAGCTGGCCGCAAAAGCGCAGGATTGCTTCAGGCCCTATTCTGGTTCCGGGGGGCAGGCTGAGCCTGTGGTTCATTCTTCTTCCTGATGGGAAAATAGGGTGACCTGTGCCTGTCCCAACACCTAGAGCTAGTCTCTCATTGGTTCCCCCTCTTCCCGTTCATCCTTGGGACAAATTGCGACCTGTACGAAACAGGAGGTCAACGGTGCTGATTCTCCACGTAGGGAGATTTTTAGTGAAGCGGCTGGAATGGCGAACCCGTGCACAAGGAGAGGAGAAATGAGGTGCGTTTTAGAAACCTTTCCCGATCACACGGTGTAGCATCTTCTGGGTTTCCCAGGCATGTGTTCGATGTAGGAAGATGCCCTTGATCCTGGAGATTTGGGACCCATGGCATGGGTACCACGCAGTATTACTTTAAAGGGTCTGCGTTTGCTCACCCAACCTCACCAATCCTCTCAGCCCCAAGAGTGTCCAGCCTTATGTCTCATCCAGCTGTGGGTCTAGATATGGCCAATGCAGGTTGCATCAGAGCCCCTGATCGGATTTTGTAAGAATTTCTCTCTCTTTCACTGTCTTTGTTTTATGGGTTTTTTTTTTAAGTAATCTATTTTTATAATGGGGTTTAGCTGCCTTTCCCTGCTGTGTTTATGCCGCTTTACACCCTCTTGATTCACTTCCAGAGAGATATCAATACATAGGTTTTAAGACTCTTCCTAGTCAGATATATTCTTGCGCGGTGAATAGGGGGTGTTGAGTCCAGTTCACTGAGCAGGGATTAGGACTTGTCTGTTACATATTTGGCTTGTGGAACGGTATCTGAGCTAATTTCAAACCCTTGTTGTATGCATCGCCCCACCTCACCTTTCCCGTTAAGCAGCCATAGTGTGTTTTCTAAATGTGTGACTCTGTTCTGTTTTGGAATTCAGTTCAGGTGTAGCGATTTTGACATTCCCTCTACAAGTGATAACTTAGGATAAGTGTCCTTTTCTGTGTGACTTACTTCACTTAGAGTCATCGTCCCTAAATCCACTCATCATGCTGCTACTAGCCTTATGACACTGATTTCATGGCTGAGTGATATTCCATTGTGCATAAGTACCACAACTTCTTTATCCATTTTTCTCTTTCCTGGGATATTTAAGGTGTACCGAAGTGGAGGTTCTTGGAAACAGAGCAGCCCTAAACTTTGGGGTGCCTGTGTCTTGTTGATTTTTAGGTTTCCCGATTTCTACGCCCATTAGTGGAAGTGCCCTATGCTCTCTAAGCTTTGTTTATTCCATGTTTCAGAACGCAGCGTACACTTCTCCAGAGTGGCTGTTGGCAATTCCCACCCCGCCCATCAGCGTAGCAAGGCTCCCATGTCTCCATGGCCTGTCCTGCATTTCCGGTTTTTACACTTTTTTCAGCATGGCCCTTTTGACCTCTGGCAAGCCAGACTTCTTTGTAGCGCCGATTTGCCTTTCCGGCTTGCTTGGTTGGCCAAAAAGGGCGTATGCGTTTTTTCCTGAATATATTCAGGAAAAAACGCATACGCCCTTTTTGGCCAAGGGCATCATTGTCAACGCTTTGCCGCTTTTCATGTGCTTTCAAGGCGAGTCGAATCTACCTCCTGAAACCGGTTTCCTGCAATTCTGCCTTGCTTTCAAATCCTCTTCGTTGCCTTCCCTCAATATATTTGTGGACGAGAGTTATCATTTACAACTCTGCAGGTTTGTGAATTGCAGTGCCCCTGAGCTCCATTTGTCAACTCGCTTTTTTGGGAGCTGGCCGCAAAAGCGCAGGATTGCTTCAGGCCCTATTCTGGTTCCGGGGTCCAGGCTGAGCCTGTGGTTCATTCTTCTTCCTGATGGGAAAATAGAGTGACCTGTGCCTGTCCCAACACCTAGAGCTAGTCTCTCATTGGTTCCCCCTCTTCCCGTTCATCCTGAGGACAAATTGCAACCTGTACGAAACAGGAGGTCAACGGTGCTGATTCTCCACGTAGGGAGATTGTTAGTGAAGCGGCTGGAATGGCGAACCCGAGCACAAGGAGAGGAGAAATGAGGTGCGTTTTAGAAACCTTTCCCGATCACACGGTGTACCATCTTCTGGGTTTCCCAGGCATGTTTTCGATGTAGGAAGATGCCCTTGAACCTGGAGATCTGGGACCCATGGCATGGGTACCATGCAGTATTACTTTAAAGGGTCTGCGTTTGCTCACCCAACCTCACCAATCCTCTCAGCCCCAAGAGTGTCCAGCCTTATGTCTCATCCAGCTGTGGGTCTAGATATGGTCAATCCAGGTTGCATCAGAGCCCCTGAACGGATTTTGTAAGAATTTCTCTCTCTTTCACTGTCTTTGTTTTATGGGGTTTTGTTTTTTAAGTAGTCAATTTTTATAAGGGGGTTTAGCCTCTTTTCCTTGCTGTGTTTATGCCGCTTTACACCCTCTTGATTCACTTCCAGAGAGATATCAATACATAGGTTTGAAGACTCTTCCTAGTCAGATATATTCTTGGGTGGTGAATAGGGGGTGTTGAGTCCAGTTCACTGAGCAGGGAGTAGGTCTTGTCTGTTACATATTTGGCTTGTGGAACGGTATCTGAGCTAATTTCAATCCCTTGTTTTATGCATCGCCCCACCTCACCTTTCCCGTTAAGCAGCCATAGTGTGTTTTCTAAATGTGTGACTCTGTTCTATTTTGGAATTCAGTTCAGGTGTAGCGATTTTGACATTCCCTCTATAAGTGATATCTTAGGATAAGTGTCCTTTTTTGTGTGACTTACTTCACTTAGAGTCATCGTCCCTAAATCCACTCATCATGCTGCTACTAGCCTTATGACACTGATTTCATGGCTGAGTGATATTCCATTGTGCATAAGTACCACAACTTCTTTATCCATTTTTCTCTTTCCTGGGATATTTAAGGTGTACCGAAGTGGAGGTTCTTGGAAACAGAGCAGCCCTAAACTTTGGGGTGCCTGTGTCTTGTTGATTTTTAGGTTTCCCGATTTCTACGCCCATGAGTGGAACTGCCCTATGTTCTCTAAGCTGTGTTTATTACATGTTTCAGGACGCAGCGTACACTTCTCCAGAGTGGCTGTTGGCAATTTCCATCCCGCCCATCAGCGTAGCAAGGCTCCCATGTCTCCATGGGCTGTCCTGCATTTCCGGTTTTTACACTTTTTTCAGCATGGCCCTTTTGACCTCTGGCAAGCGAGACTTCTTTGTAGCGCCGATTTGCCTTTCCGGCTTGCTTGGTTGGCCAAAAAGGGCGTATGCGTTTTTTCCTGAATATATTCAGGAAAAAACGCATACGCCCTTTTTGGCCAAGTACATCATTGTCAACGCTTTGCCGCTTTTCATGTGCTTTCAAGGCGAGTCGAATCTACCTCCTGAAACCGGTTTCCTGCAGTTCTGCCTTGCTTTCAAATCCTCTTCGTTGCCTTCCCTCAATATATTTGTGGACGAGAGTTATCATTTACAACTCTGCAGGTTTGTGAATTGCAGTGCCCCTGAGCTCCATTTGTCAACTCGCTTTTTTGGGAGCTGGCCGCAAAAGCGCAGGATTGCTTCAGGCCCTATTCTGGTTCCGGGGGGCAGGCTGAGCCTGTGGTTCATTCTTCTTCCTGATGGGAAAATAGAGTGACCTGTGCCTGTCCCAACACCTAGAGCTACTCTCTCATTGGTTCCCCCTCTTCCCGTTCATCCTGAGGACAAATTGCAACCTGTACGAAACAGGAGGTCAACGGTGCTGATTCTCCACGTAGGGAGATTGTTAGTGAAGCGGCTGGAATGGCGAACCCGAGCACAAGGAGAGGAGAAATGAGGTGCGTTTTAGAAACCTTTCCCGATCACACGGTGTAGCATCTTCTGGGTTTCCCAGGCATGTGTTCGATGTAGGAAGATGCCCTTGAACCTGGAGATTTGGGACCCATGGCATGGGTACCATGCAGTATTACTTTAAAGGGTCTGCGTTTGCTCACCCAACCTCACCAATCCTCTCAGCCCCAAGAGTGTCCAGCCTTATGTCTCATCCAGCTGTGGGTCTAGATATGGTCAATCCAGGTTGCATCAGAGCCCCTGAACGGATTTTGTAAGAATTTCTCTCTCTTTCACTGTCTTTGTTTTATGGGTTTTTTTTTTTTAAGTAGTCTATTTTTATAATGGGGTTTAGCTGCTTTTCCCTGCTGTGTTTATGCCGCTTTACACCCTCTTGATTCACTTCCAGAGAGATATCAATACATAGGTTTTAATTCTCTTCCTAGTCAGATATATTCTTGGGCGGTGAATAGGGGGTGTTGAGTCCAGTTCACTGAGCAGGGAGTAGGTGTTGTCTATTACATATTTGGCTTGTGGAACGGTATCTGAGCTAATTTCAAACCCTTGTTTTATGCATCGCCCCACCTCAGCTTTCCCGTTAAGCAGCCATAGTGTGTTTTCTAAATGTGTGACTCTGTTCTGTTTTGGAATTCAGTTCAGGTGTAGCGATTTTGACATTCCCTCTACAAGTGATAACTTAGGATAAGTTTCCTTTTCTGTGTGACTTACTTCACTTAGAGTCATCGTCCCTAAATCCACTCATCATGCTGCTACTAGCCTTATGACACTGATTTCATGGCTGAGTGATATTCCATTGTGCATAAGTACCACAACTTCTTTATCCATTTTTCTCTTTCCTGGGATATTTAAGGTGTACCGAAGTGGAGGTTCTTGGAAACAGAGCAGC
Organism: Eubalaena glacialis; assembly: GCF_028564815.1. Classification (NCBI taxonomy): domain Eukaryota; kingdom Metazoa; phylum Chordata; class Mammalia; order Artiodactyla; family Balaenidae; genus Eubalaena; species Eubalaena glacialis. The sequence goes on along the minus strand of NC_083727.1, from coordinate 78,031,746 downwards.
CCTAAACTTTGGGGTGCCTGTGTCTTGTTGATTTTTAGGTTTCCCGATTTCTACGCCCATGAGTGGAAGTGCCCTATGCTCTCTAAGCTGTGTTTATTACATGTTTCAGGACGCAGCGTACACTTCTCCAGAGTGGCTGTTGGCAATTTCCACCCCGCCCATCGGCGTAGCAAGGCTCCCATGTCTCCATGGCCTGTCCTGCATTTCCGGTTTTTATACTTTTTTCAGCATGGCCCTTTTGACCGCTGGCAAGCGAGACTTCTTTGTAGCGCCGATTTGCCTTTCCGGCTTGCTTGGTTGGCCAAAAAGGGCGTATGCGTTTTTTCCTGAATATATTCAGGAAAAAACGCATACGCCCTTTTTGGCCAAGGGCATCATTGTCAACGCTTTGCCGCTTTTCATGTGCTTTCAAGGCGAGTCGAATCTACCTCCTGAAATCGGTTTCCTGCAATTCTGCCTTGCTTTCAAATCCTCTTCGTTGCCTTCCCTCAATATATTTGTGGACGAGAGTTATCATTTATAACTCTGCAGGTTTGTGAATTGCAGTGCCCCTGAGCTCCATTTGTCAACTCGCTTTTATGGGAGCTGGCCGCAAAAGTGCAGGATTGCTTCAGGCCCTATTCTGGTTCCGGGGGGCAGGCTGAGCCTGTGGTTCATTCTTCTTCCTGATGGGAAAATAGAGTGACCTGTGCCTGTCCCAACACCTAGAGCTAGTCTCTCATTGGTTCCCCCTCTTCCCGTTCATCCTGAGGACAAATTGCAACCTGTACGAAACAGGAGGTCAACGGTGCTGATTCTCCACGTAGGGAGATTGTTAGTGAAGAGGCTGGAATGGCGAACCCGAGCACAAGGAGAGGAGAAATGAGGTGCGTTTTAGAAACCTTTCCCGATCACACGGTGTAGCATCTTCTGGGTTTCCCAGGCATGCTTTCGATGTAGGAAGATGCCCTTGAACCTGGAGATTTGGGACCCATGGCATGTGTACCACGCAGTATTACTTTAAAGGGTCTGCGTTTGCTCACCCAACCTCACCAATCCTCTCAGCCCCAAGCGTGTCCAGCCTTATGTCTCATCCAGCTGTGGGTCTAGATATGGTCAATCCAGGTTGCATCAGAGCCCCTGAACGGATTTTGTAAGAATTTCTCTCTCTTTCACTGTCTTTGTTTTATGGGTTTTTTTTTTTTAAGTAGTCAATTTTTATAAGGGGGTTTAGCTTCTTTTCCTTGCTGTGTTTATGCCGTTTTACACCCTCTTGATTCACTTCCAGAGAGATATCAATACATAGGTTTTAAGACTCTTCCTAGTCAGATATATTCTTGGGTGGTGAATAGGGGGTCTTTAGTCCACTTCACTGAGCAGGGAGTAGGTCTTTTCTATTACATATTTGGCTTGTGGAACGGTATCTGAGCTAATTTCAAACCCTTGTTTTATGCATCGCCCCACCTCAGCTTTCCCGTTAAGCAGCCATAATGTGTTTTCTAAATGTGTGACTCTGTTCTGTTTTGGAATTCAGTTCAGGTGTAGCGATTTTGACATTCCCTCTACAAGTGATAACTTAGGATAAGTTTCCTTTTCTGTGTGACTTACTTCACTTAGAGTCATTGTCCCTAAATGCACTCATCATGCTGCTACTAGCCTTATGACACTGATTTCATGGCTGAGTGATATTCCATTGTGCATAAGTACCACAACTTCTTTATCCATTTTTCTCTTTCCTGGGATATTTAAGGTGTACCGAAGTGGAGGTTCTTGGAAACAGAGCAGCCCTAAACTTTGGGGTGCCTGTGTCTTGTTGATTTTTAGGTTTCCCGATTTCTACGCCCATGAGTGGAAGTGCCCTATGCTCTCTAAGCTGTGTTTATTCCATGTTTCAGAACGCAGCGTACACTTCTCCAGAGTGGCTGTTGGCAATTTCCACCCCGCCCATCAGCGTAGCAAGGCTCCCATGTCTCCATGGCCTGTCCTGCATTTCCGGTTTTTACACTTTTTTCAGCATGGCCCTTTTGACCGCTGGCAAGCGAGACTTCTTTGTAGCGCCGATTTGCCTTTCCGGCTTGCTTGGTTGGCCAAAAAGGGCGTATGCGTTTTTTCCTGAATATATTCAGGAAAAAACGCATACGCCCTTTTTGGCCAAGGGCATCATTGTCAACGCTTTGCCGCTTATCATGTGCTTTCAAGGCGAGTCGAATCTACATCCTGAAACCGGTTTCCTGCAATTCTGCCTTGCTTTCAAATCCTCTTCGTTGCCTTCCCTCAATATATTTGTGGACGAGAGTTATCATTTACAACTCTGCAGGTTTGTGAATTGCAGTGCCCCTGAGCTCCATTTGTCAACTCGCTTTTTTGGGAGCTGGCCGCAAAAGCGCAGGATTGCTTCAGGCCCTATTCTGGTTCCGGGGGGCAGGCTGAGCCTGTGGTTCATTCTTCTTCCTGATGGGAAAATAGGGTGACCTGTGCCTGTCCCAACACCTAGAGCTAGTCTCTCATTGGTTCCCCCTCTTCCCGTTCATCCTCGGGACAAATTGCGACCTGTACGAAACAGGAGGTCAACGTTGCTGATTCTCCACGTAGGGAGATTTTTAGTGAAGCGGCTGGAATGGCGAACCCGTGCACAAGGAGAGGAGAAATGAGGTGCGTTTTAGAAACCTTTCCCGATCACACGGTGTACCATCTTCTGGGTTTCCCAGGCATGTGTTCGATGTAGGAAGATGCCCTTGAACCTGGAGATTTGGGACCCATGGCATGGGTACCATGCAGTATTACTTTAAAGGGTCTGCGTTTGCTCACCCAACCTCACCAATCCTCTCAGCCCCAAGAGTGTCCAGCCTTATGTCTCATCCAGCTGTGGGTCTAGATATGGCCAATGCAGGTTGCATCAGAGCCCCTGATCGGATTTTGTAAGAATTTCTCTCTCTTTCACTGTCTTTGTTTTATGGGTTTTTTTTTTAAGTAATCTATTTTTATAATGGGGTTTAGCTGCCTTTCCCTGCTGTGTTTATGCCGCTTTACACCCTCTTGATTCACTTCCAGAGAGATATCAATACATAGGTTTTAAGACTCTTCCTAGTCAGATATATTCTTGCGCGGTGAATAGGGGGTGTTGAGTCCAGTTCACTGAGCAGGGAGTAGGTGTTGTCTATTACATATTTGGCTTGTGGAACGGTATCTGAGCTAATTTCAAACCCTTGTTTTATGCATCGCCCCACCTCAGCTTTCCCGTTAAGCAGCCATAGTGTGTTTTCTAAATGTGTGACTCTGTTCTGTTTTGGAATTCAGTTCAGGTGTAGCGATTTTGACATTCCCTCTACAAGTGATAACTTAGGATAAGTTTCCTTTTCTGTGTGACTTACTTCACTTAGAGTCATCGTCCCTAAATCCACTCATCATGCTGCTACTAGCCTTATGACACTGATTTCATGGCTGAGTGATATTCCATTGTGCATAAGTACCACAACTTCTTTATCCATTTTTCTCTTTCCTGGGATATTTAAGGTGTACCGAAGTGGAGGTTCTTGGAAACAGAGCAGCCCTAAACTTTGGGGTGCCTGTGTCTTGTTGATTTTTAGGTTTCCCGATTTCTACACCCATGAGTGGAAGTGCCCTATGCTCTCTAAGCTGTGTTTATTCCATGTTTCAGAACGCAGCGTACACTTCTCCAGAGTGGCTGTTGGCAATTTCCACCCCGCCCATCAGCGTAGCAAGGCTCCCATGTCTCCATGGCCTGTCCTGCATTTCCGGTTTTTACACTTTTTTCAGCATGGCCCTTTTGACCTCTGGCAAGCCAGACTTCTTTGTAGCGCCGATTTGCCTTTCCGGCTTGCTTGGTTGGCCAAAAAGGGCGTATGCGTTTTTTCCTGAATATATTCAGGAAAAAACGCATACGCCCTTTTTGGCCAAGGGCATCATTGTCAACGCTTTGCCGCTTTTCATGTGCTTTCAAGGCGAGTCGAATCTACCTCCTGAAACCGGTTTCCTGCAATTCTGCCTTGCTTTCAAATCCTCTTCGTTGCCTTCCCTCAATATATTTGTGGACAAGAGTTATCATTTACAACTCTGCAGGTTTGTGAATTGCAGTGCCCCTGAGCTCCATTTGTCAACTCGCTTTTTTGGGAGCTGGCCGCAAAAGCGCAGGATTGCTTCAGGCCCTATTCTGGTTCCGGGGTCCAGGCTGAGCCTGTGGTTCATTCTTCTTCCTGATGGGAAAATAGAGTGACCTGTGCCTGTCCCAACACCTAGAGCTAGTCTCTCATTGGTTCCCCCTCTTCCCGTTCATCCTGAGGACAAATTGCAACCTGTACGAAACAGGAGGTCAACGGTGCTGATTCTCCACGTAGGGAGATTGTTAGTGAAGCGGCTGGAATGGCGAACCCGAGCACAAGGAGAGGAGAAATGAGGTGCGTTTTAGAAACCTTTCCCGATCACACGGTGTACCATCTTCTGGGTTTCCCAGGCATGTTTTCGATGTAGGAAGATGCCCTTGAACCTGGAGATTTGGGACCCATGGCATGGGTACCACGCAGTATTACTTTAAAGGGTCTGCGTTTGCTCACCCAACCTCACCAATCCTCTCAGCCCCAAGAGTGTCCAGCCTTATGTCTCATCCAGCTGTGGGTCTAGATATGGTCAATCCAGGTTGCATCAGAGCCCCTGAACGGATTTTGTAAGAATTTCTCTCTCTTTCACTGTCTTTGTTTTATGGGGTTTTGTTTTTTAAGTAGTCAATTTTTATAAGGGGGTTTAGGCTCTTTTCCTTGCTGTGTTTATGCCGCTTTACACCCTCTTGATTCACTTCCAGAGAGATATCAATACATAGGTTTGAAGACTCTTCCTAGTCAGATATATTCTTGGGCGGTGAATAGGGGGTGTTGAGTCCAGTTCACTGAGCAGGGGGTAGGTCTTGTGTATTACATATTTGGCTTGTGGAACGGTATCTGAGCTAATTTCAAACCCTTGTTTTATGCATCACCCCACCTCACCTTTCCCGTTAAGGAGCCCATGTGTGTTTTCTAAATGTGTGACTCTGTTCTGTTTTGGAATTCAGTTCAGGTGTAGCGATTTTGACATTCCCTCTATAAGTGATATCTTAGGATAAGTGTCCTTTTCTGTGTGACTTACTTCACTTAGAGTCATCATCCCTAAATCCACTCATCATGCTGCTACTAGCCTTATGACACTGATTTCATGGCTGAGTGATATTCCATTGTGCATGAGTACCACAACTCCTTTATCCATTTTTCTCTTTCCTGCGATATTTAAGGTGTCCCGAAGTGGAGGCTCTTGGAAACAGAGCAGCCCTAAAGTTTGGGGTGCCTGTGTCTTGTTGATTTTTAGGTTTCCCGATTTCTATTCCCATGAGTGGAAGTGCCCTATGCTCTCTCAGCTGTGTCTATTACATGTTTCAGGACTCAGCGTAAACTTCTCCAGAGTGGCTGTTGGTAATTTCCACCCCGCCCATCAGCGTAGCAAGGCTCCCATGTCTCCATGGCCTGTCCTGCATTTCTGGTTTTTACACTTTTTTCAGCATGGCCCTTTTGACCGCTGGCAAGCGAGACTTCTTTGTAGCGCCGATTTGCCTTTCCGGCTTGCTTGGTTGGCCAAAAAGGGCGTATGCGTTTTTTCCTGAATATATTCAGGAAAAAACGCATACGCCCTTTTTGGCCAAGGGCATCATTGTCAACGCTTTGCCGCTTTTCATGTGCTTTCAAGGCGAGTCGAATCTACCTCCTGAAATCGGTTTCCTGCAATTCTGCCTTGCTTTCAAATCCTCTTCGTTGCCTTCCCTCAATATATTTGTGGACGAGAGTTATCATTTATAACTCTGCAGGTTTGTGAATTGCAGTGCCCCTGAGCTCCATTTGTCAACTCGCTTTTATGGGAGCTGGCCGCAAAAGTGCAGGATTGCTTCAGGCCCTATTCTGGTTCCGGGGGGCAGGCTGAGCCTGTGGTTCATTCTTCTTCCTGATGGGAAAATAGAGTGACCTGTGCCTGTCCCAACACCTAGAGCTAGTCTCTCATTGGTTCCCCCTCTTCCCGTTCATCCTGAGGACAAATTGCAACCTGTACGAAACAGGAGGTCAACGGTGCTGATTCTCCACGTAGGGAGATTGTTAGTGAAGAGGCTGGAATGGCGAACCCGAGCACAAGGAGAGGAGAAATGAGGTGCGTTTTAGAAACCTTTCCCGATCACACGGTGTAGCATCTTCTGGGTTTCCCAGGCATGCTTTCGATGTAGGAAGATGCCCTTGAACCTGGAGATTTGGGACCCATGGCATGTGTACCACGCAGTATTACTTTAAAGGGTCTGCGTTTGCTCACCCAACCTCACCAATCCTCTCAGCCCCAAGCGTGTCCAGCCTTATGTCTCATCCAGCTGTGGGTCTAGATATGGTCAATCCAGGTTGCATCAGAGCCCCTGAACGGATTTTGTAAGAATTTCTCTCTCTTTCACTGTCTTTGTTTTATGGGTTTTTTTTTTTTAAGTAGTCAATTTTTATAAGGGGGTTTAGCTTCTTTTCCTTGCTGTGTTTATGCCGTTTTACACCCTCTTGATTCACTTCCAGAGAGATATCAATACATAGGTTTTAAGACTCTTCCTAGTCAGATATATTCTTGGGTGGTGAATAGGGGGTCTTTAGTCCACTTCACTGAGCAGGGAGTAGGTCTTTTCTATTACATATTTGGCTTGTGGAACGGTATCTGAGCTAATTTCAAACCCTTGTTTTATGCATCGCCCCACCTCAGCTTTCCCGTTAAGCAGCCATAATGTGTTTTCTAAATGTGTGACTCTGTTCTGTTTTGGAATTCAGTTCAGGTGTAGCGATTTTGACATTCCCTCTACAAGTGATAACTTAGGATAAGTTTCCTTTTCTGTGTGACTTACTTCACTTAGAGTCATTGTCCCTAAATGCACTCATCATGCTGCTACTAGCCTTATGACACTGATTTCATGGCTGAGTGATATTCCATTGTGCATAAGTACCACAACTTCTTTATCCATTTTTCTCTTTCCTGGGATATTTAAGGTGTACCGAAGTGGAGGTTCTTGGAAACAGAGCAGCCCTAAACTTTGGGGTGCCTGTGTCTTGTTGATTTTTAGGTTTCCCGATTTCTACGCCCATGAGTGGAAGTGCCCTATGCTCTCTAAGCTGTGTTTATTCCATGTTTCAGAACGCAGCGTACACTTCTCCAGAGTGGCTGTTGGCAATTTCCACCCCGCCCATCAGCGTAGCAAGGCTCCCATGTCTCCATGGCCTGTCCTGCATTTCCGGTTTTTACACTTTTTTCAGCATGGCCCTTTTGACCGCTGGCAAGCGAGACTTCTTTGTAGCGCCGATTTGCCTTTCCGGCTTGCTTGGTTGGCCAAAAAGGGCGTATGCGTTTTTTCCTGAATATATTCAGGAAAAAACGCATACGCCCTTTTTGGCCAAGGGCATCATTGTCAACGCTTTGCCGCTTATCATGTGCTTTCAAGGCGAGTCGAATCTACATCCTGAAACCGGTTTCCTGCAATTCTGCCTTGCTTTCAAATCCTCTTCGTTGCCTTCCCTCAATATATTTGTGGACGAGAGTTATCATTTACAACTCTGCAGGTTTGTGAATTGCAGTGCCCCTGAGCTCCATTTGTCAACTCGCTTTTTTGGGAGCTGGCCGCAAAAGCGCAGGATTGCTTCAGGCCCTATTCTGGTTCCGGGGGGCAGGCTGAGCCTGTGGTTCATTCTTCTTCCTGATGGGAAAATAGGGTGACCTGTGCCTGTCCCAACACCTAGAGCTAGTCTCTCATTGGTTCCCCCTCTTCCCGTTCATCCTCGGGACAAATTGCGACCTGTACGAAACAGGAGGTCAACGTTGCTGATTCTCCACGTAGGGAGATTTTTAGTGAAGCGGCTGGAATGGCGAACCCGTGCACAAGGAGAGGAGAAATGAGGTGCGTTTTAGAAACCTTTCCCGATCACACGGTGTACCATCTTCTGGGTTTCCCAGGCATGTGTTCGATGTAGGAAGATGCCCTTGAACCTGGAGATTTGGGACCCATGGCATGGGTACCATGCAGTATTACTTTAAAGGGTCTGCGTTTGCTCACCCAACCTCACCAATCCTCTCAGCCCCAAGAGTGTCCAGCCTTATGTCTCATCCAGCTGTGGGTCTAGATATGGCCAATGCAGGTTGCATCAGAGCCCCTGATCGGATTTTGTAAGAATTTCTCTCTCTTTCACTGTCTTTGTTTTATGGGTTTTTTTTTTAAGTAATCTATTTTTATAATGGGGTTTAGCTGCCTTTCCCTGCTGTGTTTATGCCGCTTTACACCCTCTTGATTCACTTCCAGAGAGATATCAATACATAGGTTTTAAGACTCTTCCTAGTCAGATATATTCTTGCGCGGTGAATAGGGGGTGTTGAGTCCAGTTCACTGAGCAGGGAGTAGGTGTTGTCTATTACATATTTGGCTTGTGGAACGGTATCTGAGCTAATTTCAAACCCTTGTTTTATGCATCGCCCCACCTCAGCTTTCCCGTTAAGCAGCCATAGTGTGTTTTCTAAATGTGTGACTCTGTTCTGTTTTGGAATTCAGTTCAGGTGTAGCGATTTTGACATTCCCTCTACAAGTGATAACTTAGGATAAGTTTCCTTTTCTGTGTGACTTACTTCACTTAGAGTCATCGTCCCTAAATCCACTCATCATGCTGCTACTAGCCTTATGACACTGATTTCATGGCTGAGTGATATTCCATTGTGCATAAGTACCACAACTTCTTTATCCATTTTTCTCTTTCCTGGGATATTTAAGGTGTACCGAAGTGGAGGTTCTTGGAAACAGAGCAGCCCTAAACTTTGGGGTGCCTGTGTCTTGTTGATTTTTAGGTTTCCCGATTTCTACACCCATGAGTGGAAGTGCCCTATGCTCTCTAAGCTGTGTTTATTCCATGTTTCAGAACGCAGCGTACACTTCTCCAGAGTGGCTGTTGGCAATTTCCACCCCGCCCATCAGCGTAGCAAGGCTCCCATGTCTCCATGGCCTGTCCTGCATTTCCGGTTTTTACACTTTTTTCAGCATGGCCCTTTTGACCTCTGGCAAGCCAGACTTCTTTGTAGCGCCGATTTGCCTTTCCGGCTTGCTTGGTTGGCCAAAAAGGGCGTATGCGTTTTTTCCTGAATATATTCAGGAAAAAACGCATACGCCCTTTTTGGCCAAGGGCATCATTGTCAACGCTTTGCCGCTTTTCATGTGCTTTCAAGGCGAGTCGAATCTACCTCCTGAAACCGGTTTCCTGCAATTCTGCCTTGCTTTCAAATCCTCTTCGTTGCCTTCCCTCAATATATTTGTGGACAAGAGTTATCATTTACAACTCTGCAGGTTTGTGAATTGCAGTGCCCCTGAGCTCCATTTGTCAACTCGCTTTTTTGGGAGCTGGCCGCAAAAGCGCAGGATTGCTTCAGGCCCTATTCTGGTTCCGGGGTCCAGGCTGAGCCTGTGGTTCATTCTTCTTCCTGATGGGAAAATAGAGTGACCTGTGCCTGTCCCAACACCTAGAGCTAGTCTCTCATTGGTTCCCCCTCTTCCCGTTCATCCTGAGGACAAATTGCAACCTGTACGAAACAGGAGGTCAACGGTGCTGATTCTCCACGTAGGGAGATTGTTAGTGAAGCGGCTGGAATGGCGAACCCGAGCACAAGGAGAGGAGAAATGAGGTGCGTTTTAGAAACCTTTCCCGATCACACGGTGTACCATCTTCTGGGTTTCCCAGGCATGTTTTCGATGTAGGAAGATGCCCTTGAACCTGGAGATTTGGGACCCATGGCATGGGTACCACGCAGTATTACTTTAAAGGGTCTGCGTTTGCTCACCCAACCTCACCAATCCTCTCAGCCCCAAGAGTGTCCAGCCTTATGTCTCATCCAGCTGTGGGTCTAGATATGGTCAATCCAGGTTGCATCAGAGCCCCTGAACGGATTTTGTAAGAATTTCTCTCTCTTTCACTGTCTTTGTTTTATGGGGTTTTGTTTTTTAAGTAGTCAATTTTTATAAGGGGGTTTAGGCTCTTTTCCTTGCTGTGTTTATGCCGCTTTACACCCTCTTGATTCACTTCCAGAGAGATATCAATACATAGGTTTGAAGACTCTTCCTAGTCAGATATATTCTTGGGCGGTGAATAGGGGGTGTTGAGTCCAGTTCACTGAGCAGGGGGTAGGTCTTGTGTATTACATATTTGGCTTGTGGAACGGTATCTGAGCTAATTTCAAACCCTTGTTTTATGCATCACCCCACCTCACCTTTCCCGTTAAGGAGCCCATGTGTGTTTTCTAAATGTGTGACTCTGTTCTGTTTTGGAATTCAGTTCAGGTGTAGCGATTTTGACATTCCCTCTATAAGTGATATCTTAGGATAAGTGTCCTTTTCTGTGTGACTTACTTCACTTAGAGTCATCATCCCTAAATCCACTCATCATGCTGCTACTAGCCTTATGACACTGATTTCATGGCTGAGTGATATTCCATTGTGCATGAGTACCACAACTCCTTTATCCATTTTTCTCTTTCCTGCGATATTTAAGGTGTCCCGAAGTGGAGGCTCTTGGAAACAGAGCAGCCCTAAAGTTTGGGGTGCCTGTGTCTTGTTGATTTTTAGGTTTCCCGATTTCTATTCCCATGAGTGGAAGTGCCCTATGCTCTCTCAGCTGTGTCTATTACATGTTTCAGGACTCAGCGTAAACTTCTCCAGAGTGGCTGTTGGTAATTTCCACCCCGCCCATCAGCGTAGCAAGGCTCCCATGTCTCCATGGCCTGTCCTGCATTTCTGGTTTTTACACTTTTTTCAGCATGGCCCTTTTGACCGCTGGCAAGCGAGGCTTCTTTGTAGCGCTGATTTGCCTTTCCGGCTTGCTTGGTTGGCCAAAAAGGGCGTATGCGTTTTTTCCTGAATATATTCAGGAAAAAACGCATACGCCCTTTTTGGCCAAGGGCATCATTGTCAACGCTTTGCCGCTTTTCATGTGCTTTCAAGGCGAGTCGAATCTACCTCCTGAAATCGGTTTCCTGCAATTCTGCCTTGCTTTCAAATCCTCTTCGTTGCCTTCCCTCAATATATTTGTGGACGAGAGTTATCATTTATAACTCTGCAGGTTTGTGAATTGCAGTGCCCCTGAGCTCCATTTGTCAACTCGCTTTTTTGGGAGCTGGCCGCAAAAGCGCAGGATTGCTTCAGGCCCTATTCTGGTTCCGGGGGGCAGGCTGAGCCTGTGGTTCATTCTTCTTCCTGATGGGACAATAGAGTGACCTGTGCCTGTCCCAACACCTAGAGCTAGTCTCTCATTGGTTCCCCCTCTTCCCGTTCATCCTCAGGACAAATTGCGACCTGTACGAAACAGGAGGTCAACGGTGCTGATTCTCCAAGTAGGGAGATTGTTAGTGAAGCGTCTGGAATGGCGAATCCGAGCACAAGGAGAGGAGAAATGATGTGAGTTTTAGAAACCTTTCCCGATCACACGGTGTACCATTTTCTGGGTTTTCCAGGCATGTTTTCGATGGAGGAAGATACCCTTGAACCTGGAGATTTGGGACCCGTGGCATGGGTACCACGCAGTATTACTTTAAAGGGTCTGCGTTTGCTCACCCAACCTCACCAATCCTCTCATCCCCAAGAGTGTCCAGCCTTATGTCTCATCCAGCTGTGGGTCTAGATATGGTCAATCCAGGTTGCATCAGAGCCCCTGAACGGATTTTGTAAGAATTTCTCTCTCTTTCACTGTCTTTGTTTTATGGGTTTTTTTTGAAGTAATCTATTTTTATAATGGGGTTTAGCTGCTTTTCCCTGCTGTGTTTATGCCGCTTTACACCCTCTTGATTCACTTCCAGAGAGATATCAATACATAGGTTTGAAGACTCTTCCTAGTCAGATATATTCTTGGGCGGTGAATAGGGGGTGTTGAGTCCAGTTCACTGAGCAGGGAGTAGGTCTTGTCTATTACATATTTGGCTTCTGGAATGGTATCTGAGCTAATTTCAAACCCTTGTTTTATGCATCGCCCCACCTCACCTTTCCCGTTAAGCAGCCATAGTGTGTTTTCTAAATGTGTGACTCTGTTCTGTTTTGGAATTCAGTTCAGGTGTAGCGATTTTGACCTTCCTTCTATAAGTGATATCTTAGGATAAGTGTCCTTTTCTGTGTGACTTACTTCACTTAGAGTCATCGTCCCTAAATCCACTCATCATGCTGCTACTAACCTTATGACACTGATTTCATGGCTGAGTGATATTCCGTTGTGCATAAGTACCACAACTTCTTTATCCATTTTTCTCTTTCCTGGGATATTTAAGGTGTACCGAAGTGGAGGCTCTTGGAAACAGAGCAGCCCTAAAGTTTGGGGTGCCTGTGTCTTGTTGATTTTTAAGTTTCCCGATTTCTACGCCCATGAGTGGAAGTGCCCTATGCTCCCTAAGCTGTGTCTATTACATGTTTCAGGACGCAGCGTACACTTCTGCAGAGTGGCTGTTGGCAATTTCCACCCCGCCCATCAGCGTAGCAAGGCTCCCATGTCTCCATGGCCTGTCCTGCATTTCTGGTTTTTACACTTTTTTCAGCATGGCCCTTTTGACCGCTGGCAAGCGAGGCTTCTTTGTAGCGCTGATTTGCCTTTCCGGCTTGCTTGGTTGGCCAAAAAGGGCGTATGCGTTTTTTCCTGAATATAATCAGGAAAAAACGCATACGCCCTTTTTGGCCAAGGGCATCATTGTCAACGCTTTGCCGCTTTTCATGTGCTTTCAAGGCGAGTCGAATCTACCTCCTGAAATCTGTTTCCTGCAATTCTGCCTTGCTTTCAAATCCTCTTCGTTGCCTTCCCTCAATATATTTGTGGACGAGAGTTATCATTTATAACTCTGCAGGTTTGTGAATTGCAGTGCCCCTGAGCTCCATTTGTCAACTCGCTTTTTTGGGAGCTGGCCGCAAAAGCGCAGGATTGCTTCAGGCCCTATTCTGGTTCCGGGGGGCAGGCTGAGCCTGTGGTTCATTCTTCTTCCTGATGGGACAATAGAGTGACCTGTGCCTGTCCCAACACCTAGAGCTAGTCTCTCATTGGTTCCCCCTCTTCCCGTTCATCCTCAGGACAAATTGCGACCTGTACGAAACAGGAGGTCAACGGTGCTGATTCTCCAAGTAGGGAGATTGTTAGTGAAGCGGCTGGAATGGTGAACCCGAGCACAAGGAGAGGAGAAATGAGGTGCGTTTTAGAAACCTTTCCCGATCACACGGTGTACCATCTTCTGGGTTTCCCAGGCATGTTTTCGATGGAGGAAGATGCCCTTGAACCTGGAGATTTGGGACCCATGGCATGGGTACCACACAGTATTACTTTAAAGGGTCTGCGTTTGCTCACCAAACCTCACCAATCCTCTCAGCCTCAAGAGTGTCCAGCCTTATGTCTCATCCAACTGTGGGTCTAGATATGGTCAATCCAGGTTGTATCAGAGCCCCTGAACGGATTTTGTAAGAATTTCTCTCTCTTTCACTTTCTTTGTTTTATGGGTTTTTTTTGAAGTAATCTATTTTTATAATGGGGTTTAGCTGCTTTTCCCTGCTGTGTTTATGCCGCTTTACACCCTCTTGATTCACTTCCAGAGAGATATCAATACATAGGTTTGAAGACTCTTCCTAGTCAGATATATTCTTGGGCGGTGAATAGGGGGTGTTGAGTCCAGTTCACTGAGCAGGGGGTAGGTCTTGTGTATTACATATTTGGCTTGTGGAACGGTATCTGAGCTAATTTCAAACCCTTGTTTTATGCATCACCCCACCTCACCTTTCCCGTTAAGGAGCCCATGTGTGTTTTCTAAATGTGTGACTCTGTTCTGTTTTGGAATTCAGTTCAGGTGTAGCGATTTTGACATTCCCTCTATAAGTGATATCTTAGGATAAGTGTCCTTTTCTGTGTGACTTACTTCACTTAGAGTCATCATCCCTAAATCCACTCATCATGCTGCTACTAGCCTTATGACACTGATTTCATGGCTGAGTGATATTCCATTGTGCATGAGTACCACAACTCCTTTATCCATTTTTCTCTTTCCTGCGATATTTAAGGTGTCCCGAAGTGGAGGCTCTTGGAAACAGAGCAGCCCTAAAGTTTGGGGTGCCTGTGTCTTGTTGATTTTTAGGTTTCCCGATTTCTATTCCCATGAGTGGAAGTGCCCTATGCTCTCTCAGCTGTGTCTATTACATGTTTCAGGACTCAGCGTAAACTTCTCCAGAGTGGCTGTTGGTAATTTCCACCCCGCCCATCATTGTAGCAAGGCTCCCATGTCTCCATGGCCTGTCCTGCATTTCTGGTTTTTACACTTTTTTCAGCATGGCCCTTTTGACCGCTGGCAAGCGAGACTTCTTTGTAGCGCTGATTTGCCTTTCCGGCTTGCTTGGTTGGCCAAAAAGGGCGTATGCGTTTTTTCCTGAATATAATCAGGAAAAAACGCATACGCCCTTTTTGGCCAAGGGCATCATTGTCAACGCTTTGCCGCTTTTCATGTGCTTTCAAGGCGAGTCGAATCTACCTCCTGAAATCGGTTTCCTGCAATTCTGCCTTGCTTTCAAATCCTCTTCGTTGCCTTCCCTCAATATATTTGTGGACGAGAGTTATCATTTATAACTCTGCAGGTTTGTGAATTGCAGTGCCCCTGAGCTCCATTTGTCAACTCGTTTTTTTGGGAGCTGGCCGCAAAAGCGCAGGATTGCTTCAGGCCCTATTCTGGTTCCGGGGGGCAGGCTGAGCCTGTGGTTCATTCTTCTTCCTGATGGGAAAATAGGGTGACCTGTGCCTGTCCCAACACCTAGAGCTAGTCTCTCATTGGTTCCCCCTCTTCCCGTTCATCCTCAGGACAAATTGCGACCTGTACGAAACAGGAGGTCAACGGTGCTGATTCTCCAAGTAGGGAGATTGTTAGTGAAGCGGCTGGAATGGCGAATCCGAGCACAAGGAGAGGAGAAATGATGTGAGTTTTAGAAACCTTTCCCGATCACACGGTGTACCATCTTCTGGGTTTCCCAGGCATGTTTTCGATGGAGGAAGATACCCTTGAACCTGGAGATTTGGGACCCGTGGCATGGGTACCACGCAGTATTACTTTAAAGGGTCTGCGTTTGCTCACCCAACCTCACCAATCCTCTCATCCCCAAGAGTGTCCAGCCTTATGTCTCATCCAGCTGTGGGTCTAGATATGGTCAATCCAGGTTGCATCAGAGCCCCTGAACGGATTTTGTAAGAATTTCTCTCTCTTTCACTGTCTTTGTTTTATGGGTTTTTTTTGAAGTAATCTATTTTTATAATGGGGTTTAGCTGCTTTTCCCTGCTGTGTTTATGCCGCTTTACACCCTCTTGATTCACTTCCAGAGAGATATCAATACATAGGTTTGAAGACTCTTCCTAGTCAGATATATTCTTGGGCGGTGAATAGGGGGTGTTGAGTCCAGTTCACTGAGCAGGGAGTAGGTCTTGTCTATTACATATTTGGCTTCTGGAATGGTATCTGAGCTAATTTCAAACCCTTGTTTTATGCATCGCCCCACCTCACCTTTCCCGTTAAGCAGCCATAGTGTGTTTTCTAAATGTGTGACTCTGTTCTGTTTTGGAATTCAGTTCAGGTGTAGCGATTTTGACCTTCCTTCTATAAGTGATATCTTAGGATAAGTGTCCTTTTCTGTGTGACTTACTTCACTTAGAGTCATCGTCCCTAAATCCACTCATCATGCTGCTACTAACCTTATGACACTGATTTCATGGCTGAGTGATATTCCGTTGTGCATAAGTACCACAACTTCTTTATCCATTTTTCTCTTTCCTGGGATATTTAAGGTGTACCGAAGTGGAGGCTCTTGGAAACAGAGCAGCCCTAAAGTTTGGGGTGCCTGTGTCTTGTTGATTTTTAAGTTTCCCGATTTCTACGCCCATGAGTGGAAGTGCCCTATGCTCCCTAAGCTGTGTCTATTACATGTTTCAGGACGCAGCGTACACTTCTGCAGAGTGGCTGTTGGCAATTTCCACCCCGCCCATCAGCGTAGCAAGGCTCCCATGTCTCCATGGCCTGTCCTGCATTTCTGGTTTTTACACTTTTTTCAGCATGGCCCTTTTGACCGCTGGCAAGCGAGGCTTCTTTGTAGCGCTGATTTGCCTTTCAGGCTTGCTTGGTTGGCCAAAAAGGGCGTATGCGTTTTTTCCTGAATATAATCAGGAAAAAACGCATACGCCCTTTTTGGCCAAGGGCATCATTGTCAACGCTTTGCCGCTTTTCATGTGCTTTCAAGGCGAGTCGAATCTACCTCCTGAAATCGGTTTCCTGCAATTCTGCCTTGCTTTCAAATCCTCTTCGTTGGCTTCCCTTAATATATTTGTGGACGAGAGTTATCATTTATAACTCTGCAGGTTTGTGAATTGCAGTGCCCCTGAGCTCCATTTGTCAACTCGCTTTTTTGGGAGCTGGCCGCAAAAGCGCAGGATTGCTTCAGGCCCTATTCTGGTTCCGGGGGGCAGGCTGAGCCTGTGGTTCATTCTTCTTCCTGAAGGGACAATAGAGTGACCTGTGCCTGTCCCAACACCTAGAGCAGTCTCTCATTGGTTCCCCCTCTTCCCGTTCATCCTCAGGACAAATTGCGACCTGTACGAAACAGGAGGTCAACGGTGCTGATTCTCCAAGTAGGGAGATTGTTAGTGAAGCGGCTGGAATGGCGAATCCGAGCACAAGGAGAGGAGAAATGAGGTGAGTTTTAGAAACCTTTCCCGATCACACGGTGTACCATTTTCTGGGTTTCCCAGGCATGTTTTCGATGGAGGAAGATACCCTTGAACCTGGAGATTTGGGACCCGTGGCATGGGTACCACGCAGTATTACTTTAAAGGGTCTGCGTTTGCTCACCCAACCTCACCAATCCTCTCATCCCCAAGAGTGTCCAGCCTTATGTCTCATCCAGCTGTGGGTCTAGATATGGTCAATCCAGGTTGCATCAGAGCCCCTGAACGGATTTTGTAAGAATTTCTCTCTCTTTCACTGTCTTTGTTTTATGGGTTTATTTTGAAGTAATCTATTTTTATAATGGGGTTTAGCTGCTTTTCCCTGCTGTGTTTATGCCGCTTTACACCCTCTTGATTCACTTCCAGAGAGATATCAATACATAGGTTTGAAGACTCTTCCTAGTCAGATATATTCTTGGGCGGTGAATAGGGGGTGTTGAGTCCAGTTCACTGAGCAGGGAGTAGGTCTTGTCTATTACATATTTGGCTTCTGGAATGGTATCTGAGCTAATTTCAAACCCTTGTTTTATGCATCGCCCCACCTCACCTTTCCCGTTAAGCAGCCATAGTGTGTTTTCTAAATGTGTGACTCTGTTCTGTTTTGGAATTCAGTTCAGGTGTAGCGATTTTGACCTTCCTTCTATAAGTGATATCTTAGGATAAGTGTCCTTTTCTGTGTGACTTACTTCACTTAGAGTCATCGTCCCTAAATCCACTCATCATGCTGCTACTAACCTTATGACACTGATTTCATGGCTGAGTGATATTCCGTTGTGCATAAGTACCACAACTTCTTTATCCATTTTTCTCTTTCCTGGGATATTTAAGGTGTACCGAAGTGGAGGCTCTTGGAAACAGAGCAGCCCTAAAGTTTGGGGTGCCTGTGTCTTGTTGATTTTTAAGTTTCCCGATTTCTACGCCCATGAGTGGAAGTGCCCTATGCTCCCTAAGCTGTGTCTATTACATGTTTCAGGACGCAGCGTACACTTCTGCAGAGTGGCTGTTGGCAATTTCCACCCCGCCCATCAGCGTAGCAAGGCTCCCATGTCTCCATGGCCTGTCCTGCATTTCTGGTTTTTACACTTTTTTCAGCATGGCCCTTTTGACCGCTGGCAAGCGAGGCTTCTTTGTAGCGCTGATTTGCCTTTCCGGCTTGCTTGGTTGGCCAAAAAGGGCGTATGCGTTTTTTCCTGAATATAATCAGGAAAAAACGCATACGCCCTTTTTGGCCAAGGGCATCATTGTCAACGCTTTGCCGCTTTTCATGTGCTTTCAAGGCGAGTCGAATCTACCTCCTGAAATCGGTTTCCTGCAATTCTGCCTTGCTTTCAAATCCTCTTCGTTGCCTTCCCTCAATATATTTGTGGACGAGAGTTATCATTTATAACTCTGCAGGTTTGTGAATTTCAGTGCCCCTGAGCTCCATTTGTCAACTCGCTTTTTTGGGAGCTGGCCGCAAAAGCGCAGGATTGCTTCAGGCCCTATTCTGGTTCCGGGGGGCAGGCTGAGCCTGTGGTTCATTCTTCTCCCTGATGGGACAATAGGGTGACCTGTGCCTGTCCCAACACCTAGAGCTAGTCTCTCATTGGTTCCCCCTCTTCCCGTTCATCCTCAGGACAAATTGCGACCTGTACGAAACAGGAGGTCAACGGTGCTGATTCTCCAAGTAGGGAGATTGTTAGTGAAGCGGCTGGAATGGCGAATCCGAGCACAAGGAGAGGAGAAATGAGGTGAGTTTTAGAAACCTTTCCCGATCACACGGTGTACCATCTTCTGGGTTTCCCAGGCATGTTTTCGATGGAGGAAGATACCCTTGAACCTGGAGATTTGGGACCCGTGGCATGGGTACCACGCAGTATTACTTTAAAGGGTCTGCGTTTGCTCACCCAACCTCACCAATCCTCTCATCCCCAAGAGTGTCCCGCCTTATGTCTCATCCAGCTGTGGGTCTAGATATGGTCAATCCAGGTTGCATCAGAGCCCCTGAACGGATTTTGTAAGAATTTCTCTCTCTTTCACTGTCTTTGTTTTATGGGTTTTTTTTGAAGTAATCTATTTTTATAATGGGGTTTAGCTGCTTTTCCCTGCTGTGTTTATGCCGCTTTACACCCTCTTGATTCACTTCCAGAGAGATATCAATACATAGGTTTGAAGACTCTTCCTAGTCAGATATATTCTTGGGCGGTGAATAGGGGGTGTTGAGTCCAGTTCACTGAGCAGGGAGTAGGTCTTGTCTATTACATATTTGGCTTCTGGAATGGTATCTGAGCTAATTTCAAACCCTTGTTTTATGCATCGCCCCACCTCACCTTTCCCGTTAAGCAGCCATAGTGTGTTTTCTAAATGTGTGACTCTGTTCTGTTTTGGAATTCAGTTCAGGTGTAGCGATTTTGACATTCCTTCTATAAGTGATATCTTAGGATAAGTGTCCTTTTCTGTGTGACTTACTTCACTTAGAGTCATCGTCCCTAAATCCACTCATCATGCTGCTACTAACCTTATGACACTGATTTCATGGCTGAGTGATATTCCGTTGTGCATAAGTACCACAACTTCTTTATCCATTTTTCTCTTTCCTGGGATATTTAAGGTGTACCGAAGTGGAGGCTCTTGGAAACAGAGCAGCCCTAAAGTTTGGGGTGCCTGTGTCTTGTTGATTTTTAAGTTTCCCGATTTCTACGCCCATGAGTGGAAGTGCCCTATGCTCCCTAAGCTGTGTCTATTACATGTTTCAGGACGCAGCGTACACTTCTGCAGAGTGGCTGTTGGCAATTTCCACCCCGCCCATCAGCGTAGCAAGGCTCCCATGTCTCCATGGCCTGTCCTGCATTTCTGGTTTTTACACTTTTTTCAGCATGGCCCTTTTGACCGCTGGCAAGCGAGGCTTCTTTGTAGCGCTGATTTGCCTTTCCGGCTTGCTTGGTTGGCCAAAAAGGGCGTATGCGTTTTTTCCTGAATATAATCAGGAAAAAACGCATACGCCCTTTTTGGCCAAGGGCATCATTGTCAACGCTTTGCCGCTTTTCATGTGCTTTCAAGGCGAGTCGAATCTACCTCCTGAAATCGGTTTCCTGCAATTCTGCCTTGCTTTCAAATCCTCTTCGTTGCCTTCCCTCAATATATTTGTGGACGAGAGTTATCATTTATAACTCTGCAGGTTTGTGAATTTCAGTGCCCCTGAGCTCCATTTGTCAACTCGCTTTTTTGGGAGCTGGCCGCAAAAGCGCAGGATTGCTTCAGGCCCTATTCTGGTTCCGGGGGGCAGGCTGAGCCTGTGGTTCATTCTTCTTCCTGATGGGACAATAGAGTGACCTGTGCCTGTCCCAACACCTAGAGCTAGTCTCTCATTGGTTCCCCCTCTTCCCGTTCATCCTCAGGACAAATTGCGACCTGTACGAAACAGGAGGTCAACGGTGCTGATTCTCCAAGTAGGGAGATTGTTAGTGAAGCGGCTGGAATGGTGAACCCGAGCACAAGGAGAGGAGAAATGAGGTGCGTTTTAGAAACCTTTCCCGATCACACGGTGTACCATCTTCTGGGTTTCCCAGGCATGTTTTCGATGGAGGAAGATGCCCTTGAACCTGGAGATTTGGGACCCATGGCATGGGTACCACACAGTATTACTTTAAAGGGTCTGCGTTTGCTCACCAAACCTCACCAATCCTCTCAGCCCCAAGAGTGTCCAGCCTTATGTCTCATCCAACTGTGGGTCTAGATATGGTCAATCCAGGTTGTATCAGAGCCCCTGAACGGATTTTGTAAGAATTTCTCTCTCTTTCACTTTCTTTGTTTTATGGGTTTTTTTTGAAGTAATCTATTTTTATAATGGGGTTTAGCTGCTTTTCCGTGCTGTGTTTATGCCGCTTTACACCCTCTTGATTCACTTCCAGAGAGATATCAATACATAGGTTTGAAGACTCTTCCTAGTCAGATATATTCTTGGGCGGTGAATAGGGGGTGTTGAGTCCAGTTCACTGAGCAGGGGGTAGGTCTTGTGTATTACATATTTGGCTTGTGGAACGGTATCTGAGCTAATTTCAAACCCTTGTTTTATGCATCACCCCACCTCACCTTTCCCGTTAAGGACCCCATGTGTGTTTTCTAAATGTGTGACTCTGTTCTGTTTTGGAATTCAGTTCAGGTGTAGCGATTTTGACATTCCCTCTATAAGTGATATCTTAGGATAAGTGTCCTTTTCTGTGTGACTTACTTCACTTAGAGTCATCATCCCTAAATCCACTCATCATGCTGCTACTAGCCTTATGACACTGATTTCATGGCTGAGTGATATTCCATTGTGCATGAGTACCACAACTCCTTTATCCATTTTTCTCTTTCCTGCGATATTTAAGGTGTCCCGAAGTGGAGGCTCTTGGAAACAGAGCAGCCCTAAAGTTTGGGGTGCCTGTGTCTTGTTGATTTTTAGGTTTCCCGATTTCTATTCCCATGAGTGGAAGTGCCCTATGTTCTCTCAGCTGTGTCTATTACATGTTTCAGGACTCAGCGTAAACTTCTCCAGAGTGGCTGTTGGTAATTTCCACCCCGCCGATCATTGTAGCAAGGCTCCCATGTCTCCATGGCCTGTCCTGCATTTCTGGTTTTTACACTTTTTTCAGCATGGCCCTTTTGACCGCTGGCAAGCGAGACTTCTTTGTAGCGCTGATTTGCCTTTCAGGCTTGCTTGGTTGGCCAAAAAGGGCGTATGCGTTTTTTCCTGAATATAATCAGGAAAAAACGCATACGCCCTTTTTGGCCAAGGGCATCATTGTCAACGCTTTGCCGCTTTTCATGTGCTTTCAAGGCGAGTCGAATCTACCTCCTGAAATCGGTTTCCTGCAATTCTGCCTTGCTTTCAAATCCTCTTCGTTGCCTTCCCTCAATATATTTGTGGACGAGAGTTATCATTTATAACTCTGCAGGTTTGTGAATTTCAGTGCCCCTGAGCTCCATTTGTCAACTCGCTTTTTTGGGAGCTGGCCGCAAAAGCGCAGGATTGCTTCAGGCCCTATTCTGGTTCCGGGGGGCAGGCTGAGCCTGTGGTTCATTCTTCTTCCTGAAGGGACAATAGAGTGACCTGTGCCTGTCCCAACACCTAGAGCAGTCTCTCATTGGTTCCCCCTCTTCCCGTTCATCCTCAGGACAAATTGCGACCTGTACGAAACAGGAGGTCAACGGTGCTGATTCTCCAAGTAGGGAGATTGTTAGTGAAGCGGCTGGAATGGCGAATCCGAGCACAAGGAGAGGAGAAATGAGGTGAGTTTTAGAAACCTTTCCCGATCACACGGTGTACCATTTTCTGGGTTTCCCAGGCATGTTTTCGATGGAGGAAGATACCCTTGAACCTGGAGATTTGGGACCCGTGGCATGGGTACCACGCAGTATTACTTTAAAGGGTCTGCGTTTGCTCACCCAACCTCACCAATCCTCTCATCCCCAAGAGTGTCCAGCCTTATGTCTCATCCAGCTGTGGGTCTAGATATGGTCAATCCAGGTTGCATCAGAGCCCCTGAACGGATTTTGTAAGAATTTCTCTCTCTTTCACTGTCTTTGTTTTATGGGTTTTTTTTGAAGTAATCTATTTTTATAATGGGGTTTAGCTGCTTTTCCCTGCTGTGTTTATGCCGCTTTACACCCTCTTGATTCACTTCCAGAGAGATATCAATACATAGGTTTGAAGACTCTTCCTAGTCAGATATATTCTTGGGCGGTGAATAGGGGGTGTTGAGTCCAGTTCACTGAGCAGGGAGTAGGTCTTGTCTATTACATATTTGGCTTCTGGAATGGTATCTGAGCTAATTTCAAACCCTTGTTTTATGCATCGCCCCACCTCACCTTTCCCGTTAAGCAGCCATAGTGTGTTTTCTAAATGTGTGACTCTGTTCTGTTTTGGAATTCAGTTCAGGTGTAGCGATTTTGACCTTCCTTCTATAAGTGATATCTTAGGATAAGTGTCCTTTTCTGTGTGACTTACTTCACTTAGAGTCATCGTCCCTAAATCCACTCATCATGCTGCTACTAACCTTATGACACTGATTTCATGGCTGAGTGATATTCCGTTGTGCATAAGTACCACAACTTCTTTATCCATTTTTCTCTTTCCTGGGATATTTAAGGTGTACCGAAGTGGAGGCTCTTGGAAACAGAGCAGCCCTAAAGTTTGGGGTGCCTGTGTCTTGTTGATTTTTAAGTTTCCCGATTTCTACGCCCATGAGTGGAAGTGCCCTATGCTCCCTAAGCTGTGTCTATTACATGTTTCAGGACGCAGCGTACACTTCTGCAGAGTGGCTGTTGGCAATTTCCACCCCGCCCATCAGCGTAGCAAGGCTCCCATGTCTCCATGGCCTGTCCTGCATTTCTGGTTTTTACACATTTTTCAGCATGGCCCTTTTGACCGCTGGCAAGCGAGGCTTCTTTGTAGCGCTGATTTGCCTTTCCGGCTTGCTTGGTTGGCCAAAAAGGGCGTATGCGTTTTTTCCTGAATATAATCAGGAAAAAACGCATACGCCCTTTTTGGCCAAGGGCATCATTGTCAACGCTTTGCCGCTTTTCATGTGCTTTCAAGGCGAGTCGAATCTACCTCCTGAAATCGGTTTCCTGCAATTCTGCCTTGCTTTCAAATCCTCTTCGTTGCCTTCCCTCAATATATTTGTGGACGAGAGTTATCATTTATAACTCTGCAGGTTTGTGAATTTCAGTGCCCCTGAGCTCCATTTCTCAACTCGCTTTATTGGGAGCTGGCCGCAAAAGCGCAGGATTGCTTCAGGCCCTATTCTGGTTCCGGGGGGCAGGCTGAGCCTGTGGTTCATTCTTCTTCCTGATGGGACAATAGGGTGACCTGTGCCTGTCCCAACACCTAGAGCTAGTCTCTCATTGGTTCCCCCTCTTCCCGTTCATCCTCAGGACAAATTGCGACCTGTACGAAACAGGAGGTCAACGGTGCTGATTCTCCAAGTAGGGAGATTGTTAGTGAAGCGTCTGGAATGGCGAATCCGAGCACAAGGAGAGGAGAAATGATGTGAGTTTTAGAAACCTTTCCCGATCACACGGTGTACCATCTTCTGGGTTTCCCAGGCATGTTTTCGATGGAGGAAGATGCCCTTGAACCTGGAGATTTGGGACCCGTGGCATGGGTACCACGCAGTATTACTTTAAAGGGTCTGCGTTTGCTCACCAAACCTCACCAATCCTCTCATCCCCAAGAGTGTCCAGCCTTATGTCTCATCCAGCTGTGGGTCTAGATATGGTCAATCCAGGTTGCATCAGAGCCCCTGAACGGATTTTGTAAGAATTTCTCTCTCTTTCACTGTCTTTGTTTTATGGGTTTTTTTTGAAGTAATCTATTTTTATAATGGGGTTTAGCTGCTTTTCCCTGCTGTGTTTATGCCGCTTTACACCCTCTTGATTCACTTCCAGAGAGATATCAATACATAGGTTTGAAGACTCTTCCTAGTCAGATATATTCTTGGGCGGTGAATAGGGGGTGTTGAGTCCAGTTCACTGAGCAGGGAGTAGGTCTTGTCTATTACATATTTGGCTTCTGGAATGGTATCTGAGCTAATTTCAAACCCTTGTTTTATGCATCGCCCCACCTCACCTTTCCCGTTAAGCAGCCATAGTGTGTTTTCTAAATGTGTGACTCTGTTCTGTTTTGGAATTCAGTTCAGGTGTAGCGATTTTGACCTTCCTTCTATAAGTGATATCTTAGGATAAGTGTCCTTTTCTGTGTGACTTACTTCACTTAGAGTCATCGTCCCTAAATCCACTCATCATGCTGCTACTAACCTTATGACACTGATTTCATGGCTGAGTGATATTCCGTTGTGCATAAGTACCACAACTTCTTTATCCATTTTTCTCTTTCCTGGGATATTTAAGGTGTACCGAAGTGGAGGCTCTTGGAAACAGAGCAGCCCTAAAGTTTGGGGTGCCTGTGTCTTGTTGATTTTTAAGTTTCCCGATTTCTACGCCCATGAGTGGAAGTGCCCTATGCTCCCTAAGCTGTGTCTATTACATGTTTCAGGACGCAGCGTACACTTCTGCAGAGTGGCTGTTGGCAATTTCCACCCCGCCCATCAGCGTAGCAAGGCTCCCATGTCTCCATGGCCTGTCCTGCATTTCTGGTTTTTACACTTTTTTCAGCATGGCCCTTTTGACCGCTGGCAAGCGAGGCTTCTTTGTAGCGCTGATTTGCCTTTCCGGCTTGCTTGGTTGGCCAAAAAGGGCGTATGCGTTTTTTCCTGAATATAATCAGGAAAAAACGCATACGCCCTTTTTGGCCAAGGGCATCATTGTCAACGCTTTGCCGCTTTTCATGTGCTTTCAAGGCGAGTCGAATCTACCTCCTGAAATCGATTTCCTGCAATTCTGCCTTGCTTTCAAATCCTCTTCGTTGCCTTCCCTCAATATATTTGTGGACGAGAGTTATCATTTATAACTCTGCAGGTTTGTGAATTTCAGTGCCCCTGAGCTCCATTTGTCAACTCGCTTTTTTGGGAGCTGGCCGCAAAAGCGCAGGATTGCTTCAGGCCCTATTCTGGTTCCGGGGGGCAGGCTGAGCCTGTGGTTCATTCTTCTTCCTGATGGGACAATAGGGTGACCTGTGCCTGTCCCAACACCTAGAGCTAGTCTCTCATTGGTTCCCCCTCTTCCCGTTCATCCTCAGGACAAATTGCGACCTGTACGAAACAGGAGGTCAACGGTGCTGATTCTCCAAGTAGGGAGATTGTTAGTGAAGCGTCTGGAATGGCGAATCCGAGCACAAGGAGAGGAGAAATGATGTGAGTTTTAGAAACCTTTCCCGATCACACGGTGTACCATCTTCTGGGTTTCCCAGGCATGTTTTCGATGGAGGAAGATACCCTTGAACCTGGAGATTTGGGACCCGTGGCATGGGTACCACGCAGTATTACTTTAAAGGGTCTGCGTTTGCTCACCCAACCTCACCAATCCTCTCATCCCCAAGAGTGTCCAGCCTTATGTCTCATCCAGCTGTGGGTCTAGATATGGTCAATCCAGGTTGCATCAGAGCCCCTGAACGGATTTTGTAAGAATTTCTCTCTCTTTCACTGTCTTTGTTTTATGGGTTTTTTTTGAAGTAATCTATTTTTATAATGGGGTTTAGCTGCTTTTCCCTGCTGTGTTTATGCCGCTTTACACCCTCTTGATTCACTTCCAGAGAGATATCAATACATAGGTTTGAAGACTCTTCCTAGTCAGATATATTCTTGGGCGGTGAATAGGGGGTGTTGAGTCCAGTTCACTGAGCAGGGAGTAGGTCTTGTCTATTACATATTTGGCTTCTGGAATGGTATCTGAGCTAATTTCAAACCCTTGTTTTATGCATCGCCCCACCTCACCTTTCCCGTTAAGCAGCCATAGTGTGTTTTCTAAATGTGTGACTCTGTTCTGTTTTGGAATTCAGTTCAGGTGTAGCGATTTTGACATTCCTTCTATAAGTGATATCTTAGGATAAGTGTCCTTTTCTGTGTGACTTACTTCACTTAGAGTCATCGTCCCTAAATCCACTCATCATGCTGCTACTAACCTTATGACACTGATTTCATGGCTGAGTGATATTCCGTTGTGCATAAGTACCACAACTTCTTTATCCATTTTTCTCTTTCCTGGGATATTTAAGGTGTACCAAAGTGGAGGCTCTTGGAAACAGAGCAGCCCTAAAGTTTGGGGTGCCTGTGTCTTGTTGATTTTTAAGTTTCCCGATTTCTACGCCCATGAGTGGAAGTGCCCTATGCTCCCTAAGCTGTGTCTATTACATGTTTCAGGACGCAGCGTACACTTCTGCAGAGTGGCTGTTGGCAATTTCCACCCCGCCCATCAGCGTAGCAAGGCTCCCATGTCTCCATGGCCTGTCCTGCATTTCTGGTTTTTACACTTTTTTCAGCATGGCCCTTTTGACCGCTGGCAAGCGAGACTTCTTTGTAGCGCTGATTTGCCTTTCCGGCTTGCTTGGTTGGCCAAAAAGGGCGTATGCGTTTTTTCCTGAATATAATCAGGAAAAAACGCATACGCCCTTTTTGACCAAGGGCATCATTGTCAACGCTTTGCCGCTTTTCATGTGCTTTCAAGGCGAGTCGAATCTACCTCCTGAAATCGGTTTCCTGCAATTCTGCCTTGCTTTCAAATCCTCTTCGTTGCCTTCCCTCAATATATTTGTGGACGAGAGTTATCATTTATAACTCTGCAGGTTTGTGAATTTCAGTGCCCCTGAGCTCCATTTGTCAACTCGCTTTTTTGGGAGCTGGCCGCAAAAGCGCAGGATTGCTTCAGGCCCTATTCTGGTTCCGGGGGGCAGGCTGAGCCTGTGGTTCATTCTTCTTCCTGATGGGACAATAGGGTGACCTGTGCCTGTCCCAACACCTAGAGCTAGTCTCTCATTGGTTCCCCCTCTTCCCGTTCATCCTCAGGACAAATTGCGACCTGTACGAAACAGGAGGTCAACGGTGCTGATTCTCCAAGTAGGGAGATTGTTAGTGAAGCGTCTGGAATGGCGAATCCGAGCACAAGGAGAGGAGAAATGATGTGAGTTTTAGAAACCTTTCCCGATCACACGGTGTACCATCTTCTGGGTTTCCCAGGCATGTTTTCGATGGAGGAAGATACCCTTGAACCTGGAGATTTGGGACCCGTGGCATGGGTACCACGCAGTATTACTTTAAAGGGTCTGCGTTTGCTCACCCAACCTCACCAATCCTCTCATCCCCAAGAGTGTCCAGCCTTATGTCTCATCCAGCTGTGGGTCTAGATATGGTCAATCCAGGTTGCATCAGAGCCCCTGAACGGATTTTGTAAGAATTTCTCTCTCTTTCACTGTCTTTGTTTTATGGGTTTTTTTTGAAGTAATCTATTTTTATAATGGGGTTTAGCTGCTTTTCCCTGCTGTGTTTATGCCGCTTTACACCCTCTTGATTCACTTCCAGAGAGATATCAATACATAGGTTTGAAGACTCTTCCTAGTCAGATATATTCTTGGGCGGTGAATAGGGGGTGTTGAGTCCAGTTCACTGAGCAGGGAGTAGGTCTTGTCTATTACATATTTGGCTTCTGGAATGGTATCTGAGCTAATTTCAAACCCTTGTTTTATGCATCGCCCCACCTCACCTTTCCCGTTAAGCAGCCATAGTGTGTTTTCTAAATGTGTGACTCTGTTCTGTTTTGGAATTCAGTTCAGGTGTAGCGATTTTGACATTCCTTCTATAAGTGATATCTTAGGATAAGTGTCCTTTTCTGTGTGACTTACTTCACTTAGAGTCATCGTCCCTAAATCCACTCATCATGCTGCTACTAACCTTATGACACTGATTTCATGGCTGAGTGATATTCCGTTGTGCATAAGTACCACAACTTCTTTATCCATTTTTCTCTTTCCTGGGATATTTAAGGTGTACCGAAGTGGAGGCTCTTGGAAACAGAGCAGCCCTAAAGTTTGGGGTGCCTGTGTCTTGTTGATTTTTAAGTTTCCCGATTTCTACGCCCATGAGTGGAAGTGCCCTATGCTCCCTAAGCTGTGTCTATTACATGTTTCAGGACGCAGCGTACACTTCTGCAGAGTGGCTGTTGGCAATTTCCACCCCGCCCATCAGCGTAGCAAGGCTCCCATGTCTCCATGGCCTGTCCTGCATTTCTGGTTTTTACACTTTTTTCAGCATGGCCCTTTTGACCGCTGGCAAGCGAGGCTTCTTTGTAGCGCTGATTTGCCTTTCCGGCTTGCTTGGTTGGCCAAAAAGGGCGTATGCGTTTTTTCCTGAATATATTCAGGAAAAAACGCATACGCCCTTTTTGGCCAAGGGCATCATTGTCAACGCTTTGCCGCTTTTCATGTGCTTTCAAGGCGAGTCGAATCTACCTCCTGAAATCGGTTTCCTGCAATTCTGCCTTGCTTTCAAATCCTCTTCGTTGCCTTCCCTCAATATATTTGTGGACGAGAGTTATCATTTATAACTCTGCAGGTTTGTGAATTGCAGTGCCCCTGAGCTCCATTTGTCAACTCGCTTTTTTGGGAGCTGGCCGCAAAAGCGCAGGATTGCTTCAGGCCCTATTCTGGTTCCGGGGGGCAGGCTGAGCCTGTGGTTCATTCTTCTTCCTGATGGGACAATAGGGTGACCTGTGCCTGTCCCAACACCTAGAGCTAGTCTCTCATTGGTTCCCCCTCTTCCCGTTCATCCTCAGGACAAATTGCGACCTGTACGAAACAGGAGGTCAACGGTGCTGATTCTCCAAGTAGGGAGATTGTTAGTGAAGCGTCTGGAATGGCGAATCCGAGCACAAGGAGAGGAGAAATGATGTGAGTTTTAGAAACCTTTCCCGATCACACGGTGTACCATCTTCTGGGTTTCCCAGGCATGTTTTCGATGGAGGAAGATACCCTTGAACCTGGAGATTTGGGACCCGTGGCATGGGTACCACGCAGTATTACTTTAAAGGGTCTGCGTTTGCTCACCCAACCTCACCAATCCTCTCATCCCCAAGAGTGTCCAGCCTTATGTCTCATCCAGCTGTGGGTCTAGATATGGTCAATCCAGGTTGCATCAGAGCCCCTGAACGGATTTTGTAAGAATTTCTCTCTCTTTCACTGTCTTTGTTTTATGGGTTTTTTTTGAAGTAATCTATTTTTATAATGGGGTTTAGCTGCTTTTCCCTGCTGTGTTTATGCCGCTTTACACCCTCTTGATTCACTTCCAGAGAGATATCAATACATAGGTTTGAAGACTCTTCCTAGTCAGATATATTCTTGGGCGGTGAATAGGGGGTGTTGAGTCCAGTTCACTGAGCAGGGAGTAGGTCTTGTCTATTACATATTTGGCTTCTGGAATGGTATCTGAGCTAATTTCAAACCCTTGTTTTATGCATCGCCCCACCTCACCTTTCCCGTTAAGCAGCCATAGTGTGTTTTCTAAATGTGTGACTCTGTTCTGTTTTGGAATTCAGTTCAGGTGTAGCGATTTTGACCTTCCTTCTATAAGTGATATCTTAGGATAAGTGTCCTTTTCTGTGTGACTTACTTCACTTAGAGTCATCGTCCCTAAATCCACTCATCATGCTGCTACTAACCTTATGACACTGATTTCATGGCTGAGTGATATTCCGTTGTGCATAAGTACCACAACTTCTTTATCCATTTTTCTCTTTCCTGGGATATTTAAGGTGTACCGAAGTGGAGGCTCTTGGAAACAGAGCAGCCCTAAAGTTTGGGGTGCCTGTGTCTTGTTGATTTTTAAGTTTCCCGATTTCTACGCCCATGAGTGGAAGTGCCCTATGCTCCCTAAGCTGTGTCTATTACATGTTTCAGGACGCAGCGTACACTTCTGCAGAGTGGCTGTTGGCAATTTCCACCCCGCCCATCATTGTAGCAAGGCTCCCATGTCTCCATGGCCTGTCCTGCATTTCTGGTTTTTACACTTTTTTCAGCATGGCCCTTTTGACCGCTGGCAAGCGAGGCTTCTTTGTAGCGCTGATTTGCCTTTCCGGCTTGCTTGGTTGGCCAAAAAGGGCGTATGCGTTTTTTCCTGAATATATTCAGGAAAAAACGCATACGCCCTTTTTGGCCAAGGGCATCATTGTCAACGCTTTGCCGCTTTTCATGTGCTTTCAAGGCGAGTCGAATCTACCTCCTGAAATCGGTTTCCTGCAATTCTGCCTTGCTTTCAAATCCTCTTCGTTGCCTTCCCTCAATATATTTGTGGACGAGAGTTATCATTTATAACTCTGCAGGTTTGTGAATTGCAGTGCCCCTGAGCTCCATTTGTCAACTCGCTTTTTTGGGAGCTGGCCGCAAAAGCGCAGGATTGCTTCAGGCCCTATTCTGGTTCCGGGGGGCAGGCTGAGCCTGTGGTTCATTCTTCTTCCTGATGGGACAATAGAGTGACCTGTGCCTGTCCCAACACCTAGAGCTAGTCTCTCATTGGTTCCCCCTCTTCCCGTTCATCCTCAGGACAAATTGCGACCTGTACGAAACAGGAGGTCAACGGTGCTGATTCTCCAAGTAGGGAGATTGTTAGTGAAGCGGCTGGAATGGCGAATCCGAGCACAAGGAGAGGAGAAATGATGTGAGTTTTAGAAACCTTTCCCGATCACACGGTGTACCATTTTCTGGGTTTTCCAGGCATGTTTTCGATGGAGGAAGATACCCTTGAACCTGGAGATTTGGGACCCGTGGCATGGGTACCACGCAGTATTACTTTAAAGGGTCTGCGTTTGCTCACCCAACCTCACCAATCCTCTCATCCCCAAGAGTGTCCAGCCTTATGTCTCATCCAGCTGTGGGTCTAGATATGGTCAATCCAGGTTGCATCAGAGCCCCTGAACGGATTTTGTAAGAATTTCTCTCTCTTTCACTGTCTTTGTTTTATGGGTTTTTTTTGAAGTAATCTATTTTTATAATGGGGTTTAGCTGCTTTTCCCTGCTGTGTTTATGCCACTTTACACCCTCTTGATTCACTTCCAGAGAGATATCAATACATAGGTTTGAAGACTCTTCCTAGTCAGATATATTCTTGGGCGGTGAATAGGGGGTGTTGAGTCCAGTTCACTGAGCAGGGGGTAGGTCTTGTGTATTACATATTTGGCTTGTGGAACGGTATCTGAGCTAATTTCAAACCCTTGTTTTATGCATCACCCCACCTCACCTTTCCCGTTAAGGAGCCCATGTGTGTTTTCTAAATGTGTGACTCTGTTCTGTTTTGGAATTCAGTTCAGGTGTAGCGATTTTGACATTCCCTCTATAAGTGATATCTTAGGATAAGTGTCCTTTTCTGTGTGACTTACTTCACTTAGAGTCATCATCCCTAAATCCACTCATCATGCTGCTACTAGCCTTATGACACTGATTTCATGGCTGAGTGATATTCCATTGTGCATGAGTACCACAACTCCTTTATCCATTTTTCTCTTTCCTGCGATATTTAAGGTGTCCCGAAGTGGAGGCTCTTGGAAACAGAGCAGCCCTAAAGTTTGGGGTGCCTGTGTCTTGTTGATTTTTAGGATTCCCGATTTCTATTCCCATGAGTGGAAGTGCCCTATGCTCTCTCAGCTGTGTCTATTACATGTTTCAGGACTCAGCGTAAACTTCTCCAGAGTGGCTGTTGGTAATTTCCACCCCGCCCATCATTGTAGCAAGGCTCCCATGTCTCCATGGCCTGTCCTGCATTTCTGGTTTTTACACTTTTTTCAGCATGGCCCTTTTGACCGCTGGCAAGCGAGACTTCTTTGTAGCGCTGATTTGCCTTTCCGGCTTGCTTGGTTGGCCAAAAAGGGCGTATGCGTTTTTTCCTGAATATAATCAGGAAAAAACGCATACGCCCTTTTTGGCCAAGGGCATCATTGTCAACGCTTTGCCGCTTTTCTTGTGCTTTCAAGGCGAGTCGAATCTACCTCCTGAAATCGGTTTCCTGCAATTCTGCCTTGCTTTCAAATCCTCTTCGTTGCCTTCCCTCAATATATTTGTGGACGAGAGTTATCATTTATAACTCTGCAGGTTTGTGAATTGCAGTGCCCCTGAGCTCCATTTGTCAACTCGCTTTTTTGGGAGCTGGCCGCAAAAGCGCAGGATTGCTTCAGGCCCTATTCTGGTTCCGGGGGGCAGGCTGAGCCTGTGGTTCATTCTTCTTCCTGATGGGACAATAGGGTGACCTGTGCCTGTCCCAACACCTAGAGCTAGTCTCTCATTGGTTCCCCCTCTTCCCGTTCATCCTCAGGACAAATTGCGACCTGTACGAAACAGGAGGTCAACGGTGCTGATTCTCCAAGTAGGGAGATTGTTAGTGAAGCGTCTGGAATGGCGAATCCGAGCACAAGGAGAGGAGAAATGATGTGAGTTTTAGAAACCTTTCCCGATCACACGGTGTACCATCTTCTGGGTTTCCCAGGCATGTTTTCGATGGAGGAAGATACCCTTGAACCTGGAGATTTGGGACCCGTGGCATGGGTACCACGCAGTATTACTTTAAAGGGTCTGCGTTTGCTCACCCAACCTCACCAATCCTCTCATCCCCAAGAGTGTCCAGCCTTATGTCTCATCCAGCTGTGGGTCTAGATATGGTCAATCCAGGTTGCATCAGAGCCCCTGAACGGATTTTGTAAGAATTTCTCTCTCTTTCACTGTCTTTGTTTTATGGGTTTATTTTGAAGTAATCTATTTTTATAATGGGGTTTAGCTGCTTTTCCCTGCTGTGTTTATGCCGCTTTACACCCTCTTGATTCACTTCCAGAGAGATATCAATACATAGGTTTGAAGACTCTTCCTAGTCAGATATATTCTTGGGCGGTGAATAGGGGGTGTTGAGTCCAGTTCACTGAGCAGGGAGTAGGTCTTGTC
Organism: Eubalaena glacialis; assembly: GCF_028564815.1. Classification (NCBI taxonomy): domain Eukaryota; kingdom Metazoa; phylum Chordata; class Mammalia; order Artiodactyla; family Balaenidae; genus Eubalaena; species Eubalaena glacialis. The sequence continues at coordinate 77,998,647 of NC_083727.1, read as the reverse complement.
TATTACATATTTGGCTTCTGGAATGGTATCTGAGCTAATTTCAAACCCTTGTTTTATGCATCGCCCCACCTCACCTTTCCCGTTAAGCAGCCATAGTGTGTTTTCTAAATGTGTGACTCTGTTCTGTTTTGGAATTCAGTTCAGGTGTAGCGATTTTGACCTTCCTTCTATAAGTGATATCTTAGGATAAGTGTCCTTTTCTGTGTGACTTACTTCACTTAGAGTCATCGTCCCTAAATCCACTCATCATGCTGCTACTAACCTTATGACACTGATTTCATGGCTGAGTGATATTCCGTTGTGCATAAGTACCACAACTTCTTTATCCATTTTTCTCTTTCCTGGGATATTTAAGGTGTACCGAAGTGGAGGCTCTTGGAAACAGAGCAGCCCTAAAGTTTGGGGTGCCTGTGTCTTGTTGATTTTTAAGTTTCCCGATTTCTACGCCCATGAGTGGAAGTGCCCTATGCTCCCTAAGCTGTGTCTATTACATGTTTCAGGACGCAGCGTACACTTCTGCAGAGTGGCTGTTGGCAATTTCCACCCCGCCCATCAGCGTAGCAAGGCTCCCATGTCTCCATGGCCTGTCCTGCATTTCTGGTTTTTACACTTTTTTCAGCATGGCCCTTTTGACCGCTGGCAAGCGAGGCTTCTTTGTAGCGCTGATTTGCCTTTCCGGCTTGCTTGGTTGGCCAAAAAGGGCGTATGCGTTTTTTCCTGAATATATTCAGGAAAAAACGCATACGCCCTTTTTGGCCAAGGGCATCATTGTCAACGCTTTGCCGCTTTTCATGTGCTTTCAAGGCGAGTCGAATCTACCTCCTGAAATCGGTTTCCTGCAATTCTGCCTTGCTTTCAAATCCTCTTCGTTGCCTTCCCTCAATATATTTGTGGACGAGAGTTATCATTTATAACTCTGCAGGTTTGTGAATTGCAGTGCCCCTGAGCTCCATTTGTCAACTCGCTTTTTTGGGAGCTGGCCGCAAAAGCGCAGGATTGCTTCAGGCCCTATTCTGGTTCCGGGGGGCAGGCTGAGCCTGTGGTTCATTCTTCTTCCTGATGGGACAATAGAGTGACCTGTGCCTGTCCCAACACCTAGAGCTAGTCTCTCATTGGTTCCCCCTCTTCCCGTTCATCCTCAGGACAAATTGCGACCTGTACGAAACAGGAGGTCAACGGTGCTGATTCTCCAAGTAGGGAGATTGTTAGTGAAGCGGCTGGAATGGCGAATCCGAGCACAAGGAGAGGAGAAATGATGTGAGTTTTAGAAACCTTTCCCGATCACACGGTGTACCATTTTCTGGGTTTTCCAGGCATGTTTTCGATGGAGGAAGATACCCTTGAACCTGGAGATTTGGGACCCGTGGCATGGGTACCACGCAGTATTACTTTAAAGGGTCTGCGTTTGCTCACCCAACCTCACCAATCCTCTCATCCCCAAGAGTGTCCAGCCTTATGTCTCATCCAGCTGTGGGTCTAGATATGGTCAATCCAGGTTGCATCAGAGCCCCTGAACGGATTTTGTAAGAATTTCTCTCTCTTTCACTGTCTTTGTTTTATGGGTTTTTTTTGAAGTAATCTATTTTTATAATGGGGTTTAGCTGCTTTTCCCTGCTGTGTTTATGCCGCTTTACACCCTCTTGATTCACTTCCAGAGAGATATCAATACATAGGTTTGAAGACTCTTCCTAGTCAGATATATTCTTGGGCGGTGAATAGGGGGTGTTGAGTCCAGTTCACTGAGCAGGGAGTAGGTCTTGTCTATTACATATTTGGCTTCTGGAATGGTATCTGAGCTAATTTCAAACCCTTGTTTTATGCATCGCCCCACCTCACCTTTCCCGTTAAGCAGCCATAGTGTGTTTTCTAAATGTGTGACTCTGTTCTGTTTTGGAATTCAGTTCAGGTGTAGCGATTTTGACATTCCTTCTATAAGTGATATCTTAGGATAAGTGTCCTTTTCTGTGTGACTTACTTCACTTAGAGTCATCGTCCCTAAATCCACTCATCATGCTGCTACTAACCTTATGACACTGATTTCATGGCTGAGTGATATTCCGTTGTGCATAAGTACCACAACTTCTTTATCCATTTTTCTCTTTCCTGGGATATTTAAGGTGTACCAAAGTGGAGGCTCTTGGAAACAGAGCAGCCCTAAAGTTTGGGGTGCCTGTGTCTTGTTGATTTTTAAGTTTCCCGATTTCTACGCCCATGAGTGGAAGTGCCCTATGCTCCCTAAGCTGTGTCTATTACATGTTTCAGGACGCAGCGTACACTTCTGCAGAGTGGCTGTTGGCAATTTCCACCCCGCCCATCAGCGTAGCAAGGCTCCCATGTCTCCATGGCCTGTCCTGCATTTCTGGTTTTTACACTTTTTTCAGCATGGCCCTTTTGACCGCTGGCAAGCGAGACTTCTTTGTAGCGCTGATTTGCCTTTCCGGCTTGCTTGGTTGGCCAAAAAGGGCGTATGCGTTTTTTCCTGAATATAATCAGGAAAAAACGCATACGCCCTTTTTGACCAAGGGCATCATTGTCAACGCTTTGCCGCTTTTCATGTGCTTTCAAGGCGAGTCGAATCTACCTCCTGAAATCGGTTTCCTGCAATTCTGCCTTGCTTTCAAATCCTCTTCGTTGCCTTCCCTCAATATATTTGTGGACGAGAGTTATCATTTATAACTCTGCAGGTTTGTGAATTTCAGTGCCCCTGAGCTCCATTTGTCAACTCGCTTTTTTGGGAGCTGGCCGCAAAAGCGCAGGATTGCTTCAGGCCCTATTCTGGTTCCGGGGGGCAGGCTGAGCCTGTGGTTCATTCTTCTTCCTGATGGGACAATAGGGTGACCTGTGCCTGTCCCAACACCTAGAGCTAGTCTCTCATTGGTTCCCCCTCTTCCCGTTCATCCTCAGGACAAATTGCGACCTGTACGAAACAGGAGGTCAACGGTGCTGATTCTCCAAGTAGGGAGATTGTTAGTGAAGCGTCTGGAATGGCGAATCCGAGCACAAGGAGAGGAGAAATGATGTGAGTTTTAGAAACCTTTCCCGATCACACGGTGTACCATCTTCTGGGTTTCCCAGGCATGTTTTCGATGGAGGAAGATACCCTTGAACCTGGAGATTTGGGACCCGTGGCATGGGTACCACGCAGTATTACTTTAAAGGGTCTGCGTTTGCTCACCCAACCTCACCAATCCTCTCATCCCCAAGAGTGTCCAGCCTTATGTCTCATCCAGCTGTGGGTCTAGATATGGTCAATCCAGGTTGCATCAGAGCCCCTGAACGGATTTTGTAAGAATTTCTCTCTCTTTCACTGTCTTTGTTTTATGGGTTTTTTTTGAAGTAATCTATTTTTATAATGGGGTTTAGCTGCTTTTCCCTGCTGTGTTTATGCCACTTTACACCCTCTTGATTCACTTCCAGAGAGATATCAATACATAGGTTTGAAGACTCTTCCTAGTCAGATATATTCTTGGGCGGTGAATAGGGGGTGTTGAGTCCAGTTCACTGAGCAGGGAGTAGGTCTTGTCTATTACATATTTGGCTTCTGGAATGGTATCTGAGCTAATTTCAAACCCTTGTTTTATGCATCGCCCCACCTCACCTTTCCCGTTAAGCAGCCATAGTGTGTTTTCTAAATGTGTGACTCTGTTCTGTTTTGGAATTCAGTTCAGGTGTAGCGATTTTGACATTCCTTCTATAAGTGATATCTTAGGATAAGTGTCCTTTTCTGTGTGACTTACTTCACTTAGAGTCATCGTCCCTAAATCCACTCATCATGCTGCTACTAACCTTATGACACTGATTTCATGGCTGAGTGATATTCCGTTGTGCATAAGTACCACAACTTCTTTATCCATTTTTCTCTTTCCTGGGATATTTAAGGTGTACCAAAGTGGAGGCTCTTGGAAACAGAGCAGCCCTAAAGTTTGGGGTGCCTGTGTCTTGTTGATTTTTAAGTTTCCCGATTTCTACGCCCATGAGTGGAAGTGCCCTATGCTCCCTAAGCTGTGTCTATTACATGTTTCAGGACGCAGCGTACACTTCTGCAGAGTGGCTGTTGGCAATTTCCACCCCGCCCATCAGCGTAGCAAGGCTCCCATGTCTCCATGGCCTGTCCTGCATTTCTGGTTTTTACACTTTTTTCAGCATGGCCCTTTTGACCGCTGGCAAGCGAGGCTTCTTTGTAGCGCTGATTTGCCTTTCCGGCTTGCTTGGTTGGCCAAAAAGGGCGTATGCGTTTTTTCCTGAATATAATCAGGAAAAAACGCATACGCCCTTTTTGGCCAAGGGCATCATTGTCAACGCTTTGCCGCTTTTCATGTGCTTTCAAGGCGAGTCGAATCTACCTCCTGAAATCGGTTTCCTGCAATTCTGCCTTGCTTTCAAATCCTCTTCGTTGCCTTCCCTCAATATATTTGTGGACGAGAGTTATCATTTATAACTCTGCAGGTTTGTGAATTGCAGTGCCCCTGAGCTCCATTTGTCAACTCGCTTTTTTGGGAGCTGGCCGCAAAAGCGCAGGATTGCTTCAGGCCCTATTCTGGTTCCGGGGGGCAGGCTGAGCCTGTGGTTCATTCTTCTTCCTGATGGGACAATAGAGTGACCTGTGCCTGTCCCAACACCTAGAGCTAGTCTCTCATTGGTTCCCCCTCTTCCCGTTCATCCTCAGGACAAATTGCGACCTGTACGAAACAGGAGGTCAACGGTGCTGATTCTCCAAGTAGGGAGATTGTTAGTGAAGCGGCTGGAATGGTGAACCCGAGCACAAGGAGAGGAGAAATGAGGTGCGTTTTAGAAACCTTTCCCGATCACACGGTGTACCATCTTCTGGGTTTCCCAGGCATGTTTTCGATGGAGGAAGATGCCCTTGAACCTGGAGATTTGGGACCCATGGCATGGGTACCACACAGTATTACTTTAAAGGGTCTGCGTTTGCTCACCAAACCTCACCAATCCTCTCAGCCCCAAGAGTGTCCAGCCTTATGTCTCATCCAACTGTGGGTCTAGATATGGTCAATCCAGGTTGTATCAGAGCCCCTGAACGGATTTTGTAAGAATTTCTCTCTCTTTCACTTTCTTTGTTTTATGGGTTTTTTTTGAAGTAATCTATTTTTATAATGGGGTTTAGCTGCTTTTCCCTGCTGTGTTTATGCCGCTTTACACCCTCTTGATTCACTTCCAGAGAGATATCAATACATAGGTTTGAAGACTCTTCCTAGTCAGATATATTCTTGGGCGGTGAATAGGGGGTGTTGAGTCCAGTTCACTGAGCAGGGGGTAGGTCTTGTGTATTACATATTTGGCTTGTGGAACGGTATCTGAGCTAATTTCAAACCCTTGTTTTATGCATCACCCCACCTCACCTTTCCCGTTAAGGAGCCCATGTGTGTTTTCTAAATGTGTGACTCTGTTCTGTTTTGGAATTCAGTTCAGGTGTAGCGATTTTGACATTCCCTCTATAAGTGATATCTTAGGATAAGTGTCCTTTTCTGTGTGACTTACTTCACTTAGAGTCATCATCCCTAAATCCACTCATCATGCTGCTACTAGCCTTATGACACTGATTTCATGGCTGAGTGATATTCCATTGTGCATGAGTACCACAACTCCTTTATCCATTTTTCTCTTTCCTGCGATATTTAAGGTGTCCCGAAGTGGAGGCTCTTGGAAACAGAGCAGCCCTAAAGTTTGGGGTGCCTGTGTCTTGTTGATTTTTAGGATTCCCGATTTCTATTCCCATGAGTGGAAGTGCCCTATGCTCTCTCAGCTGTGTCTATTACATGTTTCAGGACTCAGCGTAAACTTCTCCAGAGTGGCTGTTGGTAATTTCCACCCCGCCCATCATTGTAGCAAGGCTCCCATGTCTCCATGGCCTGTCCTGCATTTCTGGTTTTTACACTTTTTTCAGCATGGCCCTTTTGACCGCTGGCAAGCGAGACTTCTTTGTAGCGCTGATTTGCCTTTCCGGCTTGCTTGGTTGGCCAAAAAGGGCGTATGCGTTTTTTCCTGAATATAATCAGGAAAAAACGCATACGCCCTTTTTGGCCAAGGGCATCATTGTCAACGCTTTGCCGCTTTTCTTGTGCTTTCAAGGCGAGTCGAATCTACCTCCTGAAATCGGTTTCCTGCAATTCTGCCTTGCTTTCAAATCCTCTTCGTTGCCTTCCCTCAATATATTTGTGGACGAGAGTTATCATTTATAACTCTGCAGGTTTGTGAATTGCAGTGCCCCTGAGCTCCATTTGTCAACTCGCTTTTTTGGGAGCTGGCCGCAAAAGCGCAGGATTGCTTCAGGCCCTATTCTGGTTCCGGGGGGCAGGCTGAGCCTGTGGTTCATTCTTCTTCCTGATGGGACAATAGGGTGACCTGTGCCTGTCCCAACACCTAGAGCTAGTCTCTCATTGGTTCCCCCTCTTCCCGTTCATCCTCAGGACAAATTGCGACCTGTACGAAACAGGAGGTCAACGGTGCTGATTCTCCAAGTAGGGAGATTGTTAGTGAAGCGTCTGGAATGGCGAATCCGAGCACAAGGAGAGGAGAAATGATGTGAGTTTTAGAAACCTTTCCCGATCACACGGTGTACCATCTTCTGGGTTTCCCAGGCATGTTTTCGATGGAGGAAGATACCCTTGAACCTGGAGATTTGGGACCCGTGGCATGGGTACCACGCAGTATTACTTTAAAGGGTCTGCGTTTGCTCACCCAACCTCACCAATCCTCTCATCCCCAAGAGTGTCCAGCCTTATGTCTCATCCAGCTGTGGGTCTAGATATGGTCAATCCAGGTTGCATCAGAGCCCCTGAACGGATTTTGTAAGAATTTCTCTCTCTTTCACTGTCTTTGTTTTATGGGTTTTTTTTGAAGTAATCTATTTTTATAATGGGGTTTAGCTGCTTTTCCCTGCTGTGTTTATGCCGCTTTACACCCTCTTGATTCACTTCCAGAGAGATATCAATACATAGGTTTGAAGACTCTTCCTAGTCAGATATATTCTTGGGCGGTGAATAGGGGGTGTTGAGTCCAGTTCACTGAGCAGGGAGTAGGTCTTGTCTATTACATATTTGGCTTCTGGAATGGTATCTGAGCTAATTTCAAACCCTTGTTTTATGCATCGCCCCACCTCACCTTTCCCGTTAAGCAGCCATAGTGTGTTTTCTAAATGTGTGACTCTGTTCTGTTTTGGAATTCAGTTCAGGTGTAGCGATTTTGACATTCCTTCTATAAGTGATATCTTAGGATAAGTGTCCTTTTCTGTGTGACTTACTTCACTTAGAGTCATCGTCCCTAAATCCACTCATCATGCTGCTACTAACCTTATGACACTGATTTCATGGCTGAGTGATATTCCGTTGTGCATAAGTACCACAACTTCTTTATCCATTTTTCTCTTTCCTGGGATATTTAAGGTGTACCGAAGTGGAGGCTCTTGGAAACAGAGCAGCCCTAAAGTTTGGGGTGCCTGTGTCTTGTTGATTTTTAAGTTTCCCGATTTCTACGCCCATGAGTGGAAGTGCCCTATGCTCCCTAAGCTGTGTCTATTACATGTTTCAGGACGCAGCGTACACTTCTGCAGAGTGGCTGTTGGCAATTTCCACCCCGCCCATCAGCGTAGCAAGGCTCCCATGTCTCCATGGCCTGTCCTGCATTTCTGGTTTTTACACTTTTTTCAGCATGGCCCTTTTGACCGCTGGCAAGCGAGGCTTCTTTGTAGCGCTGATTTGCCTTTCCGGCTTGCTTGGTTGGCCAAAAAGGGCGTATGCGTTTTTTCCTGAATATATTCAGGAAAAAACGCATACGCCCTTTTTGGCCAAGGGCATCATTGTCAACGCTTTGCCGCTTTTCATGTGCTTTCAAGGCGAGTCGAATCTACCTCCTGAAATCGGTTTCCTGCAATTCTGCCTTGCTTTCAAATCCTCTTCGTTGCCTTCCCTCAATATATTTGTGGACGAGAGTTATCATTTATAACTCTGCAGGTTTGTGAATTGCAGTGCCCCTGAGCTCCATTTGTCAACTCGCTTTTTTGGGAGCTGGCCGCAAAAGCGCAGGATTGCTTCAGGCCCTATTCTGGTTCCGGGGGGCAGGCTGAGCCTGTGGTTCATTCTTCTTCCTGATGGGACAATAGAGTGACCTGTGCCTGTCCCAACACCTAGAGCTAGTCTCTCATTGGTTCCCCCTCTTCCCGTTCATCCTCAGGACAAATTGCGACCTGTACGAAACAGGAGGTCAACGGTGCTGATTCTCCAAGTAGGGAGATTGTTAGTGAAGCGGCTGGAATGGCGAATCCGAGCACAAGGAGAGGAGAAATGATGTGAGTTTTAGAAACCTTTCCCGATCACACGGTGTACCATTTTCTGGGTTTTCCAGGCATGTTTTCGATGGAGGAAGATACCCTTGAACCTGGAGATTTGGGACCCGTGGCATGGGTACCACGCAGTATTACTTTAAAGGGTCTGCGTTTGCTCACCCAACCTCACCAATCCTCTCATCCCCAAGAGTGTCCAGCCTTATGTCTCATCCAGCTGTGGGTCTAGATATGGTCAATCCAGGTTGCATCAGAGCCCCTGAACGGATTTTGTAAGAATTTCTCTCTCTTTCACTGTCTTTGTTTTATGGGTTTTTTTTGAAGTAATCTATTTTTATAATGGGGTTTAGCTGCTTTTCCCTGCTGTGTTTATGCCGCTTTACACCCTCTTGATTCACTTCCAGAGAGATATCAATACATAGGTTTGAAGACTCTTCCTAGTCAGATATATTCTTGGGCGGTGAATAGGGGGTGTTGAGTCCAGTTCACTGAGCAGGGAGTAGGTCTTGTCTATTACATATTTGGCTTCTGGAATGGTATCTGAGCTAATTTCAAACCCTTGTTTTATGCATCGCCCCACCTCACCTTTCCCGTTAAGCAGCCATAGTGTGTTTTCTAAATGTGTGACTCTGTTCTGTTTTGGAATTCAGTTCAGGTGTAGCGATTTTGACATTCCTTCTATAAGTGATATCTTAGGATAAGTGTCCTTTTCTGTGTGACTTACTTCACTTAGAGTCATCGTCCCTAAATCCACTCATCATGCTGCTACTAACCTTATGACACTGATTTCATGGCTGAGTGATATTCCGTTGTGCATAAGTACCACAACTTCTTTATCCATTTTTCTCTTTCCTGGGATATTTAAGGTGTACCAAAGTGGAGGCTCTTGGAAACAGAGCAGCCCTAAAGTTTGGGGTGCCTGTGTCTTGTTGATTTTTAAGTTTCCCGATTTCTACGCCCATGAGTGGAAGTGCCCTATGCTCCCTAAGCTGTGTCTATTACATGTTTCAGGACGCAGCGTACACTTCTGCAGAGTGGCTGTTGGCAATTTCCACCCCGCCCATCAGCGTAGCAAGGCTCCCATGTCTCCATGGCCTGTCCTGCATTTCTGGTTTTTACACTTTTTTCAGCATGGCCCTTTTGACCGCTGGCAAGCGAGACTTCTTTGTAGCGCTGATTTGCCTTTCCGGCTTGCTTGGTTGGCCAAAAAGGGCGTATGCGTTTTTTCCTGAATATAATCAGGAAAAAACGCATACGCCCTTTTTGACCAAGGGCATCATTGTCAACGCTTTGCCGCTTTTCATGTGCTTTCAAGGCGAGTCGAATCTACCTCCTGAAATCGGTTTCCTGCAATTCTGCCTTGCTTTCAAATCCTCTTCGTTGCCTTCCCTCAATATATTTGTGGACGAGAGTTATCATTTATAACTCTGCAGGTTTGTGAATTTCAGTGCCCCTGAGCTCCATTTGTCAACTCGCTTTTTTGGGAGCTGGCCGCAAAAGCGCAGGATTGCTTCAGGCCCTATTCTGGTTCCGGGGGGCAGGCTGAGCCTGTGGTTCATTCTTCTTCCTGATGGGACAATAGGGTGACCTGTGCCTGTCCCAACACCTAGAGCTAGTCTCTCATTGGTTCCCCCTCTTCCCGTTCATCCTCAGGACAAATTGCGACCTGTACGAAACAGGAGGTCAACGGTGCTGATTCTCCAAGTAGGGAGATTGTTAGTGAAGCGTCTGGAATGGCGAATCCGAGCACAAGGAGAGGAGAAATGATGTGAGTTTTAGAAACCTTTCCCGATCACACGGTGTACCATCTTCTGGGTTTCCCAGGCATGTTTTCGATGGAGGAAGATACCCTTGAACCTGGAGATTTGGGACCCGTGGCATGGGTACCACGCAGTATTACTTTAAAGGGTCTGCGTTTGCTCACCCAACCTCACCAATCCTCTCATCCCCAAGAGTGTCCAGCCTTATGTCTCATCCAGCTGTGGGTCTAGATATGGTCAATCCAGGTTGCATCAGAGCCCCTGAACGGATTTTGTAAGAATTTCTCTCTCTTTCACTGTCTTTGTTTTATGGGTTTTTTTTGAAGTAATCTATTTTTATAATGGGGTTTAGCTGCTTTTCCCTGCTGTGTTTATGCCGCTTTACACCCTCTTGATTCACTTCCAGAGAGATATCAATACATAGGTTTGAAGACTCTTCCTAGTCAGATATATTCTTGGGCGGTGAATAGGGGGTGTTGAGTCCAGTTCACTGAGCAGGGAGTAGGTCTTGTCTATTACATATTTGGCTTCTGGAATGGTATCTGAGCTAATTTCAAACCCTTGTTTTATGCATCGCCCCACCTCACCTTTCCCGTTAAGCAGCCATAGTGTGTTTTCTAAATGTGTGACTCTGTTCTGTTTTGGAATTCAGTTCAGGTGTAGCGATTTTGACATTCCTTCTATAAGTGATATCTTAGGATAAGTGTCCTTTTCTGTGTGACTTACTTCACTTAGAGTCATCGTCCCTAAATCCACTCATCATGCTGCTACTAACCTTATGACACTGATTTCATGGCTGAGTGATATTCCGTTGTGCATAAGTACCACAACTTCTTTATCCATTTTTCTCTTTCCTGGGATATTTAAGGTGTACCGAAGTGGAGGCTCTTGGAAACAGAGCAGCCCTAAAGTTTGGGGTGCCTGTGTCTTGTTGATTTTTAAGTTTCCCGATTTCTACGCCCATGAGTGGAAGTGCCCTATGCTCCCTAAGCTGTGTCTATTACATGTTTCAGGACGCAGCGTACACTTCTGCAGAGTGGCTGTTGGCAATTTCCACCCCGCCCATCAGCGTAGCAAGGCTCCCATGTCTCCATGGCCTGTCCTGCATTTCTGGTTTTTACACTTTTTTCAGCATGGCCCTTTTGACCGCTGGCAAGCGAGGCTTCTTTGTAGCGCTGATTTGCCTTTCCGGCTTGCTTGGTTGGCCAAAAAGGGCGTATGCGTTTTTTCCTGAATATATTCAGGAAAAAACGCATACGCCCTTTTTGGCCAAGGGCATCATTGTCAACGCTTTGCCGCTTTTCATGTGCTTTCAAGGCGAGCCGAATCTACCTCCTGAAATCGGTTTCCTGCAATTCTGCCTTGCTTTCAAATCCTCTTCGTTGCCTTCCCTCAATATATTTGTGGACGAGAGTTATCATTTATAACTCTGCAGGTTTGTGAATTTCAGTGCCCCTGAGCTCCATTTGTCAACTCGCTTTTTTGGGAGCTGGCCGCAAAAGCGCAGGATTGCTTCAGGCCCTATTCTGGTTCCGGGGGGCAGGCTGAGCCTGTGGTTCATTCTTCTTCCTGATGGGACAATAGAGTGACCTGTGCCTGTCCCAACACCTAGAGCTAGTCTCTCATTGGTTCCCCCTCTTCCCGTTCATCCTCAGGACAAATTGCGACCTGTACGAAACAGGAGGTCAACGGTGCTGATTCTCCAAGTAGGGAGATTGTTAGTGAAGCGGCTGGAATGGCGAATCCGAGCACAAGGAGAGGAGAAATGATGTGAGTTTTAGAAACCTTTCCCGATCACACGGTGTACCATCTTCTGGGTTTCCCAGGCATGTTTTCGATGGAGGAAGATACCCTTGAACCTGGAGATTTGGGACCCGTGGCATGGGTACCACGCAGTATTACTTTAAAGGGTCTGCGTTTGCTCACCCAACCTCACCAATCCTCTCATCCCCAAGAGTGTCCAGCCTTATGTCTCATCCAGCTGTGGGTCTAGATATGGTCAATCCAGGTTGCATCAGAGCCCCTGAACGGATTTTGTAAGAATTTCTCTCTCTTTCACTGTCTTTGTTTTATGGGTTTTTTTTGAAGTAATCTATTTTTATAATGGGGTTTAGCTGCTTTTCCCTGCTGTGTTTATGCCGCTTTACACCCTCTTGATTCACTTCCAGAGAGATATCAATACATAGGTTTGAAGACTCTTCCTAGTCAGATATATTCTTGGGCGGTGAATAGGGGGTGTTGAGTCCAGTTCACTGAGCAGGGAGTAGGTCTTGTCTATTACATATTTGGCTTCTGGAATGGTATCTGAGCTAATTTCAAACCCTTGTTTTATGCATCGCCCCACCTCACCTTTCCCGTTAAGCAGCCATAGTGTGTTTTCTAAATGTGTGACTCTGTTCTGTTTTGGAATTCAGTTCAGGTGTAGCGATTTTGACATTCCTTCTATAAGTGATATCTTAGGATAAGTGTCCTTTTCTGTGTGACTTACTTCACTTAGAGTCATCGTCCCTAAATCCACTCATCATGCTGCTACTAACCTTATGACACTGATTTCATGGCTGAGTGATATTCCGTTGTGCATAAGTACCACAACTTCTTTATCCATTTTTCTCTTTCCTGGGATATTTAAGGTGTACCGAAGTGGAGGCTCTTGGAAACAGAGCAGCCCTAAAGTTTGGGGTGCCTGTGTCTTGTTGATTTTTAAGTTTCCCGATTTCTACGCCCATGAGTGGAAGTGCCCTATGCTCCCTAAGCTGTGTCTATTACATGTTTCAGGACGCAGCGTACACTTCTGCAGAGTGGCTGTTGGCAATTTCCACCCCGCCCATCAGCGTAGCAAGGCTCCCATGTCTCCATGGCCTGTCCTGCATTTCTGGTTTTTACACTTTTTTCAGCATGGCCCTTTTGACCGCTGGCAAGCGAGGCTTCTTTGTAGCGCTGATTTGCCTTTCCGGCTTGCTTGGTTGGCCAAAAAGGGCGTATGCGTTTTTTCCTGAATATATTCAGGAAAAAACGCATACGCCCTTTTTGGCCAAGGGCATCATTGTCAACGCTTTGCCGCTTTTCATGTGCTTTCAAGGCGAGTCGAATCTACCTCCTGAAATCGGTTTCCTGCAATTCTGCCTTGCTTTCAAATCCTCTTCGTTGCCTTCCCTCAATATATTTGTGGACGAGAGTTATCATTTATAACTCTGCAGGTTTGTGAATTGCAGTGCCCCTGAGCTCCATTTGTCAACTCGCTTTTTTGGGAGCTGGCCGCAAAAGCGCAGGATTGCTTCAGGCCCTATTCTGGTTCCGGGGGGCAGGCTGAGCCTGTGGTTCATTCTTCTTCCTGATGGGACAATAGGGTGACCTGTGCCTGTCCCAACACCTAGAGCTAGTCTCTCATTGGTTCCCCCTCTTCCCGTTCATCCTCAGGACAAATTGCGACCTGTACGAAACAGGAGGTCAACGGTGCTGATTCTCCAAGTAGGGAGATTGTTAGTGAAGCGTCTGGAATGGCGAATCCGAGCACAAGGAGAGGAGAAATGATGTGAGTTTTAGAAACCTTTCCCGATCACACGGTGTACCATCTTCTGGGTTTCCTAGGCATGTTTTCGATGGAGGAAGATACCCTTGAACCTGGAGATTTGGGACCCGTGGCATGGGTACCACGCAGTATTACTTTAAAGGGTCTGCGTTTGCTCACCCAACCTCACCAATCCTCTCATCCCCAAGAGTGTCCAGCCTTATGTCTCATCCAGCTGTGGGTCTAGATATGGTCAATCCAGGTTGCATCAGAGCCCCTGAACGGATTTTGTAAGAATTTCTCTCTCTTTCACTGTCTTTGTTTTATGGGTTTTTTTTGAAGTAATCTATTTTTATAATGGGGTTTAGCTGCTTTTCCCTGCTGTGTTTATGCCGCTTTACACCCTCTTGATTCACTTCCAGAGAGATATCAATACATAGGTTTGAAGACTCTTCCTAGTCAGATATATTCTTGGGCGGTGAATAGGGGGTGTTGAGTCCAGTTCACTGAGCAGGGAGTAGGTCTTGTCTATTACATATTTGGCTTCTGGAATGGTATCTGAGCTAATTTCAAACCCTTGTTTTATGCATCGCCCCACCTCACCTTTCCCGTTAAGCAGCCATAGTGTGTTTTCTAAATGTGTGACTCTGTTCTGTTTTGGAATTCAGTTCAGGTGTAGCGATTTTGACCTTCCTTCTATAAGTGATATCTTAGGATAAGTGTCCTTTTCTGTGTGACTTACTTCACTTAGAGTCAT